>NC_022028.1:5943423-5951389 GCF_000317375.1 Microtus ochrogaster | reverse complement strand
CATCCAGAACGCCATCAGAAAAGATCACTCAGAAGAGAGAAACATGAGCTCCATGGAATCACTGGTCAGTATCAGAATAGTAACTGCTGCCCAACCACAAGCAGATCTCACACTTTTAAGGGCCACCCCAAGGGTTTCTCATGGTCAATTCATTTATTCCCCCATAAGAGCCGTAATGCCTGTTCTGCCTACAGATGGGGTAATGGAGGCACATACAGGTGAGTGGTCCTTCTTAAAGGACAGCTCAGGAATTGAGCCCAGGTGGGTTGGTGGTCTTTTCCTAGGCCACGTTCTCAGGACAGCCAGATATGCATGGATGGGTGGGTGGGGTGGGGGGCACCCCTTAAAGAAGAGTAACACAAAATACAAAATGAAAGTGAGCATTTTTTTTTAGAATGAGAAAATGAATCGAAATAAATTTTAAAGACAATTGCTTAAAGAATTTGTAACCAGTAATTGCTCAACATTGTTCATTCATGCAGTAAAAATAATACCAGTAATAATAATTCAGGAGCTGTACTTGCATTTTCTAACATTGCGCATGCTAAAGAGTTGATAATTTTTGCGATATAGAGAATCAAAAGATCATTCTTTCACTTTTAAATCTTTTCTAAACACTTATTTTATGTGCATGGGCGTTTTGACTGTATGTACATCTATGCTCCACGTGTGTGCCTGGTGCCCTAGGAGGCCCTGGAACGGTGGTTACAGAGGGCTGTCAGCTGCACGTGGGTCCTGGGAGCTGGGCCCAGGGCCTCTGGAAGAATAGCGGTGCTCTTAGTGAGCTGACGAGGCGTCCCTTCAGCCTCCCATTCTTCCCTTTTCCATTGCCCTACACTTCCCTCGTTGCTGCTACTGTGGAATAACACCGCTTAGTTCTCCACTGTGTTAATAGCAGTTTTATGTAAATATACAGGATTGCTATAAAAGTCAGGGAAACTTCCAGCTTCTTTCCACAGAGCTGTAAGGTGTCAGGGCTCTCTTAACATCTGTTGTTGTGTTGTTCTGTGGCCACCTGTGAACAATTTTAAATTAATGACACTTAAGGGTTGATGTTCTTGTAATCTAGAAGTGACTGCAAACTATATATATAAATCCTACTAAAGCCAGTAAAATGTATTTCTCACTCAACTCCTTGTCTTGACGTCATCAACAAATGTGCCACTCTGGTGAGACCCAAACAGGACAGAGTGTGAAGGGGGAGGGGTGAGAGATAAAAATGGTAACCTCAACAGGTGGAAGGCGGTTAGAATATTTTGTCTTTGAAAATACGATAAATATGATCATGTGAACATGTGATCATGTGAACATGTGATCATGTGAACATGTGATCATGTGAACATGTGATCATGTGGTATGACCTTCTCCCAGGATTCAGTGGGGCCCATACAAGAGAGGTAAGTCTTCATGAGCTTTCTAGTAAACTTCCCTCTGCCCATGATGTGATTCATGTGCAGACTAGAGACTGTAGTGATACACAATTATGACGGGGAGGAGAGGACCATCCCCCTGCCTGGCACTGGGGGGAAAGTAGAAAGACATGTCATTGGACCATATACAACATCTGGGCTTTCAGTGGTTGTCTTTGCGTCACAGCTGACTTGGATATGGTTGTTTGTCTGTGATTAAAATGAACCAGTGGTATCAACTGTTGACATTTGATTTTGTTGAGAATTTTGATTTTCTCTTTTCAGGCCACCAGCAAAAGCAAGGATACGGTGATGTCCAGGCCACATGGTATGTTGGTAGCAGTTGCCAGTCACATGGAAGTCTTATCATCTGTTGTGACAGCAGGCCATTCTCAGCCCTCTGGCTCACCTTGATAGATGACATTTGTCCTTTCCTTACTTACATGCAAATCCATTGCATCTTTAGCCCCAGCCATATTCGTATCTTCCCAGCATCCTCCGCTCTACCGTGTCTCAGACTTCTTGGCTGTGAATTCTCATTGCGCTAATTCAAACCATGCCAGTGATAAGAATAGGTCTCATTGACAATGAAGCTTGCTATAACGTTCCAAACTAGAGGTGACATGCATATCTCTAGGACTCCGAGGAGGTCTTTTGGGGGGTTTTGTAGGTGGGTGAGGGAAGGGTAGCTCAGGAGAGAAACCCATGGGTTCTTCCCTCTTATTTGATGGGAGGAGTTTATACTTGAGTCGGCTTTAAACACTGGAATGTGGCAGTCAGGAGGAACAGGATCCTGTTTCACAACTATGGAATGACTGCTAATCCATTTCTGATCATCAATATTACTGAGAAAAGATACCCATGTATATATAATTGTTGTGCCTTTGCCACAGAGACACCTTATTGACTGGCTGGGCGGCCACGACCTCAGACCTTTTCATCTGATATGGATGCCTTGCCTTTTATTTCCCCAGGTGTATGTGAGGGTGTCTGTAAGGACAGTGATGCCCCCTGCTTTCAATCTTGCCCTCCAAAAAGTGAGGGCAGCATGAAATTTGCCTGTAAGGCCAAGAAATGGCACAAAGTTACCGAAACCTGCCACACTCTGAATGCCATGAACATGTTTGAGGTAAGGTTCTTTTCTCCTCTATCATGGATACTCACGAGGCCTCTATGAGTGAAGTGGAGCTTCAGATGGGATCATGAGGCCCACTTAGGGGAAGAGACAGGCTTCCATGTTAGCAATGGGTTGTGAGTCCATGACCTCATAAACACCGATCTCTTCTCTGTGTCCGAAAGTCAGGGCAGTGTATCCTGTTCCCTGCATGACCTGAGGGAATCTGGCCATCTAGACAGAGCAAGGAGAGGCATCCAGAGCTGTCACAGTTAAACTAGAGTCAAACATCTTTGCCTTCAGTCCTCAAAATACCCCAAGGCTTTGGTACTCATAGTGTACTTCGCTGACTAGTAACACCCCCTGAACTTGTTAGACCCATGAATTCTGGGCTGCCCCCCAGACTTTGCTAGGTGAGAAGGTTTCCTGGACCTGGAGTTTCAGGCAGCTGCGAGCCACCTGGTGTGGGTTCTAGGGACCAAATCCTGAGTCCTCTGCATAAGCGGTACCCACTCTTAACTACTGAGTCAAGTCTTCAGCTCCTGCTAACTTTAAAAAACACTGTCTCTTGGTTCCCCTCTTGATAATGTAAAAATAAGTTAAATATCAATAGGAATCCATTTAAATGTACAAGATATACATGAGATGTACATGTCCAGGAAATGTCTGAAGTGATGCAGTAAAGGAAACAGTTGGTGTTTGAGCAGACAGCACTAGAGAACCATCCCTTGGGGGAATTCAGACTTACATTTTGTTTTATACATCTTGGTGTTGATTAAGTTATTCCACCCTAGATGCCTCTTTGAAAATGGAAAACTAAAGCATTTTATGTGATGTGCAATTGTATAATAGGGCTTTCTTAAAATTCTAGTAGAAGTACTTTTATATTTGATACGAACAAATAAAGGATTTCTTTCCTTTGGTCCTGTTTCAGGCGGGTGAGGAATTATATTCAGTTCAGTCCACTGAATCGGCTATACTTCTACATGATGATTCACGTAGAAAGCCTCAGACCATAACAGATATGCTGATGGCAAAGTGTCCCAAGGATTTGTCTTGCATCATCAGAAGCATTCAGAAGTCTCCCCAGATGCCAGGGAACATTGCTATGGTGGTAGATCTCTTACACAACATCTCCACAGTCCTAACCAGAGAGGTCAACGAGGAAAAGATGCGGGTGAGTGGCCTTGCAGATCAGCCAGTGTTGGGAGGAACTTAGGTTAGCTGGAATACCCTCTGAGCTTCCCAGGGATTGGAAACCATATTTCCCTCTTGGTATTTCTAATGTGCCACATAGCAAGTGCTTAACAAATCTTATGGAAGGAAGAATAATAAACAAAAGAATAATTCACATGCCAGGTCAAGAAATATTACCAGGGAGAGCTCTTTTTTTTTTTAAAAAAAAAAATTTCCCCCAGGGTCTGGGCCTGTGATGGGTTGAATCTGGGAGGGGCTGAGTCCGTAAGAGGTTGAGCCTTTGAAGGGTTTATTCAATGCCGGCTAGAATCTGTGAAGGCTCAAGGCTGTTTGCGATGAATTCCATGGGTTGCCTTAGCCTTCAAAGGTCTTAGTCTCTGAGGACTTGTGCCAGAGAGGATGAGTCTGTAGTGGGCCAGAGTCTGCTTTCCTAAAGCGCATTTAAGCTACTGAAATTATTGAAGGAACACTGTGGGTCGTGCACAAAGAAAGATGTACGTTCCTTTGAGAATTAGAACAAGTTGTTAAAACAGGAAGCAGAATAAGTGGCCAAACCTTTGAACTACAGAAGTGTGAAATGAAACTGGATTCATTTCTTCATGGTTTTGGTGCTTAAAGTGGGGAGTAGTGAGGGGATCACCAACCTCTGTGGTCACGTCCCAGTTTTCAGCATAGTCCCACACAGGATCTTGTAACACTTTGGGACTAACAGATGTCAGCTACGTTACGGGCACTCAGAAAGGGCAACTGAATGATGGGCTTTGCCCAGGAGTGCAGCAGAAGTGATGGTAGAAAAGAGCAAGTAGAAGCTGCTCACCTTGTCTCCCAGGAAGGCAGTGAACAGATAAGAGGAAAGCAAGACAAGGAATTCCTTTATAGATAGATAACATTCTCTAAATGCTATCCCCCCCTCTCTCTCTCTGTATTCATGTGGGTGTGTACTCATGTGTACAAGTATTCTTTCGTGTAAGGTCAGAGAGTGGTGTCAAATGTCTTTTTCAGTTTCTTTCTACTTTATTTTTTTGAGATAGAGTCTCTTGCTGATCTTGGAGATCATTGATTTGGATACGTTGACTGACCAAATGAGCATCTGGGGATCTGGGATTTACTTGTCTCTGCTTCCCTAGTGCTGGGATTACATATGTTTCACAATGTCTGTCTTTAACGTGGGTGCTGGGGATCTGAGCTTGGGTCGTCATGCTTGTATGACAAGAACTTTAGTGACTGAGCTGTTTTCTGAGTTCCTGTTCAACCTTCTGACGTTGTAATATGGTATTGTCATGTAAAAAATGTGTTGGGATGCATTAATATCTATTATGGTATGCATGCAGTATGTGGGTTACAAGCTGAAGGTAAACGTAAGCTTTACTGTGCAAGTAAGTCACCTAGGGGTTAGGTAAGATACTGAATAGGGTGCATTGAGTTTGGGGTGGCATATGTGGACATTTTTAAGGAGATCTCTGGGAGTGCCTATGCTGCTGGCTAGAAGACCATACTTTGTAAAAGCAAGTCTTATATGTATTGGAAGTTTCAAAGAGTGGCTTACCACTAACGCCAGTTCTTCTTTGACAGAGTTACAGCACCATGGCTAACCATATTCTCAACAGCACAAGCATATCAAATTGGACCTTCATCCAAGACAGAAACAGCAGCTGTGTCTTGCTCCAGTCAATCAATTCATTTGCAAGCAAGCTGTTTGTGAAGGACCATCTCATCAACATATCACATGTCTTCATTCATACCCTGGGCACCATCATGTCCAGGGACAGCCGTGGGAGGAATTTCACTTTCTCAATGAGAATTAATGACTCGGGCGATGAAGTCACTGGGAGGGTACTGCTCACAACTGAAGACCTGCAGAAGGTCCCTTCTCCTTCCCAGGTCATCAGCATTGCCTTCCCAACACTCGGGGCCATCCTGGAAGCCAGTCTTTTGGGAAACATGACCGTGAATGGGCTTGTCCTGTCTGTCATTTTGCCTAAGGAGCTTAAAAATATCTCATTGATGTTTGAAAAGATCAGCAAGGCAGAAGGGAGGAAGTCCCAGTGTGTGGGCTGGCATTCCATGGAGAGCAGATGGGACCAGAAAGCTTGTAAGCTGATTCAAGAAAATTCCCAGCAGGCTGTTTGCAGGTGTTGGCCAAACAAGTGGTTTTCTTCCTTCTCCATTCTCATGTCACCTGACACCTTGGAGAACCCGGTTCTAATTTATATCACGTACATAGGCCTGGGCATTTCCATCTGCAGCTTGATCATCTGCCTGTTCATTGAGGCCTTAGTCTGGAGTCAAGTGACAAAGACAGAGATCTCATATCTGCGTCACCTGTGTATTGCTAACATTGCAGCCACCTTGCTGATAGCTGATGTGTGGTTCATTGTGGCTTCCTTCCTCAGTGGTCCAATATCCCACTACAATGGATGTGTGGCCGCCACCTTTTTTGTTCATTTCTTTTATCTGGCTGTGTTTTTCTGGATGCTTGCCAAGGCGCTCCTTATCCTCTATGGAATTCTGATCGTGTTCCATACACTGCCCAAGTCATTCCTGGTGGCCTCTCTCTTTTCAGTGGGCTATGGCTGCCCTTTGGTGATTGCTGTCATCACACTTGCTGTCACGGAGCCTGGAAGAGGCTACCTTCGTCCTGAGGCCTGCTGGCTTAACTGGGACATGACCAAGGCTCTCTTAGCCTTTGTGGTCCCAGCTCTGGCCATCGTAGTAGTAAACCTGATTACAGTCACACTGGTTATCATCAAGACCCAGAGGGCTGCCATCGGCAGTTCCATGTTCCAGGAAGTAAGAGCCATCGTCAGGATCTGTAAGAACATCGCCATCCTCACGCCACTGCTGGGGCTGACCTGGGGATTTGGAATAGGCACGGTCATCAGGGGTCACTCTCTGGTCTTCCACATTATCTTCTCCTTACTCAATGCATTACAGGTAAGTCCGGATGCGGGGGGAGAATCTGAAGTGGGACGGTCTGTGAAGCTGTTTTGTGATCAGGAGCCCATGGTACCATGTCTCATGCAGAAGACGATGGAACAGAGATATGTTTTGTTTCAGAAAGGCCTGGATTTGAACTCTGACCCTCTTATTTACAAAGAAAATGTAGCATGATCTTTGCATGTCTAGTTATGACAAGCATGTTTTTCTCATACAAAAGAGACTGCCACTTTCTAGAGGAGCTCAGAAAATGAAGTATGAATCTTTTTGAAACAACATATCCTTAGACCCAAAGTTTATAGTCAAGATACATTTAAAATATTATGTTAGTTTAGCTTAGCAGCCCCCAGAATCAAATATCTCTCTGTACCTAGCTCATTCACAATAAAAAAAATCAAAGAAAACACAATAATATACATAATCCAGACTCTCTGTATATAGCCCACATTTATGTGGTTTATTTTTCTTACTCTATTACTTTTTTCACAAGTTTAATATTTATTTTATTATCTTTACTCCTTTAATCTATGACTGTCTGTACGCTTTTATATTATAACTGTCTATGCTCTTTTTCTTCTCTCTCTTAAGCCTATGTTCGTTTATTCAATACTGTGACCTATTTAGAGGTCTTTTTCATCTGAATCTATCTTTGTTGAATATGTATCTATAATTATTTTTTTGACCAGGAGAGCCTTTTCTTTTAAATGCTAAGCAGGTATAGCTAGGACTAACTCCATGGCCCTACCTGTTGGCTCTGCCCAGTTCAACATGGCAGAGGTATGTTTACTGCCAGCTCTGCAAGCCATTCTCTCTGTCTCAGCTCCAGGAACACAGCAGGTCAATGTTTCCATTAAGTAATTTGTAACACACTGCTCACAGATCTCATTTAACGCTCAGCCTTCTGAAAGAGCCAGAGCTGTTCATGAAACTAACATGAACCAGGAAGCTGCCTTCTTGAAAGTATGGGAGTTTTTGCTTCTGTTGATGAATCAGGAAAACCTCTTTTAAAGGACCTGCAGGTCCCCTGATCACTGCCAGCAAACAGAGCCCATCTGAAAAAAAAATGCGGCTACCAAGAAACTGTGCTAAACTCTATTTTGTGTGTGTGTGTGTGTGTGTGTGCTCACGCGCGTGCACGCACTCTCAGGTTTTATGTGGATGTAGTCAGCCCACGTTGGCATGCCAATTTATAGGCAGAGGCTGCTTGTTTGTTTCCCAGCCTCTCAGACCCAAAATAATCACACAGAAACTATATTAATTAAAACAGTGCTTGGCCTATTATCTTAGGCTTCTTATTGGCTAGCTCTTA
>NC_022028.1:5919943-5943323 GCF_000317375.1 Microtus ochrogaster | reverse complement strand
AGAAACTTTATTAATTAAAACAGTGCTTGGCCTATTATCTTAGGCTTCTTATTGGCTAGCTCTTACATCTTAAATTAACCCATTTCTATTATTCTGTGTATTGACATAAGGCTGTGGTTTACTGGGTAAAGTTCCAGTGTCTGTCTCCTTCTGCAGTTACATGGTGTCTCTCTGACTCTGCCTTCTTTCCTCCTCTATCTGCTTGGAATTCCCACCTTACACTATTCTGCCCTGCTGTAGACCCAAAGCATGCTTCTTTATTAACCAATGGTAATAAGACATAGTCACAGCATACAGAAGGGAATCCCACATCACACCACCATGTACCATGTATGGGGTCCTGGACATTGAACCCAGGGCTTCATGCATGCTGTGCAAATGCTGTACCAACTGAACTGTATCTCTAGCTCTGTGTTGTTACTACTTAGAAAGCTAGCAATCACCTCTTCTAAAATTTAGTCTCAGATTGGAGGTGTTTGTTACATTTTTTACCCTTGTTGTATTGTCTGCTACTCAGCTACTCAGAGGTTTGAGACAGTAGTGCATGTCATCTTAGGTGAACCAGGCAAGTTACAGCAGAGTCTTTAAGGGCATTTCTCATACTTTTATGGATGAAGCAATGTTCATGGTTTCATTTGTATCACTGCCAAATTCTTTCTGCATGCTTATACAAATATATGCTGAATATAAGAATTGAAAACTTATGTGCATGATTATGTACCTGTTAGGCATGCATGCCTCCAACATTCCAAAACTCAGGGTTCTGTAGACTGTGCTCTACCCACTGAACTACATCATAGCAATTGTGCAATTTTCCTTCTCACCTAAAGTTATATCTCAGTTTTCCACTGATCTAACATATAGGTCTATTTAATGTCTAAATAGTACTTTACATTTAACATTTTCCTTCTTGAAAATTACATACATTAAATATACAGGTTGCAATCAATTAAAAAGAAAGTTTCTAGTTTCTTAAAGAGCTATCCATTTTTTTTTTGGAATGTGTAGAGTGACCAGTAAAAGTATTTCCAAATATATGTTTACCAAGTTGGTAACAGAGACTTCAAATCAAATATCTACTCATTTTCCTCATTTAAAATGTGAATACAAATGATTCACTTTTTATAGCAAACATTTTGATGCCTTGGAGAGGACTGTTAATAGTACGAGGGCACATGTAACATTTTAAACCTTGGCTATTTTTTATATTTCTATAGAAAGTGTTATTGCAGTCTAGATTTATAGCAGTGTCAGAAATTGTCAGCTCATTAGACATTTTTACAAAGCTCGTCATGGATGGGGCTGAGGTAATACCCCTGTGTTTCTAACTTTCAGCTCAGCCAATCTACAGGCTACTCTTCGTAAACCCTTACTACACACCTGTCTCACGCCACTCACACCACAGCAGCGCCTTTCTGTGCTCCCCCTCAGGCTACCTGACTTGCGACTCTTGTTTTGGAGTGCTCTGTGAGTGCCTGAGTTTTGATACTGTGGGCATTTTCACTTGTCATAGGATCAACTTGAAACTCGAGTTGTTTTCTGTCTTTACTTCTGGCAAGGAGAAGGATGAAGTCATTGAGATGGCAGTACCTATGAGGTTGTGGGCAGCTGCCAACCAGACACTGGCATGCGAGAAGGCAGTGCTGTACTGACTTGTGCTGGCTCATGGAAGCTGACTTATAGTTTAGGAATAGTGTGAGCTGGTTATAGATAAAGCCATCAGTAAAATTCAGTGACACAGATGGACAAGGAAATGAATCGCATTAAAAACAACAGTCTTCCCCGCACTTCTTTGTTTGTCTGTTTTGATACAGCCTTTGCCTATCTCCGTATCAGGGCATCCTTGAGATGTTCAGTAATGAGGAAAGGGAGCAGAGCCATGGATCCTCTGCAGTCAGATACCATGTGCAGCATGGGAAGCAGCAGCAGCAGCAGAGGTGGGGCTTAGGGTTAGCAGAGGTGAGGGGGCAGCTGAAGCTGACTGAGCAACAGGCTGGAGGGCAGAAGATACAGGAGACAAGCCCTTTCAAAACAAGGTTTTTCCCGATTAGAGTCCTATGGAAATATCTCTACTAATTGGGGTGCTAGCCAATCCCTTTACTGTGGAAGAATTAGTGTGTAGGCAGTGGCCGCCTTGGGTGTCATTGTAGCTGCTGCCTCTTCCCTCCTCTGCCTTCTCTGAGAGCTACTGTGGTCTGGGTGGGGCTTTGAGACACCCTCATCTCCCAAAGATATTTTAGTAGGAGAACAAAGCATTGTAGACTAAAATCTGGATGAAGACCTCAGAAAACAAACGAAAACAAAGCCCCACGAATTTGTGTAGAGGAAATAGTCTACAGTTGTGGTTTTTTAGATGTCTTAGTTACGGTTCTATTATTGTGAGGAGACACTATGACCAAGACAAAAAGGCAGCATTTGCCTGGGGGGCTTGCTTTCAGTGTAGACTGCTAGTCCATGATCATCCCGGCAGGAGGCAGACAGGTGCTGGAGCATTAGCTGAGAGTTTTCCATCCTGACCTCCAGGTTTCAGAAAGAGACAGAGAAATTGAATCTCACATGGATTTTTGAAACCTCCAAGCTCACCCCAGTGACATACCTGCTCTAAACAAAGCCACACTTCTCAATCCTTTCAAAACAGTTCTACTGAACATTCAAACCTATAAGCCTTTGGGGGGCATTCCCATTCAAATCTACACCAAGTAAATCTCTACGCTGGGCCAATCTCATTAATATTCTGATTTTCAAATGCATCGTTAGTGCCGACCCAGGCTGGTGTGTGTCTGTTCCAAGCATAATTCACAAGAGTAATACTTTGAAAACTAATGGTTCATGTCAACCATGGCATGTTCACACTAGAGTTAAAGGCAGGTGTAGGCTTAGGAGTGTGAGAGTTGGTGAGATGGACCAACAGATTGAAGGGCTTGGTGTGCAAGCCTGACAACTTGAGTACCACCCCATGTATACATATGGTACTACATACAGATCCAATGGTAAGCTTCTGTTACCAAGAAATCTCCCAGAAGATGAGAGATCAAGACCAGAGAATTGGTCAGAAGCTTGTAGACCAGCTCCTATAGAGAATGCAGTGTGACTGAAATAAGAGAGACTCCAACACAGCAATGCAGGTGGTCACAACTGACCACTGGAAGCAATTCTCTGACTTATACATGTGTGCCATGACACCCATCTACATACCCACCATAGTTACATGTCCATAAACTACACACACACCAATAATAAGTAAAATTAAATAATTGTATGCATTTCTAAAATAAGAATTCACACAAATATTCAGTCTGATAAACTCTCCATGCAGACAAAGCTTGGGTATTTATGGACTGTCTATGGTGAAGAGCATTTGAGTTCACTAGAGGAAGGAATGAGCTGTCTGGCTTCACACTGGTTCTTGTCGTTTCCCATCTGTCAGCTGCATTTTCATCAACTGTGGTAGCAATAGGCTGTTGTCCCACTGCTGAACAATTGACCATGACATCTTTATGGTTCCAGCTGCATTCCTCTGCCTGGGCTCACGTTCAGCTATGGCCAAAGTGACTTAGCAGGGAGTGCCCATAGGGAAGCTCAGCTTCTCACTTTCCCTTTCCACCCACCACCCAAGCCACCCAGCATCCAGGAAGTGGGTCGAAAGGATGTTGCTGTCTACAGCGTTTTAAAAGTTGTGTTTCTGAACTTCTTTTTCCTCATCAGAAAAATGGGGTTGTCCCTTGAAATTCCTTCATCCAGGGAGGTTTTGTGTTGTGACTAGCAGACAAGTGAAAACAGAAAGACAGAACCACAGATGGATCCTAGCTGTGGAGGATGGTCTTCATTTTGCTGATGTGGTCTTCCTCTGCATGGGTGATGTGAGAGGGTTATGGGCAGCCAACGATGTTTACCTTTCCTTGTGCTGTGCAAGTGTGTTTTATTAGCTGCTGCTCAGAGGTTACAAGCCTACACTGCCTTGCATCTTCTCTACGTCTTTCTTGAGTACTTATATCTCGAGGGGAACAGCTCCTGTTGAATGGAAAGAATTTTCATGATGTTCAACATGAAGTTCCTAAGATCCTCACATGAAGCAGGGGCCTTATTCTGTGTCAACAGTGGTACTCTTTGTTGAGTAACAGGTTTGTTGTTCTTGTTTCAGGCAACAATATCTGTTGAACCAGTGGGTAGACATTGCGGCCTGAGATTAGGGATGAGCGGAATAAAGCTCTTGTAACAATGATGTGACGAATGTCGTGTTTGGTACTCTTACCATCATCATTGTATTGTAATGCATCTTCTTCCCTCTCCCTCTTTTACAGGGCTTCTTCATCCTCATGTTTGGAACAATCCTGGATCCAAAGGTATTGTGTGTGAGCCATCCTTGGTTTTCCTGGGTTGCGTACTTGACCTGAAATCTGCTGACTTGTGAAGAAGACTTATTGAACTTTGACCTCAGGCATCTCTGTGCAGCCCCCTGAAACAGAGCATCATTTAAAAAATGTTCTGAGATTTTATTTATGTTTATGTATATGAGTGTTTGCCTGAAATGATGTCTGTGCCCCAAGTGTTGTAGTGTCTGCATAGCCCAGAAGGTGTTGGATTTCCTGAAACTAGAGTTACAGAAGGTTGTCAATTGTTACATAGGTGCTGGGAATTGAACCCTGGTGCTCTGAAAGCAGCCAGTGCCCTTAACCACTGAGCCATCCCTCCAGCCCCATCAGGGTTCTTTTAATGCAGGTGATTCTTATCATCATCCTTCAAGCTCTTCTGAGGAGCACATTTCATTACAGTAGCGCTAAACCTCAAAACAATCGAGGGGTTTCTATTCTCTCTTTGAGATGAGAAAAGAGAGACACAGGGTGAAGAAACAGTTTCCTCAAGGTCCTGCTTTGATTTCTAATGGCAGAAATGGAATTTTTAGTTAAATCTCACAGTCTTATTTTGGGAGGATATCTCTCGGATTGGAAGGACGTGTGCCAGGAATACAGGACTGCTCAATGAGGGATGCCAAGCAGTTCAGTTCGAGCACTCACTTGGTGGCTCACACATCACTCCAGTTCCAGGGCATCTGATGCCTCCTTCTGGCCTCTGGGGGCAGTGCACACACACGGTGCAGATCCATTCACACAGGCAAATGAGCCACGACTACAAAGTAAAACGTTAAGGGAAAAATGAAAAAGGAGCAACACCAGAACAAAACTGGAAGCAAAACACCCATGTCCACTTTAGGGTATCAAGCTTTTAAAAGTATTGATGTATTGAAGTTACCATCAAAGATTTGTGAACAGAATTTTTTTTTTTTTAAAAAAAGGCCTCTCATTGCCTTACCAACATGCTGCATCACTCTGGAAGTCATTCAGCAGTGACACAGACTTATCCTTGGAATTTCTGTATGTAGATGACCTCAGGCTTACAACGTTCCAACTCATAAGCCTTTGAGTTTATCATTGTGCAAAATGGTACTGACTCAGAGGAGACACCACTTAAACCGAGCTCCCTTCCCGGCTAATGTCATGTAGCACATACTCTCTCACCAGACTGGCAGTGGCAGCAAGCCAGAGCTCTGAGGCAGCCATGAGCTTACTATGGGAAACAGTCAACACTCTACAGTGTCACAAAGCTGTGGTGTTCAGTAGACAGGTACACCAAGTGCAATTCTGACTTAAGATAGTCTCAGCTTACAACGGGCTTGTTTTGAGGCAACCCTCCCCCACCTTCACAAGGAATGTCTCAATACTGGTCTTGCTCCACAGTGCTTGTGAGTCCCAGATTTAAACGAGAAACTGTAAAGCAACTTTATAGATGCAAAGACACAGGAAGCATTTACAGTACCCCACAGTCATAGTTGCTGGGGTTGTGTGTCTACTAACCTGATGCCATAACTAATACACAGAGTCAAATAATGGCAGCAACTTTTCTCTGTGTGCCAGAGTTAGGTGCAAAGAATTACAAGCTATGCAGTCTCTTTCGAGATCAGAATCTCTTCATTAAAATTGAAATGTAAAAGACAAATACAGGAAGTGTCATAGGGCCCGATGTGACTAAGGGATGCTAAGGGATTTGCATGAGGAGTCCTGGAAACCCCACCAGCAGTTGAAAACTGAGCGTATTTTTCAAAATGCACTTACTATTAATGTGCACAGCATGCAATTATATGAAGCAAATATTGTGCAATTATGAAATACAAAATTTTAAAAAGGGTCAGAGTAGAAATGCCAATAGAAGTGCCAAAATGGCCTTGAAGATCCCCCTGGATGCCAGGAGCCCCTCCTTCCCTTACAAACTTGCAGCAAAGAGTTTACATCTTCACAGGGAGCAATGAAGTGTCCCTGAGCTGGAGGGCTTTCACGGGCCTTAGTGTGGAGACAATGTATGTAGGGCCTCAGAGAACAGCATTTTCCATGACAGAAGGGAGAAAGGAAGGGAAAAGGAAAGAGTTGGGGAGGGAGGCAGGAAGGTCTACAGTGGATGGACATGAATCCCAGACTGGATCTGGATCTGTGCAGCTGGCTCAGTTTGGATGTCATTTGATCTTGGAGTTTCAGCTTCCTCAGCAGTATAGTGGGGACAACAGTATCTATGTCTGAAAATTATCTTCTTCCTAAAATGGGATGGCAGACATGAGAAACATCGTAAAGTTATAAAGTCGTCACTATTGTTAGGATTTCCTGAGTCTGGACCCACTGATGACCTTGTGTGGTACTTTTTCCCCTCCTTTATAGAAGTTTTGAATAATTCCAAATGAGATGCGATGTGGGATGTGATGAACCACTTTAATGGTTCAAAAAATAATGCTAAAGCTGTAATTAGCATCCCTGAGCTTGCGCAAACTTGCCTCATAGCCACTGGGTTCATGTTTAAGACCAGGGACCCATGCCTGCCAGAGAAGCTTTCCTTCTCTGCCCCTCCTCGTCTCCTGGATTTTCTCTAGCTCACTCCACTTGTTACTGACCCACCGAAAGGACCCAGCTAGCCACCTGTGTCCTTGTCACAGTGTTAGTCACATCCAAGCACACCGCTAACTTCTTATAAACGTTCAATTGCTAACCCGTTTTGTTAAATTTCCAGATAAGAGAAGCCTTAAAGAGTCGAGTAATGTCTGCCAAATGGGTCTCCAGAGCATCAGAGGTAAACACTTTGTGTTTTCATTTGGCAAGGGAATGGTGTAAACCCTTCGGTGTAGAGTTTTCCTGCGTGGGTCCCTCTTTGAGCTGTTCAGAATCTTTATGGAGTATGATGTCTGAATATGAAGGCGAAAGTCAGTTTAGATGTCTAAAGAGGGGTGACAAGGTGGCAGGTGTTGTAGGCGTGAAACAGGAAGCAGGTGACTACAAGGAGCCATGAAAGGAGATGAGGGATCTCAGGCTCCCACAACAGCCTGCTGGTTCTCTCTGATACTGCTCATGGGCACAGTGTGAAAATTCTAGGAATGCACATGCTGAAACCCAATATGAGGGACTTCCCAGGAGCCTTGATTAGCAAGGAAGCAGTTGCCATGGTTACCAGAATGGCATAGGCACAGGGCCAGTTCAGGAATGTGGATGTGGCAGAGGTGCTCCAGGCATTGTTGGGGGACTGGACTGTGATATGCCTTTACCTCATCCTCTCTTTCTATATTTTATAAACTTCATTGTGATGCCAGGCTGTTCTGGGTGAGGGAAGAACTGGCAATGTTTGCATGTTAGCAAAAGGGACTCAGGCTTGACCTCAGCAACACGCCAACAACAGAAGGGAATATGTGGCTTTGATTTGTCACCTGCCATTCCTCTCTCTCTCTCTCTCTCTCTCTCTCTCTCTCTCTCTCTCTCTCTCTCCTCTTTTTCTTTAATTTGAGCCAAACTTTGGTCAACTTCTTAGTCCTTCCCGGGAGATTACTGATTTCTTTATGTTCTCTCCCATCTAAAAAAGGGGGCAAATTTACTGAGAGCAGACATGTCCTCCAACAAGGCTGCACCCCCTAATCCTGTCAAAGAGTGCCACTCCCCGGTGACCAAGTATTCAAACCTATGAGCTTATAGGGGCATTCTCATTCAGACCACCAAAGGCTCTCTTCTCGAACTTGGCCTGATTATTTCAAATCCCTTCTAAAATAGTAGCCTTGGTCCTTTCCTCGTGTGTTTTTAGAATGATCTATTCAGGCCACCATAGGAATATTCTGGCCATTGAGGCCCAAGACAAACAGTCATTTTCTCTATCTCTCTGGTTTTTATGTAAGTCAGAAAGACACCTAGCCCTTCATTATTGTTGAGGGTCCAAGTCAGTGGTTTTTGATGTTGGCTGTATCTAAGAAATATCTTGGGAGCTTAAAAATCAAAAGCAAACACACAAATAAATAAAGGACCTACACCAAACCACAACCCAGGCCTCACTCAAAACTTAAAGCAGAAACTCTCAAGGCTTGAGCGTACGCATTTACTTTAAGCTCTGCAGTGATTCTAGCGTGCGGTCAGGGTTAAAAGCCTCTGGTCTAAGTACAACATATATTTACCTTTCATCTTGCGTTTCTCCCTTCATTCTGCTCGGCAGCTCTAGGCCATTGCCTGTCATTAGCTTTACCACCCTTGCCCAAGGACAGAAGCAGGGCTACCATCCATTCAGCTGTGCTGCTTTGAAGGCCACTAATCCTTGGTAGCAATCTTCTACAGTCCAGATTTGTGGCACCCTTTAAGGCACCTCCCTGGACAGGACCAGTCCCAGTTCCCCAACACCCAAGACACCATATGTTATTGGGTTCATTTGGTAGCTGACAAGATGAACTAGCCTACGCTCATGTAGCCACAGATCTGCCAATGTTGAAATGTCTTGCTTTTTTAGACCACACATGTCTAAAACATACACAAAAGGTATAGGGGAACTTTAATGTTGAGGATCTCAGTAGCAAAGCTGTTAAGAAACTGAGGCAGGACACCAGGTTCCTTTCCTCTCCCCCTCTCTATCCCTTCTCCTCTTCCTCCCCCTTTTCTCTCTTCTCCTCTACCCTCCTTTCCCTTCCTCCTCTCTTTTATTTCCTCTCCTCCTCCTGCTCCTCCTCCTGCTCCTCCTCCTCTTTCTTGTCTTTCTCCTCCTCTTTCGGAATTCTCTTGGTGCCAGGTATGGTGGAGCGGGACTCCTTGGACAAGCCTGTTGCTAGGTTGTTAGTTTTAATATGAAGAGGAAAGGAGGAGGTGATATGAAAGGGTAAAATATTTTCCCATGCCTCAGGTTCTCTGTGTGCCCAGAATCACCGTGATAAGTGCAGACTGATTGGTACCAATAAATGCAATATTTTGTCTTCACCAGGATCTTTCTTCTGAATTTTCTTGTCATCCCACCAAAGGGCCAAGCTAACAGAGCAGCATGCATCCCTACCATGGGAGGTGAGTATACAGCAAGAGTCTAGTCTCTAAGCGTGCTTCGTGTTTATGGCATTTCTTTGATTATAATTAGAAATAAATTCTCTTGATTCCTGTTTTGGCAAGGCACATTTTTAAATTCTTAGGTTACTGACTTTTTGTCCCATAAGACAATAAAGCATTATCTGAGAAGGCTCCTGACCTGGCCTGGATATGCTTAAGGGGTTGAGTAGGGATCTCCTCTCTTTCTGGTTCTCTCTTCTCCATTTCTTGTTTTCCACTCCTAGGGCATCGTGCATCATTAATATACTGTGGTCCTTTTTCTTTTTTTAGTGTTAAAAGGTCAAGAAATTATGATTGACAATATGGGGGAGACTCCTCAGGGTAGTGATGTAGTCGCTGGACAGTCATAGGGAACTAGAGTTAGAGAAAGGAGCCACAGGAGGAATTAATTCAGGGTCACAGAGAGGGACACAATAACTCAGGTTTGGAGGACGGCCAACTAGCTGTAGACATGCACAGGCTCCAGAACAACAGTGTAGAAGACAGAGACAAACACACAAGCATACTGGAGCACATATAAATGTACTGAAGTACTCACCTCCACGGGAAGACGCACAGAGATGGGAAGTGTCCGCAGAGAGATTGAGGGGTATATAGGGAACTCAGAGAAATGCAGACTGACTCAGAGAGGGTGATATACACACAGACTACGACTCACAGAATGCAGAGAAACAGGGAGACACAGAGAGAGGCACTGTGGTATGTAAAGAAAGTCTCCCATACCCTACTCCAACACATCCAGGCTCCAGCAGCCTTCGTGGCCTTGATAGTGGTCCAAGGCCTTGTAGAAAGAAATAGTACTCCTGAGAGGAGTTATAGTTCAAAGGACATGGGTTCAGTTGCGTGTAACGCATGCCTTTGTAATCCCAGCACCTGGGAGGTGGAGGCAGGAGGATCACGACTAAGACATCATCCTCAATTACATAAAAAGTTTGAGGCTGTTCGTGCTACCTGAGATCTTGTCTCACCCTATTTCCAAAATGAAGTGGTTCATGTTACAGAAAGGCCAGGCTTACAACTCAGCACCTGCAGGGAACAGAGGAGGACAATTTCCTGGGTCCCAAAGAGCCTTATAGGAAGAGACTGTCCATCGGGCAGCTGGTCACTGTGCAAAGCATTCACATCTTGCAACTTGTATGTTTAAGCTGCGATTTTCTCTTCTTGACAAGGTTGCTCATTCCTGGAATGGCAGTGCCTGAGGAAGCATGTACTTCATTACTGTACTCTTGCCACTGCTTACTTTGATGGAAGCCTCTACCCCACAGAGCTGATGGAGGAGGGGGTGACATGTGGAAGGCCCCTCTGTCAAAGCTGTTCTGTGCTTCTAAACATGTCCTGCCCACCAACTGCAAATCTACATACGACACACTAAGCATCCGCAAGGGACAAGAAGACAAAGTGGTATCAACAACAGTGTCTCACTGGTGCCTCCACCTCCACACTGCTGGATCATATTTATCGTCAGGGAGAAAGCTTGGCTTTTCTCAGCAAAGGTGGCCTAGGATGCAATGCGTTGGATTCTAAAGGAGAGTTCTCAAGAATAGTCTCCAACAGTCGGACTGACTCTAAGTAGCTCCCAGCTGGCTCTGTGGAGAAGGGCGTCTCCTGCCAGTATGTTCTACTTTTTCAAAATCAAACTGATTAGATGGTCAAGTCTGCCTGGGGTCTGAATGCAACTTCTTGGACAGTGAACCAAGAGAAAACTGTAGAGTGTTGAAATTGGACATGATGTCTGTTTTAAGATGCGGTGGAAAACTGGAACTGTGAGTCACGGCTCTGCTAACCTGGGCCAACTCTGTTGGCTTCCAGGGCTTCACTTTGTAGGCAGAAGTTTCTGTCACATCTGGTTCTGCAGCCATTTAGTCCCAAATAAACACATAGAGGCTTATATAATCTATAAATTGTTTGGCCTATTAGATCAGGATTATTATTAACTAGCTCTTACAACTTAAATCAACCCATAATTCTTATCCATGTTTAGCCATGTGGCTTGGTACCTTTTCTCAGTAAGGCATTCTCATCATGCTTCCTCTGTGCCTGGCTTGTGACTGCATCTCTCCTTTCCTCTTAACAGAATTCTCCTAGTCTGGTTGCCCTGCTTATACTTCCTGCCTGGCTACTGGCCAATCAGCAATTTATTAAATCAAATATGAGTGACAAATCTTTACAGTGTACAAAAATATTGTCCCGCAGCATTCCTCCTTTTTCTCTTTTCAAAACAAGACTCCGAATCTAATCTCCTTTGTTTAGCTTTTTTTTCCTGATCATTATCCATAACAACTTGTAACCAACACTCTAAACAGAGACAAACATCCATAATCCATTTATTGGGAATGTGGGCATAGTTTTCTTCTAGGCTACTTCTGGCTAACTGAGAGTGCTGATAATCTAATAGGGACCCAAAGAAAATTTAAGATTATGGTCAAGTCCTGACTGGAGCATTCTGGAGTATTCTGTGAGACTGGATCATCTCAGCTAGCAGTCTTGAGATTGTTCTGGATGCAGAACTCAGAGGGAACTGCAACAGAGGTGCTCTGAAACATTGGATTATCTGGGCCATCAGTTCCCATTGGAGATTTTTCAGGGGGTCTTCCTTGATCAAACCTTATTTTTCTTTTTTCTTTTTTTTTCTTTTTTTGGTTTTTCGAGACAGGGTTTCTCTGTGGTTTTGGAGCCTGTCCTGGAACTAGCTCTTGTAGACCAGGCTGGTCTCGAACTCAGAGATCCACCTGCCTCTGCCTCCCGAGTGCTGGGATTAAAGACGTGCACCACCACTGCCTGGCCCAAAGATATTTATTTATTTATTTATTATGTATACAATATTCTGTCTGTGTGTATGTCTTCAGGCCAGAAGAGGGCATCAGAACTCATTACAGATGGTTGTGAGCCATCATGTGGTTGCTGGGAATTGAACTCAGGACCTTTGGAAGAGCAGGCAATGCTCTTAACCACTGAGCAGTCTCTCCAGCCCAAACCTCATTTTTCTTAATCTAGAATGAATCTATAGCCTCTCATTTCCTGTGGAAACAAAAGCAAGACCTTTTCTCCAAAGTAACATTATCTTTTAACTTAAATTTTAGCTCAGTCGGTAGAGCATGAGACTCTTAATCTCAGGGTTGTGGGTTCAAGCCTCACATTGAGCGCAAAGTGTAACACAAATTAAAAAAAAAAACCCAGAGTCAGATATTGGGGTTGAACCTGAAGATCAGAAAAGCAAAGCAGCTAAGAAATACTCAGACTGAAAAAGCAATCCTGCCTCCACGCATCCTCAGAATGAGACTGATTGAGACATATCTCCTCCTGTCTTGTATTCCTCTTTAGTGCTGGGATTAAAGGCAAGCACTACTACTGCCCCACTTCTCTGGTGAAGTAGTGTGGCTACTGGGACTGAAAGTGTGTGTCACCACTGCCTTGTCTGTAAGCCTGACCAGTGGGGCTGTTTTATCTTCTGATCTTCAGGCAAGCTTTATTTGTTAAAATACAAATGAAATATCACTAAACTACTTTCTGTCCCAGAGCATGGGGCCTCTGAGGGACTTTTTGTTTCCACCTTCAGACACGAGAGGCTGCTGAAACCTGGATGGGGGAGAGGAAATATCATATGTCAAGCCCTGTGGTGCTCATTTTCCTAGCTGCATGTAAACACATTCAATATTCAAAGCAGACGTCACCTAGACGTCTAGGTGTAAAACACCTAGGCTAGAAGGCCTCTCTGAAGCAAGCCCACAGGAGGCAGTCCCAGAAGAAAAGCAAAGGTTGAAGAAAAAGGGACCCAGACAGATGCCCATGTTGTCCTATGTAGAGGCCAGTATTATTGATGTTCTGTTACAGATGGGAGGCTGGGCATGGTGGGCACTCCTGGAATTCCAACACCTGGGAGGCAGAGACATAGAGAGATGCTCTGAGTTCATTTTGGTTTACATGGTGAATTCTAGGTGAACTAAAGCTAAAGAGTAAGATCTTGTCTGATAAAATAAATACCCCCCCCCAAAATAAAAACAGAACAACAAACAAAACTACAACCCCCCCCCAGCAAAAATCCAACTAAACCCAAACAAAACACACATGAGAAAGCAAGGCTTACTCTGTGGGGGAGTAGCTCTCCTCCTTTCCATGAATCAGAGGTGGTCCAGTCAGCTACTCTCCAGTGTATCCCTGGACCTCTTTAGATAAAGAAGATGGGGAGACACAGAGCTGGGTTTTCCTCAGTGCGGGTACCACAGCATCATGACCTAACTTGCTCACGGTCAATGTAGTGAAGTCAAGATGAAGTCTCATGTAACTAGATGGGTGGAAGAACGCTAAAGTGCACAAAACTTGGAAAAGACTAAGTATTGTCCATGTCAAGATGAGAACTCCGAGCCCTGGGGGCGAGGGAGGGAACCATGTCTTGTTTGTATTACACATTGAGCAGGTGCATCTGACTGGGAAGCACTCAGCTCAGGTGCAGACACTCTGTGACAGGGCGGTGATATCACTAACCAAGAAAGGCCAGTGGATGCTAAGAGAACCACTCCGGCATTCCTGGGGAATTTCTTCAAGAACATGCCTTCTCTCCTTGAAAGATGTCATGGGACTACACTGACCCTCAATAGAGACACTTGTAGTATGCTTCTCCATCTTGCGAAGACGCGGTATGGTCAGGTGGTTCAAGGGGACATTGCTCTGAAGCAGTTTTGTGGCCTTCCTTGGAAAGTCACTTAAATTTTTTAGAAGTTTGTCTTCTCATTTTTAAGTGAGGCTACCTCCTAGGATTAGTATAGTGATTCTAAATAGTAAAGTATTTATAAGAGTGTTTGGAAATAATAATTGCTCATTAAAATGTTAATTTTATTACAGTGCCTGTGATACATGCATATAAATACACACACGTAAACACAACCATGGCCTCTGGCATGATTGTGAATGAAGATAACCCTCATGGGAGCAAGTTAATTGACTTCTAAATAAAACAATGAAGCATTTGACTTTTTTTGTGTAACATTAGGGTTACGAGCCAGCAAAACCCACTGGGGCTCATGGAACGAGTCTGTTACCTAGTGCTGCCTGATCCTAATGCATAGTTCCACTCCTGAGCAACAAGTTTGTCTACCGTGGGACTCTACTCATTCTGTGGTGTTTCCAAGCCTGGCTTTCCTTTCTGCCTTCTCTGAGGGTTCTTCCCTGGCTGGTACCCCCACATACTTTCCTATAATATTTATCATCTGCGTGGTTCACTGTTCATTAGCAGTTTCTGTGCTAGAGAGTTTGTTTGGTTTGGTCTTTTTTCTCTCTGTTTTCTTTCCCAGATAAGGCTGCAAATCTTTAGGAAGAGGCTGACATATTTGATAACCACTTTGTAACTTTCCTCTGCGTGCTGCTAGGGTATGTTCAGTAAATATGCATGTTCAATAAAGTCCTTTGATGACACAGCCACTTGAGATGGTGTTTCTCTTTTCTGCATCACAAACGACCCAGTACTTAACGAGTGACCCACTTAGAGCTGACCCAGTTCTACAAACGTTGCTTCCTTGACCTGCACTGCTGTAAGTTGTGGAACACAACGGCCCCTCACTTATCTCTCTTTTATGCCACGCTCTTATGACTTCTAAGGGGGGATTGCAGCACCTGGGGAAAGAAGGCTTACACACAGGAGACATCAGCATTAGCATATGTGGAGTTCTGCTGTTGAGGCCACTGATCCAGACTGGTTGGTCAGCTGGAAGCTGGGTCAGGAGAAGCTTTCTACACGTGGAGATTGCCTTCTGGCACGGCATTACCGATGAGCGTGGATATCCACAAAAGAACTTCTCATCTTATTCCTTACAAAGAAAAGACCAAGGAGGTAGGGCCGGCAAGACAGTTCGGTGGGGAAAGGCAAATTGCCACCAAGCCTGATGACCTGAGTTTGATTCCTGGGCCTCATGATTCCTGCAAGTTGTCCTTGACTTTGACATGTGCCATGGCAACCCTGCACGCGCGTGCGCGCGCGCGCGCGCGCACACACACACACACACACACACACACAATTAGTGAAATAAAAAAGAAAGAAAGAACCATAAATCATAAATCTTTCTGGCGCCAAGGTAGAGACTAGCTTATAATTTCCTGGTCACTTTCTCGGTCAGTTTATCTCCAAATTCATAGGTAGAGTTAAAATACAATAATAGTCTTTTGAAACCATAAACAATAGTGGTACAACCTTGCATGTTGTCACCCTGGTTTTAATTACAACAGGGACGATGCAACCCAGACTCCCATGTGATCATCTGAGATAAAGATGAAGAACTGAAGGACAAACAAGTGACTCACTTCAATGGATTCGCTTCAGACAAGAGAAACCTGTAATTTCTCCTAGGCCTGCTTGACAGATTCATTGTGGGGGTGAATCACAGCCTCACACAAGCCTCGAGGTTGTGGGCTGGCTTGCAGTGACCAGATTGGCTTCTCACTACCGGCGGTTGCTTCTCACTTGGGCCTCCAGGACTATCTTTTCAAAAGATGAGATGGGTCCCTGTCACTGAGGGGTGCTGGAGCGGTCTGGTGTGGACATGTGACGGTTGGGCACCATGGTGGGCAGTGCAGTGCTGACTTCCCTACCAGGTGACTGTCGGTCTCTGGGCTGCTAGACTTCTTCCTGGACGCGTGAGTACTGGCCTGTGCTATCACCCCTTTCCCATAAACAGTTGGTTGTTTGCTCTCTCTGTTCCAGAACAGGGGAAAATGTGTCATCTGGGATGGTGTTTTCCAGAAGGCTCGATTCCGCAGTGTTCCCTCGCTAATGCTTTTGAATTTGGCCAGCTCAAAGTTGGAGTGTCTGTTTTGTATTTGTTTTTCTCCGAGGAGTCATCTGTCAGCCTTGATTTGCTCATTCCTTGGAGTAAAACTGCAAAGTGTCTTGCCAGCCAATTAGACTCCCGGCCTCTGCACTGTCTCCGTGCCAGATAAATTTCAAGTCCCTTAAGGTGGAACGCAAAGCGTTAAACTTCTAGTTTCTTCTTTCCGTGAACCTGACAAATTGTCTTAATGGCAATGTAAAGGAAAGCCCTTCCTACTGTGACTGCTGGAAACCCTTCCTACAGTGTCTCCCCCCCCCCTTCTGAGTGGTCAGTGTGGGTTTCTAGAAGGTCTGTGCCCTGGACTCAGAGGGAAGCTGCAGGAGCTTTGGGCTCTCGTGTTATTGGGTGTTGTATAGTTGTCTACATGATTAGTGTCAGCACTCCGGTGAGCATCCTTCACAGCACAGAGAAATTTCCAGCCCCAATAATGGCTCTATAATTATTTAAATAGCAGAGATAGTCCGAGAGATGAAGACGCCTTCCAACTCTGAAATTTTGTGCTTCTTGAGAGATGTCAGAATTTAGATCTAGCTACAAAGTGGAGGATGGACGCCATCTAAAATAGCCCAAAAGAGATGGGTCTGGTTTTATTTCTAGTAGTTCTCTGTAGTTCTCTTTCCACCAAGGCTCTGTATCTCACCCAAGGCGAAAGAGAACCAGTAGTGTTTTCTTTTGTCTCTTAAAGACAAGTCTGTAGATTCTGTTATTGAGGTCAAAAGATAAACGAGTCATTTAGCCATCTGATGTTATAGCGAAAGTTCTAATCACACAACCAAGAATAGGAATATATGGTTATGGAATCAGGCTTAGGAGAGCAACAGACATGCATGTTTATGTGCACACCACACACACACACACACACACACACACACACCTCTCACTCTTAAGTTCCTTATCCCCCAGTTAACCTTTCTGAATTAGTCATTCCCACAAGACAGTAGGATCTGTCAAGCACTGTGAAGCCAGTTGCTCTCTACAAGGTTAACAGACAGAGAGAATGTGCCTCCCTCTCGCTCTGTGCACATTGCTGGAGTAGGAAGATAACCAACAAGGCTGAGTTCACGTGCCAGTCATCCTTTACCACTGTCTACTTTCCAGTTCTTGCACCGACCTTTTCTTCTTTTCTTTGGGATCCCGATGCTAGCCCTTTGCAGGCATGTTGAGACGGGTGCGGAATGCCTCGGCGAGCGTGAGTCAGCCTGCAGCGACTAGCTCCACTAGTCAGTGACAACAGTGAGATCCAGGGCCCAGAAAGACCGGTTATCATTTTCAATTACAACTCACTCAGAAACTCAGTTGTACGTGCAAGGAAGATGGAGCAAATAGGAGGCAGTGTTCAGGAACATACAGTCCTCCCGATTTGTCCAGCGCTTTGTAATTCCTGACTTAAAATGGAGATAGCACAGAGACACATGTGCAGCCAACGCCACTGTGACCTCATCCTGCCTCCCTTCCTCCCGCCCTTCCCTTGGCCTCTCTTTTCTCCTTCTTCTCCCTTCTTTCACCCCTTTCTTCCCCCTCCCTTCTCCCTTCCAGATCTCTTCCGACATGAAACTTTATAAACATTTTTTTTTTTAAACCAGAGCCCAGATGGTACAACAAAACGGAGGCCTGATGAGAGGGAGAACAATTCTACAAAAGTCAGCAGGTTCCAAAACTATCAGAAGTTTCCAGTGCCAGGGCCTTCTGTGTCTGCGTGCCTCATGCCCACATCTTTAATCGCAGGGAGGATCCTGTGTTGGAACCGAGCACATGCAGATGGGTCGGTCACTCTTATTTCCTAAGTGACTCGGAGTAACAACTACCTACACAGCATTTGAGATGGTGTAACATGCAGGAGACGGTTTGTGCAAATGCCTGGCCATTTTTCTGGAAAAGACCGATATGTAGGGATTTTGGTGTCTGAAGGGGCTACCAAGGGGCATCTGCCTGCTCACCCACGCGCTTCTTGAGGACAGAAGCGTTTCCTCAGGATCTTAGAGCCAAACCTTCAGATGCTGGGCTAGGATCTTCATTTGCTCATTCAATCTACAGGGTCATTCGCTCCCTCGTTCATATATTCAGCAAGGATTTCCCACTCTGAGTGGATGCTGAGTTGGCCGAGGACAGAGAAAGGGGAGATGTCCACCTCTTGACTAACAGGATTGTCTTTTCTCTTTAGTTGTGGCCTGCTTTCTCTCAGCTTCTCTTGACCCACTGTGATCAGAACTCCTCTGCAGGGGTGTGTGAGATGTCCAGGACAGTAACTAGGTTGGGAGGGGTAGTTACTTAGATACTCCACTCCTGGCTGGCTAGTGGATTTAGTTGTATTTTCCCCTTAAGCCTTTGAGTCCAGCCCATGTGATTTTCTCTCTGTAATCACCAGGTTACAACAGGGAGCCTGGCTGTATTTGGCAGCTTAGAATTGCTGTTTATTATTGTGTGAGAAGTGAAAGTGGATGGCAGAGGGTAATTCACGCTTTTATCAGGGTGTAGGAGAGGCAAGCTGCTCCAGGGGGAGGAAAGACCTGGACTGTGCTTCAATTACTTTTATAGGACCTGAGAAACTGCCATGTTAGGTGGCTTGGCTGCTTTTATCGCTGAAATTAGTACCTTGTTCTGTTCTCTTGGTGAATAAGGTGTGGGTCTGCCCTCGCTGGTGGGCTGGTAGAGAAACCGGAGAGAGGTTCGTTGCGAATGACAAGTGACTCGCTATTGACGTCATTGCTGCCGATGACCTCAAACTAAAGGTCTTTGGTGTTTTGTTTATTCCTCAATGTTCATTTCTGATTCTGCCCTTCCTTCTTGTGTTTTTCCAGAGCTTTGGCATGAGAGATGCAAGTGCCTCCTGTGAACATACCAACATAGGGATGGGCATTGGCGAGATGCTCAACTAATACAGCCGGGGTCCGAACCCAGATATCACAGCGTGTTTTCCTCTAAGATAGCATGCTTCTCACGTGATAGCAATTTTCTATTCCTCAAGGCATTTAAAATCATTTACCTTGTTTCTAATTATGTGTATGCCTGTATGTGACTGTGTGTATGTGAGTGCGGGTGTCCACAGAGACAGGTCTCTTAGAGTTGGAATTACAGCTGTGAACCATCTGGCCTGGATCCTGGGAACTGAATTGAGATTCTTTGAAAAAGCAGTAAGGCCTCTCCTCTCTTGAACCATGTCGGTAGCCCCCTCAGGGTGTTTTAAAAGAGCATGTATAGGTGTTTGCTTGCATGTAAGTCTGTGCACCATGTGTGTATAGTATCTGCAGAGACCAGAAGAGGGTCCCTGGGACCCGAGCTACAGGAGGTTATGAGCTGCCATGTGGGTGCTAGGAATTGAACCTGAGTCTTCTGAAAGAGCAGTCAGCGCTCTTAACCTCTGCTCCATCTACTCAGCCTCTCCTTAGTCCCTGAGGCATTTTTTTTGGATATTTTGGTAAAATCTGGATGAAACAACTGTTTCTGAAAACGATTTCACCTTGTGCACGTGTATGCGTGTACCTCTATGTGTGTTGAAGGCAAGAGGGAGTCTGGCATAGTATATTTTGCTCCCTAGGTTGAGTTGATATAATGGGAAACAAAGATGCCACAGAATGCCAGTTTAGAGCATTTAATCCAGTGCTCATGAAACCCACACTGCCTACCAGACGAAAACAGACAGAGCTCTCAAATTCAGAGAAGAGTGAAGCCAGTGGATATACATGCCCTTGTGGCTAAAATTTTCTTTTCTTTTCTTTCTTTTATTTTTGGTGCCCATTGCAGCAAACGGTTGAGAAAAGAATTGGTGGGTAACAGGAAACTGTCCCAGATAAGCATATGCACTACTGTGGTACCCTGCTCTTTCTGTCTTCTCCCACAGGGTACTCCCCCCTCCTCTTCCCCCTCTCTTTTCCTCTCTTTCTTTATCTCCCCCTCCCCATGACATGCTGGGGATCGAAGCCAAGGCCTCTTCTAAGCTGAGTGGGTGTGTTTACCATGCAATCACACACCTAACCCCGAATTAGGTTCCTGATTTAAGAACCCTGTGAACCATCTTCCTACTGGGAGCTTCTCTGCCGACAGACCCATGGTTTGTGGCAATGAATATTAAGGATGCACACAACCTTGTCGCCAAGCTGAATATGTTACAGAACAGAGCTGAGCGTCATATATGTACATCGATACTTAGTGCTTACATAGCATGAGGCCTGACACTCGTCTTCGCCGAGAACCACTAAACTGTCCAGCCACGTGAGACAGCCTAGGTGAGGCTCATGCCTGAGAGCTGCGCTTTGTTCATACGTGCTTTGCTCTTTTGGCTGGCTTACACCTCTCTGTTGCCTTTAATGTGGCATTTGGGTTTTTTTCTACCTTATTAAGAGATAATATGCTACATAGAAGATGGTGCTTAAGGACCCGAGAGGGACTTCATTTAATGCATTTGTAGAAACAGTTTGGAGTCATGCAAAATGTAAAATCCTTTATAAGTGTAAGTTGTCCTGCATTTATTTACAGTGCATGTCTGTGCAGGACCATGTCGCAGTGTGCATGTGAGGTCAGAGACAACTGTGTGGAGACGGTTCTCTCTTTCCTCTCTTTAAGTGGGCTCTGAGATCCAGCTCTGGTCATCAGGACTGCTAAGAAGGTCTCTATATGCCACGCCAACTCACCAGTCCTTAATTCACTTTAAACATTTATCAATAGTAAATCTAAGAAGGTATAAATAAAAAATATAAGCATTTCCTTCACCCTGTGACTTAAAACACTGTCCTCTGGTTGGACACTACTTCTTCTTCTTTTTAAAATATTTTTAATTCCCATTCTTAAAACTTATTCGCTGTTTTATGGAGCATACCAGCTCTTATCCTTGGTCACATCCGAGTTCGAGAGTGATGGTTTCTGTTCAATGCTTTCTTACAAGAACTAAAACCAACTCCGTTGATACCAACCTGAAATCATCTATATAATCTGTTCATGCCAACCGGAGAAGGCAAAAATCAGCATGCCGTGACTCCTATTGGCTAGTAGCTTTCAAATTCTCCCCCGATATTTGATGGAACTGAAAAAAGCTTAACATATAATTATCACGCCAAATGATACATCATCACCTAGCTCAATAGCACAAATGCTTGAAACCATCCAGCTAATTGTGCTGAGTTCATCTTTGTTTCTTACCATCTTGATTATGGCCACATACACACACCCACACCCACGCACACGCACGTGCACGCACACACACACATATACACATATACACACACATTTTCTGCTGGCTACATTTTTTTTGGCTGGTAGGAATATAGAACTTGTTTCTTTACCCCACAGAGCTTCTTAAAGAGCTTGGAGATTTGTGACTGCTGGACCAGTTGCCCCCAGACACTCTCAAGAGCTCTGTGAATGCAGAAGTCCTGCTGCCGGGTGTCCCCCAAGTCATCTCACATGACTGGGTGTCTTCCAGCAAGTTGGCCACCCTCCCTCTGTCTCCCTTCCCCCCTCAGTCTCTTTCTCTCTCTCCTGCCCCCTTTCTTCCCTTTCTCCTTCCTTCTCCTTCTTCTCCCTCTGTTTAGTCTTTTCCTGTCTCTTTCTTTCTCCATCTCTTCCTTCCTTTCTCCCTCTCGTCAGGAACTTCCTGTGTAGGCCAGAATGGCTTCCAACTCACAAACTTCCTGCTTCAGCAGCCCGTATACCGGAAACACCAGCGTACATCAGCATGCCTGACAACCTTGGTTAGCTTGAAACAAAATTCTTATCCTAAAAATGGTGCCAGGAAAGTAGCCTTGGTCTTGCACCATGGGACAGTTGTTATTGGTTACAAACACCTCTAGGCATTTTATCTATTCGTACATTTCTCATTCTCTTTTCTCATGGAGGAGACTTTGTCTAATCTTCAGAATTTGTTCTACATATTTGGTCCTTGGTCCTGAGTATGAGTATCTTTTTTCTCTAACACATATACCTCGAGAGGGAGATTTCATAATAATCATGAAGAAGAGTACAGAGGAAGGGTTGAAGATGGCAAGGAAAGGACAATGGCGGTCAACCTTGTAGTGACTGTCTGTTTTTTAACTGTCAGGAGAGAGTGCACTAGACGCTTGTGAGTTTGATATACTGGGTCCTAACCAGTACCGAGAAGATACCAGGTGAACTAAAGTAGCACTACTGGGAGTATCGGTATCTGGTGGAGTGTGTACGTGTGTGGGAGAAAGGTTTCCGTACTAAAATGTTTAAGGCAAAAAATTACATTTCTTTCAGTTTTGTATGTAGAAACCTGTAGGCATATCTGTATTTGTACACGCAAACTGACTCATAAGGTATACTGTTTTCTGTTGTGTCATGGTAACAAAATTTGAAAGTCAGGTGTGTCTGTGAAATGTGTGGGCACTTTAAGATGACTTGCACAGGTTCTTCTGGTATTTTGTTTTGTGATGGTTAACGTTACCATCACAATGTCTTCTGTGGCATTGCTCAGCACAACCTTGGAATAATTAGACACTGGGGCCTCTTCCCACCCACACGGGAAGATCATAAATTCTGTGCACACAATCCTGGTGTCCTTGCAAATTCATTGCCACTCCTCAGTCATTGGTCTCCTGCTTCTGTTTCCCTGCTCAGACTTTTTATTTCTTCTTAATGTTTCCCTTTTATTGAAATATATATTTCTTACATAATATATCATACTTTCTCGTTCCCTTCCCTCAAGTCCTCCCAGTTCCTCCTCATCTCCTCTTGCATCTGGATCCATCTCTTTTCTGTCTCTCGTTAGAAAAGAAACAGGATTCCAAGGTACAAAAATAATATAAAATACAATAAGATAAAACGAAAACCAAGACATTGGAACTGGACCAGGCAATCAGAAGGAAGAAAGTCCAAGAGGAGGCATGTGACCAAAGACCCACTTGTTCGCATACTCAGGAACCCAATAAAAACACTAAACCGGAAGGCATGAGTACTGGTGTAGAGTCTTGCAGGCCCTCTGCATGCTGCCTCTCTCTCTGTGAGTTCAGATGATCTTTGATCATGTTGATTTAGGGGATTTGGGTTTTTTTTGGTGTGTCCTTCATTACCTCCAGCTCTTACAGTTTTTTCTGTCTCCTCTTGCATCCCCTGGATCCCTGAGGGAAGAGATTTGTTGGAAAAATTTCTTTCGGGGTGAGAGTTCTAGGTCTCTCACTCTCTGTACAACATCTGGTTATGTGTTTCTGTATTTGCTCCCATCTGCTGTAGGAG
>NC_022028.1:5918591-5919773 GCF_000317375.1 Microtus ochrogaster | reverse complement strand
ATGCAAGCAGTGGTCACATACGGGTTCCATCTCGTGGAGTGAGTCTTAAGTCAAATCAGAGTCAGATATTAGTTGGTTACTCCCACAAACTTTGCACCACTATTGCTTTAGCGTATCTTGCAGGCAGGGCGTCATGTAGATCCAAGGGTTTGTGACTGGGTTGGTGTTTACGTTTCTCTTTTAATAGTGTGCAGAACGCCTTCTTGTACTAAAGACACTGGCAGATAGAGGTGAAGGCCTTATGTAGGCACCAGTTTTACTTCTCCGTGTTCAATGAGTTGTGTAGTTATTTCTTCGACACTGGGCCTTGCTGTGAGTTTGTGGAGAGAAACCTATAGTCTTGGAAACAGCCTGATTGCTTGAGACTCCCCATGGGACCCTTTTGGCCAACAACTCAGTTAGATATAACCCAGTCCCAGTACCGGAAGCTTCATTTGCTGACAAGGGATGTCCAGTTTGGGGCCCTGTCTCCCCCATTATTGGGTGATTTCATTTAGAAATGTATATGTATATATTTTAGGAAACATCTACTGTGTTAATTTCCATACTTCCCCCTAAATGCCCCTTAATTTTTGCAGTCTTTCTATATTTTCTTCTTTATCCCCTCCTCCTCCCCTCTGGACTTTCTTGCTTCAGCTTCATGCTTGCAATTGAGATGTGAGCTCTCAGCTTCCTGTTCCTGTCCCAATGCCTGCTGCTTGTCACCACACCCCTCTGCCATAATGGTTTTGTATCCTTATGAAACCATAAACCAAAATAAACTCCTTCTTCTGTTGCCTTGGTCATTGTATTTCATTATAGCAACAGAAAAGTAACCAGTACAGCTAGTCTCTTTATTTTTACTCTCTCCCATCTGATGTAATTTCTGGCGAATAAGAGCCACCTGATACATGCTGGTTGTCAGGATGTATCTTCCTCTAAAGAGATGGATGGGAAAACAGGCTAGGTAAGGCCTAGTTAATCAATAGTAGACAGGAACCTGAGACCTAGCGCTATCTCCAAAATGCAAGCTATTTTTGCTCCTCTGTGTCTGCACCCCCAAGAGAAAAATTATAAGGAAAAGTTTTTTTAAAGTGAGGGGTCTGAATTGCTCCTATCCCACATGAAGTGCTGTGGTGATACCTTTTTAGGGATATGATTTTGAAAGATTGTTAAGGGAAAGGGCAGGAAATGCAGACATGG
>NC_022028.1:5894565-5917966 GCF_000317375.1 Microtus ochrogaster | reverse complement strand
AATGTACACACATATGTTGCCCAGTGGATGATATTTCTTCTCCTGTCACTTTGCACTGTATTTTTGAGACAGGGTCTCCTCACTAACCCACAACTGGCTGGCCTGGCTGGCCAGTGAGCCCCAAGGCTCTTTCAGTCTTTGCCTTCCTAGTGGTAAGGACCACAGGTGTGCCTGAACCATCTTCCCAGGCTCTCTAGAAAATTTGATAAATATTGCTTTCAAGAAATTTACGGGACTGGAGTTTTGCTGAATATGTATCTTTCTGGATGCTTCCATCATCTTCTTCAGTAGAAAGATCAATGATGAGAGAAATTCTTAATTTTTTTTTTTGCACTTTAACTAGATTGAAAATAGGTATTAGAGTCCTCTCCTAAGGAATGTTGTTTGGTGTGTGACCTGGTGGGCTTTTTGATTGTTCCTTTTGACTAAAAGGAACCTGAGGAGTAAAGGGCTTATTCTGCCTTTCACATCCCAAACACAGTCCATCAAGAAGAGGAACCCAGGCAGGAAGAAAAGGCAGGAATAGGAACTGAAGCAGGGGCCATGCAGGGACGCTGATTTCTGGAATTGCTCCTGGTGATTTACTCAGTCTTTTTTATACAACCCAGGATCTGCTGAGGGGTAGAGCTCCTCACAGAGGACCGGGACCTCTTACATCATTCACTAATCAAGAAAACGCCCACAGAGAAGTCTGTAGGCCAACGGGAGGAGGTCGCTTTCTCAGTTGAGTCCCTTCTTCCCCGTGGCTCTAGCCACACCAAGGTGGCTCTGTCTGGTATATACACTAAGCGTTCACCCTGCCGTGCACTAGGTAGGCCAGGTGACGTCATCACCTCCAGCTGACCCCACCTCCTTGCTTTTTGTTTCAGGGTAAAATCCCCATGTGTGAAAATGAAGGCCCAGGTGACCATCGTCTGCTCTTTACTGTTTTTTCTGACCACGGAATGTTCTCTCTATAAACCCAAGATTCACAGAAAAGTAAGTTTGTTCTCTTCCAGTGTGATCCTACCAGAAATCCCTCAGTTCCCTTAGATGTCTTAGGTAGCTGATAAGTAACACACCAATTAAAATACAATTTTGCATGATCATAGCTTTACTCTTATCGGTGGTAATTTTCAAAGGGAGGGAACAACCACAACGAAAGTTAGGAGGCGGCAGGGAAGAACAGCCCAGGAGGCAGCAGCTGGGGGTGGCAGTCACTTTGCAAGCCTCGGAGATTGTGTACAGCTGCCGAGACAGGAGAGATGTAAACTGCAGCAGAGCAAATTAGATTCAGATCTTACTGAGGTTTTGCTGGCTCTGGGAGTTGTTTTGCTTCACAGAGTCTTAATTTCTTTGTCATATATCTTTATCATATCAGTTTTTATACTTTAAGGTGATACTTCCAATCCTTTATGTGAATACAAAGTTTGGGATTCAATTATTGCAACCCAGTGAACTTTCTGTTCTTTTCATCCTACTAAGGATGGATTTAGAATACCTGGGGTTTCTCCTTAGCTGTATTCCATCTGGAGAGTCAGTACAGGCAGAGACTAGATTGATGGTATAATAGCCATTTCTGTGTTCTCTCTGGGTCCTTAAAGCTACAAGAGATCCACCCCATCCATTAACTTGACCTTCAGAGCTCAGGTGACCTTCAAGGTGAGCTCTCAGACAGTAGTGTGCCCTGGACTTGTGTCTTCTCCAGTGAGTTCCCTCAGAACCATCTCTCGAGCCCGCCACGGTTGCCACCCTAGTCCTGAGAGCTTGTACTCTATACATTAACATGGATCCTCTAAGTTAAATTGAAATTGAAAGAGAACATCAAACAGTAATTGTTTTTGAATTTTTTTTTCAGGATAAAGATGACTTTCAAACACCTCTATGGAAGCATAAGTTTAGTCGGACACAAGGTATGTAATGCTGTAAAATATAGTTTTCATTCATTTGGAGATGGCGCAAAAAGGGAAAAGGAGGCAGATGGTGGAAGCATCTTCAGACCTCAGGCTTACCTCCCATGATTCTCTGTGTTTCTCAGCATTGATATATTGTCTTACGGTTGGTTTCTTACTTAACTAATCAGGCGAGTTGACACATAATCACACATGCTTTAGAAGAGAAGACTGATGTCCATTTTCAGTTAACAAGGAAATAAGTTTGTTAAACTTCGAACAGGCCAGGAGGACACTGTTCTCCTTTCCTCCAAAGGTATATTCAGGATTCTTAAATCTGGGCAGCAGCACTCTTGTGCTCTGGGTTCTGGTAAAGCAAAGCAAGGCGGTTTGGTGGTGGTAAGACTGGCCATACTCCTGGAGTGGAGGAATGAGAACATTAGCGTTACTAACATCTTAGCATCATGTGACTTCACCCAGACATTTCAGGTCGCAGTCAGGTTCAAGGCCAGGGACACACATATTTATGCAATGTGATGTTGGATAGGGAAAGAGGGCAGAAAGGAAGCTAGTAGTTGTGCAAGATGCTTCTCCATGGTGTATCTGCAGCAACACCATGGCATCACCAACCAGTGGGTGGAGAAATTCAGTACTAATCTAGTTAATGAATTAGCCAAAGTAAGTATCTTGGGTAGATGCCAAGGAAAAAAATACAAACCCTTACTTCCTTTGGCTAGGAGTGGAACTGTATCTAGAGCTATCCAGTTTATAACCATGGTGGTACCCTTCATTTGCTGCAAATTATTACCTCATTTTTGCTGATTTCAACACTGCAATATCTCTCAACGCTTTTTCTTTCCCTCCTTTTTTCCTCTTTTGCTTTTGGTTTTGAGACAGTCCACTGAAAGGAGTCATGGCATGAACTCGAGTAGGAGCTAAAGCAGGAACCATCCATGGAGGATAACGGCTTTCAGCCTTGCTTACCAGCTCACCCTCATCTAGTTTTCCTTTCCTTTCCTTTTCTTTTTTTTTTTGTGGGGGGGTTTTCGAGACAGGGTTTCTCTGTAGCTTTGGTGCCGGTCCTGGATCTAGCTCTTGTAGACCAGGCTGGCCTCGAACTTCCAGAGATCCGCCTGCCTCTGCCTCCCGAGTGCTGGGATTAAAGGCGTGTGCCACCGCTGCCCGGCTTCATCTAGTTTTTTTAAACAGCACAGGCTACCTGGTGCTGCCCACAACATGCCAGCCTTCCCCACATCCATCATCAATTAAGATAATTTCTCGGGTGCTGGAGCGATGGCTCAGTGGTTGAGAGCACAGACTGCTCTTCCAGGGGACCTGGGTTCAATTCCCTGCATCTACAGAGCAGCTCACAACTGTAATGCCAGGATCCAACATCCTTACACAGACATACAAGCAGGCAAAACACCAATGAATATAAAATAAAAGTAAATAAATTATTTTAAAAAATTGAAGATAATCTCTCACAGACATGGACACAGTCCAATCTGTTCTGGACACGAAGTGTCAAAAACAAATAAACAAAAAACCAAAGCCAAAATGAACAAACAAAACAAAACATCACCACCACCACCACCACCACCAAAAACTCACCGCGAAACATCATTTTGTGTTTTGGGACTTGATGATGGTGATTTTTCTTTTTCAAGTGATCCTCTAACAAGAATGCTGGACTGTTGTGTAGTATTTTTAGCTCAAAGAAGGCTGTGATAGAGAAAATGTATGTGTTAGGTTGGCACTGTTCAGGCTTGAGTAAGAACACTGTGCACTGAGTGCTGGGTACTGTGAGCTCAACTCAATGAATCAACAATACATATTAGCAATGCATATTAAAGACTAGTACACACAAAATATACACAAAGGAAGACCACAGTTGTTGAGAATATCTCATCAGTTGCTGTGAATATTATGAACAGAAATTCCCAGGAATTTCACCTTATATCCCTCTGGGAACAGGAGATTAGTGCTTGATAATTCAGCATTCATGGTGACCATATAGAAAGTAACCCCAGTGAATAATGACAAGTGACTGCACCTCCAATGATGTAAAGGTTATGTGCATTTCCCGTGCTGTACCCATCAACTCTGTGTGTATAGCTCTGCACAGAAAGGCTCACTGACTCTTGTTCTCCTCACCTGCCAAGTATCTGTCAACCACAGATACAATTAAGGTTTCTATTCGGTGTTTGTATCCTTTATCTTTGGTTGCTGTGATAAGATACCGTGACCTAAGGCAACTTCAGGAAGAGAGAGTTCCAGGAGAGTCCATAACTGGTGGAGGCGCGGCAGCAGGCAGCCAGAGCAGGGAGCTGGGAGGTCACATTTTCAACCAGAGAGGGCAAACTAGAAGTGGGTGAGGCTGTACACTCTCAGTCAGTGCCTGTCCTTAGGGACATAATTCCTCCAGCAACACTTGGCATCCTAAAAGTTCCATAACCTTGCCCAAACAGTGCAATAGCTAGAGACCAAACTCAAATACACTGTACAAGAGTCTTTAAGGCTCCTGGGTTCCCCCCTGTTTTCTCTTCCTCAGGGGTTCTCACCAGGGATTTCTGAATACCCCGAGGACTCCTTTTCTGTCTTCTGCTCACTCTTCCTGGACAATAGCTTCACCAGCAACCATGCAGCTTTTTCTTATTGCTGAGAATGCAGTTCAATGTCATCTCCTTGGCGAGCTGTTCACAGAATCCCAGAATGAACTAGATGGCATTTGAACTAGATGCATTTGTCAGTGTGGAAATGGTAATTTGGCCTCTAACTTGCTGTTTTTTGTTTTTTCCCTCCCTCCCTCCCTCCCTCCCTCCCTCCCTCCCTCCCTGCCCCCTTCCTGTTTTTAGATAAATGCAGTGGAAATTGCAGCTCGACTTCCAACTGTAGCCAGAACTGTGATCCCTATTTCCGCGGAGAAATAGTATTCACATGTAGTCAAGGCAAATGGCAGAAAACAACGGAAACATGCACAAGCCTCTCTGTGGACGCCCTGTTTCAGGTGATGCTGGGTACACTCCTGGTGACAGGAGCTAACTCTCCTGGGGTGGGGTGGGGTGGAAGGCGGCACTTCCATTCTTGTCTCTTCTAAATGGCAATAAGTCTCAGGCTTGGACTTGGGGACAGCTGCCTGAGGCTTGCATCATGGCCGTCTTTCCTTACCCACGCACTGACGTACTTACCTCTCTCCTCACTCTCTCAGTCTTCCTCCTGAAGATCAGTTCCAAGATTGGGTGAGAAGTCCAGCTGAGCAAGAGAGATTGTGCCGACTCTAACTTTGGAAATGAAAGGTTAAATAAATCCAGTAAAAGTTGCTTAAGCTACATGCAAACGATGGGTCCTGCAGTAGCACAGTAAAATATCTTAGCTTTATGGGTGAATTTGTATGCCCCTTCTGCTAATTAATCAACTGAATATGTCTTGAATTAAATTAATTCTTTTCTAATGCTTTCAGTCCTTTAACTAAAACAGAGAGAGTCTAGCAGGAATAAGGATTCAATGGCTCCTACATGTCTCAATTACAATAAGAATCTGTCTTATATACTTCTATCGAGTACCCACTTCTCTCTGTTTCCCTCCAACCCCACCGAAGGACACGCATCTCCACACTTTTGTATTTCCTTCTAGAGGAATTGCGGATGGTGTTGCCTTTCCAGCCCAGGGGTTCTGGTGACGTCTCTGGAACTCCTGTGACAGGTGTAAGAGAGCAAAAGTGCTTGCTTATTCAGAGTCACTTTCTGAGGAAATATATGTAAAAACAACAGGAAATGGTCAACTAACATATACTTGGAACAATGCACATGTTTTTAAAAAATTGTGATTCTTTAGTATGTGGCATTTGAATAGCTAACCCTTCCCAATCAATTCTCCTTTGACATTCCACCTGGATCTTTCTGTAGAATATGTCTTTTTATAAATTTTGAAGGACTGGGGAGGATGAGTCAGTGGGTAAAGTTCTTGCTGTGCCGGTAAACACAAGGACATGAGTTCAGAACCCAGCATCTATGGAACTGCCCCATGTGCCTATAGGCCCCGTGCTGGGCAGGACCCTGGTGCTTGCCATTTAGCTGGTCTAGCCAAAACAGTGAGCTCCATGAGATAGAGATCTGGAGGTGCTGAGAAATCCTACTGCCAATCCAGAAGCCCAGGCTTTGGTTCCCAGCACCCAGGTTGCATGGACTAGAGCTATCTGTAAGTCTAGTTCCAGAGAAAGCCCATAGCCTCTTTCGGCCTCCCCAGGCACCTGCACTCACGTGCACATACCTGCACACAGACACATATAGGCATATATAATTAAAAGTAAAACAAATCCTAAATAATTAAAAACAAAATAAATCCTACAAAATACTTAAGTGGAGAGGCTGATTGAGGAGGACACCAATGTTAACTCATATGTGCATGTACAGGTGAGGGCATCCTCCAGGCTGTGGCATGCACACACATGAACACACACACATACTTACAACAACACACTGCAGTTCAAACCATTATTCTGAAAGCAAATTCCAGAAAGGTTCACTAGTCTGCTCTGTGGGAATTTTGGTGGTAGCCAGGGCTCCCGTGACTGCCTTAAATTATTCTGAGCAAGCGAGCTTTTTCCAGGGCCACCTTGTCTACCTGTTTTCCACACAGAGATTGCTGTGGTTTAGTTCCTTTCAGCTAATGCATGTTGGCTTCTCAATTTTTTTCCCTCAGGGCGCAAATCCTGCAGCTAGCCTTTCCATGGCATCGTCTTCCCTTTTCCCCATGAACTTAGTAGACCACAAGGCACAGCACCATATTGGGGATGTCTTTCAAGGAATCCACAAGTACTGCCCCGAGGACTACATCTGTATAGTAGACCCTGTGAAGTCCTCCAAAGTTACGTCTGGAAATATCGCATTCGTAGTAGAGTTATTAAAAAACATCTCCACAGGCTTGCAGACTTTGGACGGACAACACGGGAATGTGACTCACGAGAAAATGAAGGTACTCAAGAAATTAATTTCATTAAACACGAGACCCACTTTTTTTTTTAAATCAAATCTTGCTATTTTTAACCGTTTCAAGTGTTCTTTCCAGCAGCAGACATTTCTGTTCAGCTTTCTGTGTTAACACATTCTTCTTTATAAAAAAGTTAGGCTGTGAATGCATAGTGAGGGCCTACACGAAATCTACCCTAGGAGATCACGTTGTTTGACTCTGCATTTTTAGAAGGGAGTTGCGCATTACAACAGTAGTTAGTATCAGTGTGTTCAACAAAGCCAAACGTGTTCCCTTAGGATGGGTCTTTTGGTTTCGGGTTTTGAGATACGGTCTCATGGAGCCCAGGCTAGCTTCAAACTTCCTCTACAGCTAAGCCTGACCTTGCACTTCTCATTCTCCTGCCTCCACATCCCTCCGCCTGGGATTTCAGATGAACATCACTCCATCTAGTCTTTGCTGTGTTGGGAAGGGGACCCAGGCTTTCATGGATGTTGAGAAAACAGTCTCCTAGCTGAGGTCAATTCCAGCAAGACCTGGTCATCTTCTCAGGGATTCTATTGTGCTCATGAGCACTGGTATTTATTACTAAAGGGAGGGATATAGGGTTGTGATATGTATATAATATTTCTCAAGCCTATCATGGAATTCACATATACTTCCTTCCAAAAACAATTTTTTACATTTAATGGAACTTGAGTTCTATATTCTGTACTGCGAGGATCTTCCTCAGATGCAATAATGTTTAGATAAACACGTATACTATATGATATATATGTATATATTATGTATATTTTCAAAAGATTTATTTTTATGTGTATGAGTGTTTTGCCTGCATGTATGTATATATACAATGTGTGTTTGATGCCTTCAGAGGCCAGAACTGAAACTGATGTCACAGATGGCTGTGAGCTGCCATATGGATGCTGGGAACTGATCCTGGGTCAGTTCCTGCAGTCTTTTTTTTTTTTTGATTTTTCAAGACAGGGTTTCTCTGTAGCTTTTGGTTCTTGTCCTGGAGTTCCTGCAGTCTTATTTAGGCTTTCTATTCCTGTGATGAAACACTGTGACCGCAAATCAATTGGGGAGGAAAAAGTTTATTTAGCTTATACTGCTTCAATATCATAGCCCATCATTTGAAGGAAGTCAAGGCAGGAACTCAAGTAGGGCAGGAATCTGGAGGCAGGAGCTGATGCAGAGGCCAGGGAGGGGTACTGTCTAATGGTTTGCTTCCCGTGGCTTGCTCAGCCTGCTTTCTTATAGAACCCACGACTACCAGCTCAGGAATGGCATCACCCACAATGGGCTGGGCTCTCCCGCATCAATCACTAACTAAGAAAATGTTCTACGGTTGGATCTATTGAAGCATATTTTCCAACTGAGGTTTCCTACTTTTAGATTATGATTCTAGCTTGTGTCAAGTTGGCATAAAACTAGCCAGACCAACTGCTGAGAGTATCTCTATTTTTTAATACTAAAATAATATTGTTTATATCCTTTGAATTTTCTTCCATTAACATTCGTCATGCACAATCACAATATACAGTGAATTTGAAGAGGCCAATATCAGACGAGATGAAATAATTAGATCTGCCAAAGTTTTGGGTTTTAGAAACTAACTCTTTTACACTAACAGGCTTGTTTCCTTTGCAGAACTATGGAAAAATGGCCAACCATATCCTTAACAAGACTGCCATTTCAAATTGGGCTTTCATTCCCAATAAAAATGCCAGCTCAGATTTGTTGGAGTCAGTGAACTCCTTCGCCAAGAAACTCCAAATCCACGGTGAATCTGAGAGCATTGTCAATGAACTCTTCATTCAGACGAAAGGTGCCCACATCTATCGCAACAACTCTGAGAACAGTTTCAACCTCTCCATGCCGGTGTCCGATGACACAGAAGATGCCCTAGTACTGATAGAAATTCCCAGGCAAGCACTACGTGAGCTGCCGTCCAACGTCTCCCAAGCCATCGGCATAGCTTTTCCAACGTTGGGGGCCATTCTGAAAGAAGCCCATGGGCCAAATGTCAATCTCCCAAAGCCCGTAAATGGTCTGATCTTGTCACTGGTTTTGCCAGAAAATCTGAAAGAAATCATACTCACCTTTGATAAGATCAATAAATCCCAGAGCGCCAGCAGCCGGTGTGTCGGCTGGCATTCTGAGAAAAGGCAGTGGGACGAGAGCCCATGTAAAACGGTGTCAGATACCAGAGGCGCCGTGAACTGCCATTGTAAATGCAACAGAACAGTGATGTCTTTCTCCATTCTCATGTCATCCAAGCCTGTAAGGGACAAGGTTCTGAACTATATCACTTTCGTTGGGCTCAGCGTCTCCATCTTTAGCTTGGCGCTCTGCCTGGTCATCGAAGCTGTGGTTTGGTCCCGGGTGGTTGTGACTGAGATATCCTACATGCGCCACGTGTGCATCGTGAACATTGCAGTGTCCCTCCTGACTGCGAACGTGTGGTTCATCATTGGCTCCAATGCATATGTTCGGGCGGATCGCAAGTGGTGTGTGGCTGTCACATTTTTCAGTCACTTCTTCTTCCTCTCCCTGTTCTTCTGGATGCTCTTCAAAGCGCTGCTCATAGTCTACGGAATCCTGGTTGTTTTCCGCCGGATAATGAAGTCTCGTATGATGGCCATAGGCTTTCTCGTTGGCTATGGGTGTCCTCTGGTGATTGCTGTCATTACGGTTACCGTCACTGAGCCTGAGGAAGGTTACATCAGAGACGATGCCTGTTGGCTTAATTGGAACAAAACCAAAGCCCTTTTTGCGTTTGCCATCCCAGCCTTGGCCATTGTTGCTGTGAATCTCCTTGTGGTTCTGGCAGTTGCTATTAATACTCAGAGGCCTTTGATGGGCAGTTCAAAATCTCAGGATATGGCCATAGTTTTCAGGATCAGCAAAAATGTTGCCATCCTCACCCCGCTGCTGGGACTGACCTGGGGTTTTGGTCTAGCAACCTTGCTAGAAGGCACACACCTGGTATTTCACATAATCTTTGCGTTGCTCAATGCTTTCCAGGTAAGTTCAATAAGGGGGATTTGCTTTGTGTTTCTGGCTAGACACCAAGGCATGGGGGCTGTGATTTATTTACCATTAAAGGATACCAAGTGTTCTTTCTATATTTCAGGGGTGTCTAAGCGTAGCATATCCCACCTAGACTGGTTTGTTTCCCCACTCAAAATAACTATTTATTTATTGTGTGCACACTCTGTCCATGTATGTGGGGGGGGCATATGCGTGCCACAGAACATATATGGAGATCAGAGGACATCTTACAGGAGTCACTTCTTTTTCCCCACTGTGCAGAATCTGGAGATTGAACTCAGGTCATCAGGCTTGGTGGCAAGAGTCTTCACTTGCTGAGTCACCTCACTTGATACTTTTCCCTCCGTCTTTTAAAAAAAAGATTGTTTTTGAGACAAGATCTCACTCTGTAGCCAGTGTGACCTCAAACTTGTAGCTATCTGCCTGTCTCAGGCTCCCGTGTGCTGAGGTTATAGGTGCGATTTGATATGCTTGACCACCGATAATGTTGGGGTCAGTTGACCAGGCTGGTGGGAGGGGCCTGTCCTTCTTTCTCTCTCACTTACTCTGAGTCTTCCATATCATGCCCACATCTAGTCTTCTCACATTGATGACTGTCCTTTGGTCATGGATGTCAAAGGTTGCTCCTTGATCAAAATAGGCGTAATGCCGTCCTTCTCCAGGGAACTCAGCAAAATAGACATTTTCTGTAGCGCAGAGAGAGGACCTTCACGTTGGAAGTTGACCAGTTAGGAATTCTTATAATTCTTTCTTTCCATTTCTTGTGGAATAAAAGTTAGTTACTATTTATATCTAGATTTATATCTAGATATAGTCCTATGTTATCTGATCTTGGGAAGGCCATTTTTTTCCAGATCTCAACTTTTCTCTCCTGGCGAGATATGGATTTGGATTGGAATGATCTCCGTTGTATTTTCCCCCACACACGCTCTGACAAGATGGTCCCTCTTGTTCTAAGCTTGCCTTTCGGGGACCCTATCATTTAATCAGATTGCATTCCCTACCTATGAGTCATAGAAAATTTGGCGGGCTGATAGTCTTAATTACACTTTTAATCAGGACTTGGAAAACTCAGGCTTCTGCCTGTTTGTGTAAATAGGGTTTTACTGGCACACAGCCGTGCCTGTTTTTTCTCATGGTTTTCTTGTAGCCGACGCTGAGCTGTGATGGCACATTTGAGAGGTTGCAGCAGAGGGGAAGGCTGGCAAAGAGCAAAGATTTCCGGTCTGGGGAAGGTTTCTTATTTCCACTCTAAACGTTGTAACTGTCCAACAAAACAGCTTTCCTGTTGGCTTGTCAGGCATGGCCCAAGGAGCCAACCAGGTACAGACTTTAAAGAGACTCCAACTTAGGCCGCTCGTGTATCTTACGCATTTTCTTAAATAGTTATGTGGTCGTAAAGAGGAAACACAGACTTCAGCCTTTGTTTTTCTGAACTCAAAAATCGTCATTGCCTTAAGTTAAAAGTTTCTTCCTTAATTTTTTTATTTTATGCACCTGGATATTTTGTCTGCATGTATATCTTTACGTTATGTGCATGCAGTGCCCAAGGAGGTCAGAAGAGGGCACACGATCCCCTGGGTTGGAATTACAAATGGTTGTGAGCTACTGTGTGGGTGCACAAGTCCTCTGCAAGAGCAACAATGGCTCCTAACTGCTGAGTATTCTTTCTGAATCCCCGTTCTGTTTTATTTTTGAGAGGTCTTACTTTTTAGCCCTGGCTTGCCTTAAACTCATAGCTATTCGCCTGCCTCAGCCTCCTGAGTAATGGGATTCATGTGTGGGCCATCATCTGTGGCTAATTTTCCCACTCTGGAAATTAGTAACTAATAACTTCCCTCCCCTCCCCTCCCCTCCCCTCCCTCCCCTCCCCTTCTATCCCCTCTCTTCTCTTCTCCTCCCCTCCCCTTCCCTTCCCTCCCCTCTCCTCCCTGCCTCTCCTCTCTTCTCCCCTCCTCTCCTCTCTTTCCTCTCTGCTCTCCTTTCCTATCTTCTTTTCTCCCCTCCCCTTTTCTCTCTTCTCCCCTCCCTTCCTCTCCTCTCTTCCTTTCGTCCCCTCTTCTCCCCTCTTCCCTCTCCCCTCCCCTCTCTCTATTCCTTTCCTTCTCCCTCCCCTGTTCTCTTCACCTCCCATCTTCACTGTCCCCCTCTTTTCTTTCTGGTGCTGAGAACCAAACCCAGGCCCCATACAAGCTATACCAGCTGTTACCATGGAACTGCAGTTCCTTCCCTCATCTTTTTTCTTTGTGACTTATTAAACCTTAGGAATAGTTTATCTGTATTTCCTCTTCAGAACACTTATATTTCTCTTTTATTCATAGATAATGCTAAAAACACCTTTGGTTTTGCTAAATTCTCTTTTCTTAGCTAGAGTTCCCTGTGACTTACATTTAATATTTCATTGTCACCTGATCAGGTTTTCTTTGCAGCAAAACTGACTGAGAAAAGGTTCCCCCAGCTTCCAGGCCTTTGTAGTTTTCATTTACTTTTGCTAAAAAATTCTACCGTCTCAGAGTCCATGGTTGACTATTCACAAAATGTTTACCCCAATTCAAAACAGGACACAAGTTTCATTTCTTTAAAGATTAGTTCTCTGCTTCCCTGGTTGTGATTTTTTTGAATGACCAGATTCCATGTCATGTATACCTGTCATTCTGAGAACGACTCAACAATTCAATATTTGAGATGAAATTATGGGATTGAATCCACATTTTATAGGAATTGTTCTTGTCACTGTCATAAGAGGCCAGACCCAAGAAACTCAAGAAAAGAAGGCATTTATTTCAGTTCTTAGTTTCATGGTAGCGGGTGTGGGGTGGTAGTATGTGAGCTGTGGCTTAGGTCTTGATGTCAAGAGCTTGTGCCATCTTATGTGGATAAGGAAGAAGACAGCTCAGGCTGGAACCTGGTTTGGCTACAGACTTCTCACTTCCTGCCATACATCTGTACATTAGGTCTCACACACAAAAAGTTCCACCTTATCTCACAACAGCATCAGCAGGTGGAGACTAGGTGTTCAAATACGTGACGCTTCTCATTCAAACAATACAGTAAGGTTGAAAACTCTTTTTACATCATTGGACATTCAATAGGCATCAATAACCCATGTGCTCAAGTTCACGAGGCTGATCCTCATTGCCAGGGAAGAAGGTAGATTAAAAAAAAAGACCCATCAATGTTTATTTCATTAATTTAAAATATGTATTATTCTTCCAGCCCTGTTCATTTGTATGTGTGCGCACACATGTATATCCTGTATGTGGAGTTAGAGCTCAGCATACCAGGGTTATTTTCTCTAATCCCACCACTTGGATCCTAGGGATCAAACTCCAGTCTTGAGCCTTTGTGGCAAGTGCATTTACCTTCTGTGTCACCTTGCTGGCCCATTTTATTTTATTTATCTTAGAAACGGGTCTTGCTAAGCTACTCAGGCTTGTCTAGAACTCATGATACATATAGCTGGCCTTGAACTAGAGATCCTCCTTTCTCTGCCTCCCAAGAGTTAGGAATAGAGATCTGTACCACCATGCCAGGCTCTGCCAATGCATGTCCATCTGCGTCAGTGGAAATGGATTTCTAATGTCCAGGCACTGTTCAGGGGTCAGAAGAGTAAGATTAAAATAACACCAGGATGCTGCTCAGGAAGTTTTCTTTAATGATTTTGTTGAATTTTACTACAGGGCTTTTTCATCCTGGTGTTCGGCACGATTATGGATTACAAGGTAATTTGAATTTGTTTCATTCATTGCCAGATAATTTCCTGTGGCCGAGGGAATCAGGAGGGTGAAATAATTTTAACCAGAGTCTAGGGTTGCTGAACTGAGTACAGCTCAGGGCAATAGGGAGCAGGCCTGCTTTTCGTCCTGCCCAGCTCCCACATGGCTAGCTTTATACCTGAAATAACAACACACAAATTGTATTCATTTAAACACTGCCTGGCCCATTATATCTAGCCTCTACTTGGCTAACGCTCATATCTTGATTAACCCATTTCTATTAATGTGTGTAGCACCACGAGGTGGTAGCTTCTCAGGAAGATTCTAACCTGCATCCATCTTGGAGAGGAGAGCTATGGCGTCTGCCTCATTGTTTTCTTCCCAGCATTCTGTTCTGTCTACTCATGGCAGCAACTATGAGGAAGGAAGACGAGAATGTTCTACTCTCTCTGCTTGCTTATTGTCATGATGAGCAGAGATTGCATGAGGATATTGTTGGGAAGAAGAACGGAAACCATGGCTACAATTTGAAAATAGTTCTGTTATTGTTAATATCACACTTCGACTTTTATCCAAAAGCTTTCTGGTGCACTGCTGAACCACCTAATGTTGCTCTGGTCAGACTCGCTGGTCTTAAAGTTCTAGAACATGTGTCTGGACTTTGGAATGGCGCTGCTTCTCCTGACACCTATGAATCACTGACTGTCATTGCTTTTTAGATAAGGGATGCTCTGAGGATGAGGGGAAGTCGAGAGCAGCAGAGGTAAGGTCCCTCCTTCCAGTGACAGACTGATGGGTCAGTATCCTCACGCATGCAGAGATGGGTGCCATAGTCCAGGACTCAAAATTTGTTAGCAAAATTACTCTTTTTTTCTTTCTCATTTCACAAAGACAGAGAGAATCAGAAGATACCTTTTGGGGGAATTTTGCATGTGTGTACATTTTTAGCTTGACATGAGGCCACTGAGATTAACCCAGGACCAGTGGTTTATAAAAAGTGGGAGCTAGGACATGAGAAAGTTGAACCCACTCATTTTACCAGTGAGGAGTGTAGCTGAGAGTTGTGTGCAAGCTCACCCATCTTATTAGAAGTAGAATCATTGCCAGGAGGAAATGCCAACCAAAGCCTGCCCACCCTCCATGTGTGGGACTCTCTCCAGTAGACCACACTTCCATGGACTAGAGTAACTGTATATGTACTGACTGTAACGAAGACTTTGGAGTTGGCAATCTGTCTTTGAAAATTTGACCGAGTGCCAAATTTTCTGAATCTGCTCAAATTTATTTGTTCAACCAGTATATTCTTCCTCTGAGCTTTAGAAACAGTCTTTCTAGATGCATTGAGACACACTATCTACGGATGCTTCCAAGTGTGACTTTTAGTATCACAGTTTATTAATTTTAAGACAGAAATTTTCTTTACCATTATTTAACATCTCTTAAGTTAAACATATACCACCTAGCCAATTAATATACTGTGTCTTAACCAGCTTTATGTAAAAAAACAAAACAATGACAATGAAGTCACCCTTAATATTGCATTCAGTAAAATGCAGTAATTCTATCCTTTATGGCTGTATCAATTTGGATATTTCTCTGGGGCTTCATTCTCACACTGTTATCTTTAGGCAGCCTGCACGTTAATCTATAAGTATGCATAGTTTTGACAGTATCATCGCTCATTGACAACTCTGTTATTTTCACCCCATTTAGAAGGCATCGTTAAGTCCAGTCAATGGATCCAAAGTACTGAGTCGCTGAGACTAAAATGTAAGTATTGAACACCCAGGTAGAAACTGTACTTGCAGGCGCCGCTGAAGCACTCGTGAGCATGTCTTAGACGAGAGGGAAACAGAACGGACAGCAGGACTATCAGAAGAGGGGTACTTCTCTACCGCCCAGCACAAAAGTGAGCACAGGGACAGTGGCAGCTGAGATTCTATGACTAGACCTCAACCATATGGCCTTGGCGAGGAGATGCTGTGACCTCATTTGTACTCATAGATGATGCGCTGAGCCATTTGCCAAGCTCACACATCTTATTTCCCTTCTAACCTTTTTTATTTTCTTTATTAGTAAATCTGTTCTGTGACAGTTTCATACGTGTAATCAATGAATACTGACCGCTGCCACCTACTTCCTTCCTGTCCTTCCACCCATCTTCATTTGTCCCTACAAAATTCTCTCTCATGTTCAGGTCTATTTGCTTTGTCTTCTGACCCACCAAGTTCAACTAGGGCTGACTATGACCATGGGTTTGGAGCTAACTGATGGAGCCTGCTGGGCTCAGCAGTGATCATACAATAGAAGACCATGATTCCCTCCCTTCCAGAATCTTATTACTAACCAGCAGTCCAGAGGCAAAGGGTGGGGCATCATTAGTCCCTCACCTTTCCATGACTGACTGTGGATAGAGCCTCTCCAAGTGTAAGCATCTACAGTCATCATGAGCTGATGATTGCGGTGGCCTCTAGAGACATCTAGACTGCAGAGAATGGCATCTTGCAGATCTCCCCCTCATCTTCCACAGTGCATCCCAAGCCTTAGAGATGGTGGTGTCCATGTCTCTTGAGAGTTGAGCCCGCTACTGTTGCTTGTTTTCTGCTTCTTGGGAGCTACGAGTCTCTGCATTCATTCTGTTCATTACTCAAGAAGGACTTAGTTCCTTCTTGTGAATCGATTTTGGCACTAACGGTAACTCTGCTGCCCAGACAAAAGCATTGATTGATTAAAGTCACAAAGCAACGGGCAGACGTGCCTCTCCCTAGTGAAGCGGGGCCTAGAATCATTCCTAAGAGGGTATGGGTGTCCATGTGGCAGTTACCTGCTTATTCACAGTTGACCCCTGAGATTTATTTCTATACAGGTGAAATTGCGGGGAGGGGGATAACTTAGGCAGTCACAAGGAGGTGATTAAGTCACAAAACAGCAGCCAGAAACGGCCACTAAGTAATAGCACGTAGAGGATACACAGGCTCATATCAGACCTCTTCTTGGAGAAGTTACCATGGCCCTTCCACATGTACATAGCTGAGTGTGACTGTATTCCATCACCTGGCAGTGGCCATGTCTTCTTTTATGTTGTTTTTTTTTTCTTTTCTTTTTGACGTATGGCTCAGGCAGGGGTTGGAACCAATTTAGTGGAGGAAACAAAAATACTGTGAATTAGAAGAAATCTTGTAAAGTTTCTGACATTACAAACCCTACAGACTTGATGTACTGGTGTGGGACCTGGACACAGGGTCCCAGGGAAAGGGAGAGAGAAAAGGCTGAAGGGAAAAAGTCATCTCTGCAGACTAACAGGCGTGGAGTGCTGGGAAGCAAAAGAAGGACGATGCTGTCATGTCATTTGGTCTAGTTTAACTTCCGTTGCCTTGAGAAAATAAACTAACACAGTTTAGGAGCCAGGCAGTGGTGGAGCATGCCTTTAATCCCAGAACTTGGGAGGCAGAGGCAGGCGGATCTCTGTGAGTTCGAGGGCAGCCTGAACTACAAGCCTGAACTACAGGACAGGCTCCAAAAACAAAAACAAAACAAAACAAAACGAACACAATGTAGGGGAGAAGTCATTTATTGGTTTAGGTTAGAGTTCATTATTTTGAGGAAGTAAGGTAGGAGTTTCAAACCTCATATCCACAGTCAAGAGCAGAGAGACAAAAACATGGATGCTTGCTTGCTCTGTGCTAGCTTTCTCCCCTTTTTGCTGTTCAGGCTCACGTGCCTACAGAATGGGCAGTCCACAGTGGGCTGAGTATTCACATATAAATCAACAATCAAGTCAAAGTCTTGTAGATTTGCCCACAGGCCCATCTGAGCTAGATAACACTGCATTAAGCCTCCCTTCCCAGGTGATCCGATTCTAGGCTGTGTGGAGACCTGACACACCTAGTTAAAACCATCCCGCATCGTCTGAGGGTTTTATTGCTGTGAAGAAACATTGTTACCATGGCAGCTCTTACAAAGGAAAACATTTAACTGGGACTCAGAGTTCAGAGGTTTAGTCCGTGGTCAGCATGGCAGGAAGCATGGCAGCATGCAGGCAGACCTGGTGCTGGAGAAGAAGCTGAGAGTTCTGCATCCAGATCTGCAGGAAGCAGGAAGTGACTACCACATTGGGCATGGCTTAAGCATCTGAGACCTCGAAGCCCACCTAGTGATACATCTCCTTTTTTCAACAAAGCCACATTTACTCCAAAAAAGGCCATACCTCCTAATAGTGCCACTCCCTATAGGCTTATGGAGGCTATTTATTTATTTATTTATTTATTAAAGATTTCTGCCCCCTCCCCACCACCGCCTCCCATTTCCCTCCCCCTCCCCCAATCAAGTCCCCCTCCCTCATCTGCCCGAAGAGCAATCAGGGTTCCCTGCCCTGTGGGAAGTCCAAGGACCACCCACCTCCATCCAGGTCTAGTAAGGTGAGCATCCAAACTGCCTAGGCTCCCTCAAAGCCAGTACGTGCAGTAGGATCAAAACCCAGTGCCATTGTTCTTGACTTCTCAGCAGTCCTCATTGTCCGCTATGTTCAGCGGGGCTTATGTCTGTACTGCACCAAGACTGGGAAGTTGGGAGTGTACTGTCAGCAAAGGCCGCTCTCTGTTGTTATTTGATTTTCAGTTCTATTTTTGGACTTAAGAGGTAGATGATGAGCCGAGTTTTGAATCTTTTTGGCATGTGCTCTGCGGGTGTCTCTCTCCCTATTGAGTTTTCTCTGTCATTGGGCCGTGAATTTACACCTATACATACATGGTATTAAAAGGACTCTGGAAGAGCAGTTGGCGTCGTGGCAGAAAAAGGGATCAAATAAGCAAGCATTCGTGTAGAGGGACAGGAAAGTCACAGTAGGTGAAAATTTGAAGTCTGGAAAGGAGATTTGGTGGCATAGGGGCGAGAGGAAGGAGGTGGGGGATGTCGGGTGGGAGTGTCTTTCAACAAAGAGAGTCCCAACCACAGAAAGACTCTGGTTGTTTTTTGGTGTGTACAAGGTAGGAGTGTAGACCAGTCATGGTGAAGCCATGCAGAAAAGGCAGTATTGGCTGCTCTTAACCGGCATGCTGGGTCATAGACTAAACAGTAGTCGAGCTCCGGTAGTCAGACGTTAGGAATGGTTTTGGGATGAGAGAGGGGCATTTAGGTCGTGGAGGCTGCCTTTATCCCTCCCAGTGATCTCAGGTCAAGATTGGGGGTGCATACAGAATGGCAGCAGCTCTGTCCCTGAGGCCTGTGGTGAGGAAGGACTGCAGAGACCTGACCCGCAGGGTACTTTGGTTCAGGGGTGGATTCTGAATGGCAGATCTGGTCAGAGAAGACACAGAGGTGAACCTTATTCTTATGGAGGCCAGAGCTGCACAGTGCCCCCTGCTGTTCACACCTGCAGCAGCAGGCCTTGCAACACAGTGTTCCTCTGACCTTAGGGAGAGTTCCTCCGTGGCATGTTTGCTTAAGCCTCAAGCGCTCCTAAAAGGAGCCAGGGTTCATTTCCCTATGGAAATAAGATTCATGAGCAAAAAATAGAAGAAAACGATGCAAATGTGAGTTCAGAGCCCTAGAGTCCTTCTAAAGACTAACTGGAGACTGGGAAGAGCAACGTGGGTTCTTAGTTCATTTTATGATCCAGGAATCAGGACAACACAGGCAGGGAGCAGCCTTGCTGCTGTGAGATATACAGGCAAGTCGATCTCATTTCCTCCTCTGTTAATCATGGTATAGATATAATAGCACATTTTTTTCAGGATGGTTTCAGGATAAACAAAATAATTCCCCTAGTGCAGTGGTTCTCAACTTTCCTAAGGTTGCGACCCTTTAATACAGTTCCTCATCTTGTGGTGCCCCCCCAACCATAAAATTATGTTGCTGCTACTTAGTAACTGTAATTTTGCTTCTGTTATGAATTGTAATGTAAACGTCTGAGTTTTGACCCTAAGGGGTCGCGACCCACAGGTTGAGAACCTCTGCCCTGAAACAAACTAAGTTTTTAGAAATGCCAGCTATCATTCTATGTACCAACAAGTGCTCCATCTTCTTGTCCAGATGGCTTATTTCTCGGAGATGCCTTGCATGCTGGGATTCAAGAGAAGGAAGAACAAAAACCATAGCTGGAATAAAGCGACATCCTCTTCCAGCCAGGAGCATTACCTCAGTTGGAAACCAGCTGAGGCTCACAGTGAACTAGCAGGATTTTCCAAAGACTGGCCTGTTGGCTCTGATTTGACAAAGACTGGTATTTGTTCACGTGGTCAAGAGTCACCCTCCATCTGCAAAGCATTGAGTGGTCTCCTTGGTGAGCCCACAGCGGCCTGCGGATTGTCTGCTTTCATCCCCCAAGCTTCTCTTGTTGCCCTGGACCCAGACATCCTTGCACTGAGGGAATCCTGGGGGTCTGGAGGATTCAGGTCAGACCCAGTGTCGGTGGCAGGGTTAAAGGTCAAATGTGAAGGATAGCGTATCTACTCTGCAGTTTGTTCATGTTCAGTTTCCCCCAAATAGGAAAAGAACATTGGGTGGCTGTTCTGTGTGCTTATTATTTTAATTCTTGAGTTAGACAACCTGGCTTGTAGGACCTTCGCTTCTTCCTCTGTGAGACAGACACAGTGCTGTTACGGTTCTTACTATTGATAAGTGGATGTGTTTATGACTGTTTCTTTTTAAACAACTGTAAATAAAGAAAATTTGGGTTATTATTTTTAGAAATAAAAATAAGACACATTTACTTTCCCTAACCTGTTCATGTGCGTTCTCACTCAAGATGGGCTTTTCCAGTGACAACACAATATTCATGGATATCAGCGGGGTAGTCTTCTCAGCTCATGGGTTAAGTCTGGGAAGGCTGATATTGCAGCTTTGCAATGGTTTGGTAAATGGCAGCCCTCTGGACCGGCCTTCAGACTGAAGACATCATTAGGACTAGAGATGGCCCTATGTGTGAGTCATTTGGTCATCTTGTTTTTTGTATTACAAAATACTTAGTAACTGTAAGTGAGGGCAAAGTGAAACCACCGAACTCAATCTCTCCTTGGTTAGAGAGAAAGGTTATTAAGGATCAAATTACCAAGGCTGTCTCTCATGGGGGGGTCAGTGGGAGGAGCAAAATGGTAGAAAAACAACTAGATTTTATCTGATAGCAGTGTCCTTGAGGTGATACAGGCTTTTGAGATTGACCGGGAACTAGGAAGTTGACAGATTTAAGGGAGATTTTTTAAGGGTGGTTTAAGGGAGGTCTATGACATTGTCACCAGCACCGCCATTTTGGGAGCTTCTTTGGGTCTAACAGTAACTATCTCTGTAGGACTACAGTCAAAACTTTTAGTTTTGGTTTAGAAACAAAGCTGGTTTCACACCAAAGGTTATTATAGAATGATAAATCATTCCCTTCTGGTATCGTTAAAACATTCTTTGAAGGAGGCTGGAGAGATAGTTAATGGGTAAAGACACTTGTCACCAAGCTTGATTACCTGCGTTTGATTTCCAGAATCTACATGGGGGAAGGAGAGGGTCAACTCCAGCAAGTTGTTCTCTGACTCCACATGTGAGAGTACACACACATACACACACACGTGCACACACACATACACACACACATGCATGCACACATATGCATGCACACCACCCCCCACATGCACACACATACTCATACACACACATGCACATGCATGCACACAAGCACACGCACATACACACAAGCACGCATGCACACACATATACATGCACACACATAGGCACACACAAAATTAAAAAACAAAAGGTACTTTTAAAAGGTCTTCAGTGAGGTACGAGTTTAATGCCTATATTTGTAATGTTTCCTGAATGTCAATTTATTGATTGATGTTTCCTGACTCCTGACTCCTGCTGCTATGGAAACAACTTTTATTTCTTTCAATATAGAAATCCAGGTAGTTATGTAATTTCAGGCCAAATTTATTTAAATGACCTTAGTTTAGTAAACTTATTTGGTACATAAATCCCACAGTAAATATGGCCCTTTCTTTTGTAGTTGATCTGGAGTTTGCTTGGGAGAGCAGCTGCTAACGGTTGCCACTATTGTGAAGTAAGGTCACCAACACTGACACAAAGCAGCACCACCCGGAATGAGTGGGGTGGCTTAGAGTTTGGGCTGAACTGAGGGAGCTTCTAGGCAATTAAATTTTTTTTTTGTGTGTGTATGTGTTCATCTGTATGTGCGTGCCTCTGTCTATATATGTATATTTGTACATTTATATGGTATGTACATTTGTGCATCTTTGTGTATGTATATGTACAAATATGTGTACCTATGCATGTGTATACACCTGTGTATGCATGTGCATTTGTATGTATGCATATGTGTATATGGTATATACATGCCTGTGTGTATGTGCATAAGTATGTCTCTGTGTAGGTATATGTATGTGAATGCACATGTATGTGTGTAGTATAAATTGCAAATGTATATGCTTATGTTTCTAAGACTATGCAAATGTTGTATATGTATATGTGTATATAGGTATTCATTTGCTTTCATGCATTTATATATGTGCATGATACATGTGGTGCATTATAATTTATAACTATATGCATAAATTATAATGTACATGCATGAGTGTTCCTATCTCTTTTTCTTTCTGATATTGGTCAAATGTCTGTCAGTTTTCCTGACTCCCACACTTTCTCTAAAGCCTCACCCCTTTCACACAAGCTGCTTGCTGTCCTCCATTGCTGAATATGGAACCTTTCTCAGACCTTGACTCCAAAAGCTTTCTCTCTTCTTCGTCGCCATGCCTTCTTTTAAGCAGGTGCTGGCTGTACAAACTGAGGATGTGACCACCCCAAGGCATGGTTTGAAGGGAATGCTTCTATTGTAGAGATGGGGGAGAGTACATCCAGAGGCATCTGGAAGACTTCAGAGCAGGGAGAGAAGGTAGTAAAGAGTAACTAGGCCATGAGAGGAGGGGAGAGGCATAACAAGAGAGAAGGACCGGAAGAGGGGAAATAGAGGAGGGGCCACGATGGCACCAAGAGAGAACATGCTCAAAAAGGCATGCATATAGGAATAAGAAGCTGGGAGAAGGGAAGCTCATGAGCTGAACAAGTTTAGGGTAGGGGTGGGGTGAAAAGAGTTGAGGGGAACCACAGGTACTGAGTGAGCCTGGAGGCCTGAGGACACTTCCGTGTGCTAATAGGCACCACCATTAGCCACTTGTCCTGGAGTTTCTTTTGAACCTGACACTGGGAATTTCAGGTTTCCTACCCTGTTGTTTATCATCTAATAAAATTACCCTCAAGTTTCCTTCTATGTCATTTTCTAAATTTTTCATTGATGAGGCCATGAAATGGAACCCCAAATTTTCCTGGTAGCATTTATTCTTGGTCTTATATGTCATAGGACAGTTAGTGAAGAATACAGGACTAATTTTTGCCTTGGAGGAAAAGGGCTGATTCTACATAACTGTGATGTCTATTCTTGGTTGTCAACTTGACTTCATCTGTAATGGACTAAAACCCAACCGGCTGGGCACACCTGTGAGGCACTTTTCCTTAATTAAATAATGTGAAGTGGGAAGACCCAATTTTAACCTAGACGATTTATTATTATTATTATTATTATTATTATTATTATTATTATTATTATTATTTTGAGGTGGGACAATCCACCTTCAGTCTGTGGCATAACTTTCTGGCAGTCCGTAGAAAAGACCCGAAGAAGGAAGCTTGTTTTCTTTGTCGCTTGCTCTTGCTCTCATTGGCAGTTCCATTGCTTTGCTGGCATTAGAGCCTACTCCTTTGGGTTTCTGAAATAGACTCAAGACCAGTTAA
>NC_022028.1:5884322-5887966 GCF_000317375.1 Microtus ochrogaster | reverse complement strand
GGGCTCCCTTACAGGGGACCCTGAGGCCTGCCCGGTATGCAGGCACTCACCACTCTGGGTGGGTAGGCTTAGTGTAGGAGCTTAAAACTGTTCTTGAGCACTGGTCCTAGCATACAGCAGGGAAGGGTTGGGGAGGGGTGCTGGGTCGTGCAAAAGCAAGTACTGGAGTTTTGGACCTTCATCTCTAAGTTCTGTTCCTCTAGTACATAAGTACATAGTACATTAGTAAGCAGAAAAATGTGGAGGGTCCAACATGGTGGACTAAAGGGGACATTGGTCAGGAGCATGCTGCACAGACTTTTGAATCCTGCTTTGACTCTAGCATCTACGCAGGAGCTTCAGAGATATCTTATCCCTGATCCACCCAGCCCTCCTCCCAGGAGTTTATCTCTCCTTGCAATTGTTTTCTTTGTTTACAGGTGGACTGGATGTGGTTCCGTTCCAACTCTTTAAAACCAAATCCATTTAACCAACCTATTGTGGCTGGGGAATATGTCATCATCTCCCGTCTGTATATATAGTTTTTTCTTCAAGAGGTGTGGTTGAAAATTTGCAACACAAACACTGGATATAGGGCACAACTTTTACTCAATGTTTGATTTCCCATGCAACTCTTCAAGAGATAGCATAGTGATCTGCCCAGGGAGTGGGGAACTGGTTTGCACAGACTCAGAACACCAGACCAAATGGATAGCTCCCCTGAATGATGCAATCAGGGTGTGGTGCTCACACCCTGCTCACGTCCTACAGCTTCCTTGGGGAAAGACCTGTTTGGATTTCACGTCTCTGGGCAGGATATGATGATTTGTCAAAGCACAGATTGTAGATGATAGACTAACAAAGAATATTGAAACTCCTTAATCAGGAGATGATCAGGTGTGTACAGAATGGTGTCACCCTACTCTACATACAAAGGAGTCTTAAGGCAGTGCATTAATGGGGTATGGAAGGCAAGGAGTGCACTGAACCCCTTAGCTTCTGGGGCCAGGGAGTTGGGGGAGGGTAGGTGTCAATTAAACAGCATGAGCCAACGGCAAAGAAGCCAGGATCAGAGACATATACATGAGTATGTCAAGCCTCTAGTGGGTGACTTGGGCGAGCTAACTGATCTACTGTGTCTACTGTTTTATTCTTCTCGAAAATGAATATTCAAATGCCTTATTGGAGTGTGGAAAGAGAAGAAGATGATGGTTCTGGAAATGCCTGCTCCTGTGTATGGCACATGCGGGAAGTTTCAGCAGGGTTATCTTTCCCCATCCTTGTTTGAATGCAGATGAGGGGAGAGGGTGCTCTTCTTCCTTTAGATGTGTTGGCTTTGCATAGCAAGTGAGATGGCAGTTGGTTCTCTCTCTCTCTCTCTCTCTCTCTCTCTCTCTCTCTCTCTCTCTCTCTCCCTTTTCATTGCTGGGGATTGGATGCTAGGTTGTGCACATGCTGAAATGTATTTGATGTACATCTCCAGTTCTGACAGGGGAACTAGAGAAAGGAAATTGGTGATTTCTTTATAAGGAATTTCATTAGGCCCAAGAGTAAGAGCTAACAGGGGTGGGGGTGTGGTCTCTAAATAGTCTTCTTGTGTTCTGGCCTGGTCACAGGATATTAGTCTTAGGCACAGGATCTGTCTTAAGACGGTAAGCAAGAGCAGTCTGGACCCTAGCACTGGCTAGGGAATCCATCACGGAACAGCACACTATGGGGGTAAATTCCACTCTCTAGTGTTTTACTGATTTTCTTTCACTGCTGTGACTATGTACCTGACAAGAGCAACTTGCAGAAGGGTCTGTTTTGGATCAAAGTTTGAGGATGCAGACAGTCTTGGGGGGCAGTCATTAGAACAGGAGCAGGAAGCTAATTTGGTCACATTTCATCTGCAGTCAGGAGGCCAAGAGAGATGAATATTGGCATTTAGCTTTCTATTATTAATGTCTTAGAAAACATATTTACTTTGTATGTGTGTATGTATGTGTATGTGCATGTGTATGTGTGTGTGTGTATGTATGTGTGTGTGTGTGTGTGTGTGTGTGTGTGTGTTGGAAGAGAATTTTCAGGAGCTGATTCTCTCTTTCCCCCATTGTAGATCCCTGAGATGTATATCAGGTTCTCAGGCTTATCAGCAAGAAGCTTTACTGATGAGATCCCTGGCAAGCCCTGAAAGAAGGATTTTATGTCAACATCACTTTAGATTGTTTTATTCCTATTTTTAAAAATGTCAGTAAGATGGCAGATTTTTGTTCCAAGCATTTACAGTTTTGAAGCCCATCAGAAAGGCAAGTACAGCAGATACAGACAGACACACCACAGTGCCACCCTGCACGGTGTTTGGGAATGCAGTGACCTTGCAGAGCTCCTCCTTGATGAGGGATCAAGGAGCACATTCTCTCAGGAGGGAATGAGGCTGAGGCTCATTGCTTTGCTTTGTCCTCCAGGGGTGGAAGGAAGCTTCCTCTTTTCTTAAGTAGCTCATCTCTTGTCAAGAAATGACAGACTGAAACAGAAAATGAAGGACTTGCGCAGTCATTTCTGAAGGACCACAAGGCTACAGAGCTGCCCATGAGATCAGTGGATGCTCCCATTCTGCTGTGGCATGGCTCAGGCCTCCTGCCCCCTCCTTCCTGACCCCATGCTCCATGTGGCAGTGGGCAGGAGGTATGTGAGCAGCTTAGTCCCTTTATGATAGTTAGATTGCCGTAAATTAAGTAGGTTAGAACACGACAAATTTGTTATTTTAAAAATACTTAGAGGCTCTATCTGAGTATCGTATCACTGAACGGATCAAGGGGTCAGCAAATCTGAGCATCTCTGAAGAGGCTGCTGGGGAACCCATTTTCCTCCCTTTTCTGCCTTACAGAGTTCACCCAAGGTCATTGTAGTTGGTTCACCATTTTCAAGTGCCAACATGTTCTGAGTGTGTCCTACACTCAGTCACAACGACTTCTTCTGTAGGCAAATTTTTTACTGTCTCATTTTTCTGCCTCCTCTTCCTCCTTAAAGGATCCCTGTGATTACACAAGGCCAGCCCATATCACACAGAACAATTGCCCCATACCAGAATCTTTAATTGCATCTGATAAAACAGTCTCCCTTTCCAGGAGAGAAACTTATTCACAATTTCTGGGAAGAAGACATGACCATTTTGGGGGAGGGAGGTGGAGGCTGATATTTATTTCCTACAAAATAAAATTGATATTATAATTTATTTCTTTTTTATCTTATTATAGTTACTTAGTTTGTGTGCATGTGTATACATGTCTCAAGGGTCATGTATATGTCATGAAGCACTTGTAGGGGTCAGAGGACAATTTGCTGGCTTTTTTTTTCCTCCTTCAACTCTGTCTAAGGAACTTGGGGATTCAGTCAGCCTCAGCTGCAAGCGCCTTTACCAGTTGAGCTATCTCCTTGGCCCTGTTTTGTTCCTTTGACCCACGTGAAATTAACAAATCAGAAAGAAAAACGCAAACACTCACACACACACACAAATAGATGCCAGATATAGCTTCAGGCTTCAGTGCAATGTATGTTCAGTGGTATCATCTATAGGAAGCAATGTTTTGCTGGTTTGTGGCTTTTGTAAATTGTTAAGTCAGTTGATCATATTACTGTGATTGAAGTTCTGGCCCATGATCAATTGTAAATGCTGTAAATTC
>NC_022028.1:5883300-5884182 GCF_000317375.1 Microtus ochrogaster | reverse complement strand
TCTTTCTTTCTTTCTTTCTTTCTTTCTTTCTTTCTTTCTTTCTTTCTTTCTTTCTTTCTTTCTTTCTTTCTTTCTGATATGTTGTCTCTAATGACTAAGAGTAAAATCTTTGGTATCACCACATGGTAATCAAGTGTTCTTTCCAAGCTCTTCAAGCTCCTTGCATTTGGGAAAGATTGGTAAGACCCATGAGCATTTAGCTTCTCAAAGCTCTGAGCTAGCACTGACAGTTCTCAGGTGACTTCAGACTTCCCCAGCTATGGCAATAGGTAGAAAGTCAAAGACACTGACTGGTGCTGGTGGGAGGTCTCTAGAAGTTTGCTACTGGTAGCTTCTGTTGTCCTAAAAAAAGAGAATAAAATCTCATTGGTTAAGGCAAGTTTGGGGAAGAAATATGGAACCAGAGAATAAAATTAAGGTGAAGAGCTATCTTTTATTCTTTTGGTGGGGAAGAGGAGTGTTGTTTTTTGAGACAGGGTTTCTCTGTGTAGCCCTGGCTGTCTTGGAACTCCTTCTGTAGACCAGGCTGGCCCCACACTCAGAGATCCTCCTGTCTCTGCCTCCCAAGTGCTGGGACTAAAGGTGTGCATCATCACTGCCCGGCTTGTTTCAGTCTTTTAAGTAGCCAAGATTACAAATGAGACTTAGGGTGTTCCTTTTGAAGACTGGGGTACTTTGTGACTACTGGGTAAACCTAAAGGGGCTGCTTGATTTTGTGGCACATGTTTATTTAAAGAGAATGAAGGGGAATATGATGAATTGGATCTTTATGGAGCTTATCATTTTTAAAGCTAGAGAGATTCGGACATAATGGGGACATACACAGGATTTACTATGACATGTTAGCCAGCGTAGTATAAATGTCAAGAATGAAAGGATTAG
>NC_022028.1:5871544-5883093 GCF_000317375.1 Microtus ochrogaster | reverse complement strand
AATGCATGAACTGTGGGAATCTTTCATTTGGGCCAACCTGAAGCTGGGCCATGGTCACTCACTTTTGGTTTAGGATAAACTGCCTTTTACTCCTTCCGAGGTGAGAGATGTGTTTTGGGTCAGCAGCTTTGGAATCGGAATGCGGGGAATGGGTTGTTCTTGTCAAGGGAAGGTGTGTTTATAGCCTGATGACTCAAGTTCTTTCTCACCGCACGGGAGGGTGAAGCTTAACCCAAGCGTGTCCCTTTTACCCTGTTTCTTTTACGGACGTCTTTTGAAGATTTCTGTAGATGCAGGCATAGTACCAATTGTGCTTCGTCCTAGAACAATGACGTCTGAAGGTATTGCCTGTTCCCAGAACACAGAAGGGCAGAATTGAAATAGGAACTGTGTTACAATCCCATAGAGGGAGGGAAAATATCAAACTGGTGATGCCTTGCAAAAAAGGGGACACACTTTTATACCATTGTCACGAGAAATAATTTTTTTGTTTGTTTTTTCATGACAGGGTTTCACTGTAGCTTTGGAGCCTATCCTGGAACTAGTTCTTGTAGACCAGGCTGGCCTCAGACTCCCAGAGATCCACCACCAACCACCTGGCATCCACTTCTGCCAACTTCTGCCTCCACCAACCACCTGGCATCGTGAGTAATATTACAGGCACCTAGCACAGCAGACTCTGGAGCCCTTTCTCACCAATAGGTGTTCTTGGGTCCCCACTACTTGCAGAACTCTAGGTGTAGCCTGTGCCCTTGGAGCAGACTCAGTCAGAAAACAGTGGAAAGTATTTAATATGAAGACAATGGCAGCCCAAAGGACAAAGGCTGGATGATGGAGGATGTTGAAATTTACCTTCTTTTGATATAGGAGAATTTAACTCTCATAACATATTAGGAAGTGAGATTATAAGACAGATTTATTTTAATGTGCTATTTTCCTGTAGGCATTTTGAATTTTAAATTTTATTTTTAAATGGAAATTATGTATATATCATAAGCAGGACCACTAATGTCCCACAATGATAGATTTTTTTTAATGCATTTATGTTTGGAATACACAGAGGGCTGAATGTTTGTGCTATGCATTTCTGTTTTTGTTGGCAATTTCTAATACCTAGCAAGGGATAGTTGAAGGATTTAGATTCAATGACTGCAGAGCCCTTTGGCCTAGTTTTCTCTTGTGTGTAAGTCTTTCTCTGTCCCACAATCCCTTTTGATACCAATTAGACTGCTGACTGATTGTCAATGATATGGACCCATAGGGGTAGGTCATCTAAATTCATTTGTCCTATTTTAAGAACAAATTATAAGTCACCTCAGTTGGTGGTGTCTAACTCTCTAACTAGCAGAGAGAATATATTAGCAAGAATCAACTCTGCTTATTTAACAGGTCAAGTTGCTCTCTGGTGTCCATGGGGACGCTTGAGGAGAAGCCGATTACACCGCGATGTGTGGAAATGGGATCAATAATGTTCAGTAACTGAGGAAGATTACCAGAAGTCAACGAAGTCTATGAGAGAGGCCGTGCAGATCCCCGCCCAGGACTGTCGACACTTGGCAGGTGATGGAGAAAGTCTAATTGTGGCCACGATGAATCAGTGTATGTGGCTGTCACATCTCCTTTTGCCCTGTTCCATTTTTGGATCAGTATAACTTGCCCAGCAGAGACTGTCTAATTTAAACCCTGACTTACCTGAATCCAAATGAGTCAGAACTTGTAAATAAAACTACCCCAAGGACAGGTGCCGCCTCGTTTTTCTCATAGCCTCTCTTCTTAGAACTGAGTCCTGTATCTTGTTCGTGGGTCAGAGAAAGGGAACACATGACAGGACTGAATTAGGTGACTAGGGGAAGAAAAAACATCACCAAGTCAGAGCATTTTCCTTGACAAGAGTATGCAACAGGTTACTTAAGATTTACGGCAATACTTATAATCACATACTAATTCTTTAAAAGGGGAGATGATAGGGGATCCAGAGATGGCCCAGTGACTTGGAGCACTTGTTGCTGTTGCAGAGGACACAGGTTTGGTTCTAGAACCACCATGGTAACTGGCAAACAACTGGAACTCCTGTTCTAGGGGATCCAATGCCTTCTTTTGACCTCTGTGGGCCTCATGCACTTTGCGGTGCACACACACACACACACAGATAGGCAGAACACTAATACATAGAAAATAAACCGAAAATATAAAAAGTAATTTTTAAAGCAGAGAATATTCAGTGGGTTAAAAGTGAACAAATAAATCAAAAAATTATAAGAGGACAAGAAATTGAGAGGAACATGTGATGGGAAGTCCTGGGGGAGTAGGGGGATGGGGAAGTAGGGGGGTAGATATGACTAAGACACAATGTATACATGAACAAAATTTTCTAAGACAAATAACGAAATTTAAAAAGGGAGAGAGTGGCTCAATTTCTTAACATTGGCCAATAACAATAAAGGGTGTGCATGTATGTGGAATTTCCTACATGTACATAGGCATAAATCCATGTACATTTTAGTTCTGCATATTTAATACCCAACCCTGACAACTACTATGCTTTACTTTTAAAAGAACTGTATTCCATGTCCTAAAAAGACAAGAACTCACAAAAGCATGGCATTGCGACCTACGAAATGACAATTAACAGCGAGCAGTTAGACAACTTACAAGGCATCAGTTATTCCAGAATCTAGCAGATATTGATTATAGATACCCTGAGTTAGCCACAGTGTGATCAAAATGTTATTGTATAATCTTTTTTAGCTCTGACAATGACTTTATTAGTATTATTTCACTTGCTCTTCACAAACATCTTATACATTAGTCACATGCAAACTTATTTCTAGTTTATTGGTATGGAGTCAGAAGTATATAAAAAGTGTATTTAATATCTAATGGACCACATGTTAAGCTTGATAACTGCCTGCTTCATAAGGAGAAGCATACACGCATTTAAGGGGAGCTTAAAACATTTATAGGGACTTTTGTTAAGCTCAGGAAATAAACAACTCAAAATACCTTCAGGAAGTTCCTGAAGTTGACCAGATTCACTAGGTCCTTCCCTCCAGTAAAGATGGCTGAGAGATACTCTCAGATAAGATGAGCTGGTGTGGAAGAAAGAGATAAGCCAAGCTTCCTGGAAGAGCATCAGACCAACTGAGCTGGCTGCAAAGGGCATGCTTCCTCCCAGTGAGCTGCTTGCAGTGTGCAGTGTGTGTCAGGATGTCAGCTTTTGTGAGCTGTTACCAATGGTGGGGTAAGTTTTAGTGATGCAGCTGTCTTTAAGTCATTGCTGCTCCTGTAAGTAATCCCCAGGACAACTCATTGGCTCACCAAGTTGGACTTGGTGGTGCCTATACTTCAGTCTCTTCTTGATTCCGTATCTTAGGTTAGTAAGATACTTCCCAGGTTTAATGCCACACAACGGTGTCATAGTTAGTTAGCGTTAGCTGTAAACTTGACAAACCCAGGGTCACTTGGGAAAAGGGAACTGAGGAATTGCCTAGATCAGATTGTCTGTGAGGCATTTTTTGTTTTTAATTGCTTTAGGAGGGTCTAGCCTACTGTGCTGATGCCATCTCCAGGAATGTAGATCTACAATGTGTAAGAAAGATAGCTGAGCAAGCCAGAGGGAGCAAACCAGTACTCAGTTTTTCTCTGTTGCGTACTTTCTTTTGGGCCACCAACCAGCTCCCAAATCAAGACATGGAGACTTAATATTAGTTATGATTGTTCTGCCTTATCTTCTGCTTGTCCCACTAGCTCTTATAGCTTGATTCATTTTGCTTTTCTTTTTCTGTTTTGTCTCGGTGATTTTTCCCTTTCTTTCATTCTGTATGTCTTACTCTGTGTCCTGCTGGTTGGCGACTGCCTGCCTGATTGGACCTGGGAGTCTCCCTCTCTTTCTCCTGTCTCTCATTCTCTCTCTCTTTCTCCTACTTATTCTCTCTGTCCACCAACCCCACCTATCCCTTTACTGGCTAGCTATTGGCCATTCACCTTTTTATTAGACCAATCAGGTGCCTTAGGTAGGCAAGGTGAAACAGAAATACCTCTTTACATAGTTAAACAAATGCAGCATAAAAAAAGTAACACATCTTTGCCTAGTTAAAGTAATATTCCATAACATTCCTCCACAGACTCTGCTACAGTTTGTGTCTCCAGATTCCTGCTTGAGTTCCTTCCTTGACTTCCCTTGATGACACACTGTAAAGTATAAGCCGAAATAAATGCTCTCCTCCCCACACTGGTTTTACCTAGTGTTTTATCACAAAAAAAAAACACAAAACAAACGAATACAGGGTTTGTTCAAATAGTTGTTGATCCGAGGTCCTAAAGAAAGGCTTGAGAAGCTGGCAATGACTCAGCAGTTGTGTTGCTTTTCTGTAGAGCACCTGAATTTGGTCCCAATAGACCCATGCAGATGGTTTATAACCTTTCATAACTACAGCTCCAGGGGATCAGATGGCCTCCTCTGACCTCTGTAGGCACCTACACACACGTGTGTATAACCCCCTCAACTTATACACAATCAAAAATTAGAAAGACATTTAAAAAGAATGGAGTGAAACTTCATAAAAAGACGCCCTTTCTTCTGTATTCTGTGAAATACTGAGAAAACATGTCTATAGACACCTTGGTTACACAGCACAGCATTCTCAGGGTGAGTAACTGCATGATTCTAGCAAAGAGAAGACTCGGAATTGTTCAATTATGCTTTCGTCATGCAGGGAGCACTGATCCTGACACTGGACTGCCCTTGCTCCCCACATTGTTCCTGGACTAGTCCAAGCTGAGATTGTTCACAGAGCACTCGGGTGGCACTTGTGTGACCTCTCCACCATTTATGGCAACACCCATTTCCAATAATCATTTCCTGACTCTACGTCAACAGCAATGGTTATTTTCTCTACTCCCCCTCCGATCTCATGGACACTTGATTTACTTTGCTCTATGATGTGCTTACAAGAAGCAGAGTAGTGTTCCATGCTTTGCTGACTCATTTGCCTGTAATTTCCAGGTCCCTAAGTCTACCCGTGGTGGCTGACAGTTCACAGGGCTCCAGCTGATGTTTGCCCTTCCACCTAAATCCCAAGCCCTGAGAGCAAGGGACAGTGAGTGGAAAATATGCAGTGTCGGGAGTGGGGCCAGCGCAGGCCCGCCCTCTCCATGGCTTTCAGTCAAGCCTCCCACTTTTGTGAGTGGAAAGCAAAGGAGTCAAAGCAAGATAAAGATGACAGCCATTACCACACCAAAATTGTTCTCATGAGCTCATAACCCATACTGCCTGTCATTCCATAGGAAGTTGCCCTAGGAACCTGGGCAAGAAGGTACTGAGCTAGACCTGACAGGTTGTGTCATACTGAGCTAGACCTCACAGGGAGTGTTCTGCTGAGATAGACCTCACAGGGAGTGTTGTGCTGAGATAGACTTCACAGGTTGTGTTATGCTGAGCTAGACCTCACAGGGAATGTTGTACTGAGCTAGACCTCACAGGTTGTGTTGTGCTGAGCTAGATCTCACAGGTTGTGTTGTGCTGAGCTAGACCTCACATGGTATGTTGTGCTGAGCTAGACCTCACAGACTGTGTTACAGATACACTAGTCAGCATCAATTTAAGCTTCAGTTTGAGAGTGGTGTTTTTGCAGATGATCGTGCTGACTCCTGAAAGACAGGGCAGCTTTCAAAGGCAACAAAATACCAGTTAGCAAAAGTAAAAGCCACGACAGATGTTTAAACAAACAGTAAGCTCCGATGAACAAAATAGAGAGATTTTTTTTCTTGACCTTCCTGAAGCTGTGCCACTTTGTAGAGAAAGACAGCCAGACAGCCAAAGTTGCTCTGTGATTTTGCCTGCTATTTCTGTCTTGAAACACATTTATTGAGAGCATAGTGCTCTGAGGAAGGTAATTCACTTTCCTCTCCCTGGTGAACCAATTTAGTCTTCTTTCTTTAAGTAAATATTGCTTTCTGAAGACTTCTTGCTTATTATCGTTTTACTTATAATATTGAATTTTCCGATGACTGCAAGTGATTTTTTTTTAGCATCCAATTAAAAGTTGAGGCTACTAGGGATGTTGAGAGCACAGTATCTCTAAATCTGCCAATAGGTAGACAATATTCACACATTCTTGGTCCTAACAAAATAAGATCCAAGCGTGCAAATGCGACACCGAGTGTCTATAATGTTTTATTTCTCATCCTATTTCTTCCTGTATTGAACCCGAACAAATGAGCTGAGCAGCTCATTTTCTCCCCTCTAAAATTAGTTTTTACCTTATTATATTTTAAAAATGGAGAAAAACAGACAAAAATACGATTTCTTTCTACTATCCTGGAGGTAAAGGAAATGTTTATTAACTGTAATAGTTGGGCTAAAGAGTATTTTATAAAAACTCCTAGTATTGCATTTTAGTGAGTACATATGCACACACACACACACACACAAACATGAATAAATAAATAAAATAAAAAATTAAATACTTTTTAAGTTTCTTTCTAAGGAAAAAAGTTGCTAATTTATCACTTTTCAAGTAGTGTTGCTTTTAAATGTTCAGATTTATAAATTATTTGGGTGCTATGTTTTTCTGTGATATTATTTCATACGTAGATTTGTGTTTTTTATACTTGCTATTACAATGATTACATAAGACAAAGCTAGCTGATGCATTTTTGTATGCTTGAGTATTCTATTGGCATTGAGCATTTCTATTGCTTCTAATTTCTCCCATTATTGTGACTATACAGTAAACAACCTCATGCAATTTAGGATGCACCTTTGGTAATTCCCATCGTTGAAAATTACTTAAGCTGCTTTAAGAATCACTATATAATAAACTCTGGTAAATGCACAAAGTACACATGAAAAATGTTTATTCTGCAGGCAGAGTAGGGTGCGTGATGTGTGCCAGTTAAGTCAGCTTGATCATGCTCGCTGTTCACCCTACTGCATGCATTTGCGTAGTCCACAAGAACACGCCATCCATGTGGATGAGAGGAACTTAGCTGTGTTAGGACCAGTCTGCTTTTTGAAAAGAAGAGGCCATGATTTTTCAAAACCAAATCTGTCTAGATTAAATACATCTAATCATTGTGACAGCTGGGAACTCTTAAATGCAGTTGCAAAGGAAACCACGAAGGCTAAAAAGCATCTTGACGTTTATGACTATTAATAAAACATTAATATTTTTTTTGTAGTGTTGAAGACAATTTACATAGCATTCCATTATTGTTAAAACCCGTATTTCACTTCAAGTTAGAGAATTTGTGAAAATCATTATTATTGATTTGTACTATAAAAATGTCAAGGTCAACACAAATTCACATATCTAAGTTGATTATGATGGGCCTTTTCTTTGTAGCTTGAAGATCAAGGTTGTTTATGTGTAGTGGGACACAAGTGAAGAGGCATGAGTCAGGCCAGTATACTGGGATTTTAGGTTGCATTATTGGGTATTTGATAGGCATTCCTTTTGGTTCAAGACACTTAACATTGAAGTTAACAGTATAGTAAATACTAATGAAACTTCACCTGCAGCTCGACCAATGAATATTTAAACAGTTCTATACAATCAGGGTTCCTTGTCTTTTGCTTCTTTATTTTATAAATTAGTGTTATTAGAAATTTTGGGGTACCCTGCCATGGGCTAGGGAAGTTGGTGTCTTTGCTGACTAGTTTTATGTCAACTTGATATAAGCTAGAGTCACCGGAGAAGAGGAAGCCTCAAATGAGAGCCTGCTTCTATAATATTGGATTGTAGGCAAGCCTGTTGTTGTTGTTTTGCTTTTGGTTTTCAAGATAGGGTTTCTCTGTGAAATCCTGGTTGCCCTGGAACTCACTCTGTAGACCAGGCTGGTCTTGTACTAAGAGATTCACCTATCTAAGCTTCTGATTTCTGGGATTAAAGGCATATATCACTACTGCTTGGCATGGGCATTTTCTTAATTAGTGGTTGATGAGAGAGGGTCTAGAAAGTAAAGAAATTGCATTTAAGTGATGAAAAGTTCTTTTTCTGGTACCATCCTTGGGCAGGTGGTCCTGGGGTTTTATAAAAAAGCAGGATGTAGAGCAAGCTAGTAAGTAGCTCCCCTCCATGGCCTCTGCATCTGCTTCTTCCTTCAAGTTCCTGCCTTGTTTGAATCCCTGTCCTGACTCCCTTCAGGGATGCACAGTGATGTGGAGGTGTAATCCAGTTAAGCCCTCGCCTCCCCAGGGTGCTTTGATCTAGGTTTCATCACAGAGCTGGCCATCCTGACTAGGGCAGTGTCCTATCATTGGGGTTTTAGTCTTGTTGATAAAGGAACTCAAAAAAGATACTCAGAAGGAAGTGTCAGAGAAAAATAGTAGGGCAGGCCAGTTACGAAAAGGGGTGGAAAGAGGGTGGAGTTGAGGCTTCAGAGAAAGAGTGAGGACATTCAAAGTGCTAGGAAAAGCTTGCTCAGGAAAGAGATGAAAAGAAGAAAAGAGAGGAACTGGAAAACGAAGAGGCTCTGTGCTGCTGCATGACAGAAACTCTGCAAGAGACTTAAAGAGTGGGGCTTCTGGGAAGGAAAGCACGTGATGTCATTAAGGAGGGAATTATTCCTCCCGCATCCTAGCATGGTAGCCTTCCTATGGGGTGGTCTCTTAGCTAGTGTTGATCCCAGTGGGCAAGAATAACATCACTATCACAATTTTGAGTCAAATTTGAAGCAAGCTTTAATTAAATACTGGCCAGGATGACAGACTTTGGCCAGGTCCATTGCAGAGTTCCCAGAAAATGGCAAGAAGTCACATTTTGCAGATACTTTAAAATATACCCATCATATACAGATACCCATAAGGCTACATATTTTCCACCTGGTCTAATCAGAGGCAAACATATATCCTGACGTACTTCCTGCCTGTATAGTTGCCACTTACATTTGATCAAAACATCCAGTGCAATAGGGTCAAGCAAACTTATTTAGAGGGACAAAACATGTGGCTTGTTATCTTACATAAATATTAGCCTTCAGCATTTCAGGACTATATGTCCTAGGGCAGGGTATTTTTGTTTTATGGGTCTCTTATGCACAGTAATTAAAGCATAACTTTTACTCTCACACTAGGAGACTGATAGTCCCAGTGAATTAACCCTTAAGGAAGGGAATAGCTGTTGCAATGTCTTAATCTTTAGAAAAGATGGGATGGTCATGTCTTTACACAGCACCAGAGGTAGATTCCAGAAAGGAGGGGTCCATCATCAGTGATGGCCATTTGGGCTCTTGTAACATTACTCCCCCAAAAAGGGCACTAAGGTTGCCTGGGAAATGGGCTGAAATTGGTGAAATGCCGAGGGCCACTTTCAAAATCCCAGGAAGATCAGGTTCTGGAGAGGAGTGTCACACAGATACATATAACATGAGGGCCTGCTTGTTGGGGTTCCTGTCCTGCTCAGTTCTCACAGTCGTTAGGTCCCAAAGAAAACCACACAGAGGTCTCCATAAGTTATAAACTGATTGGCCCATTAGCTCAGGCTTCTTGTTAACTCCTGTAACTTATATTAACCCATTACCTTTTTCAGTGGGGCAGGTCACATCTTCCTTCTTCCGTGTCTGGGCAGGACTGTGGAGGAATGGGCTTCCTCCTTCCCAGAATTCTCCTATTCTCTTTGACCTGCCTTTACTTCCTGTCTTGTTTTCCCACCTATAATTCCTGCCTGGCTACTAACAAATCAGCGTTTATTTAAAACATAATTGACACAATACAGAATTGTCCTACACAAGATACATGCAGTCAAAGGTACACTTTCCAGAGAAGGGATAATAAAGATCTAGGAGCCAGAACTCTTTCTAACATTCTTGCCTCCAGAAAAACACTCCCAAAACTGTGACTTTTTGGGGAGTTAGGGGCCACAGGGGTAGTGTCCCTGCCATAAGCTGTTTCAGTAGTTTCTACCTTCTGTCCTGAAGTCATTATGTGTCTTTTAGAACTCATATATATTGATTGGCTGATTTTCACCAATCAAGACTTTTCAGAAACAAAAAACATTTCAGAAATAAAATCGTTTCAGAAATAAAAAAGCACAAGTATTTTCAATAAGTCTCACATGCTATAATGAAGTCATGAGAAAAACATGATTCTTGTTTAAAATTCCAGTAAATCTGAAGTTTTGATCTAAAATAACTGAAATACCCTTTGTTGCAATCATATGCTAAATTACTCTTTGGCAGTTAAAGATAACCAAAAGGCACACCCCAAGCCCAATGTTTTCAGCTGTGAAAGATCATTTCTTTTTTATGTAGGAAGTTCTTTGAGACAATACAGAGTCATAGTGTTCATGGAAAGTTAATTAAAATATTTAAAAAAATCTTGGGATCCCTAGTCAATGTTCAATGGTATGGTGACCATTTGACTTTCCTCAAAATTTTCTAATTCTTCCTTTCTTCTTTCCTCCTCCCCCACTTTCTTTTCTGAAAGGGTCTCACTAAGTGTTATGGCTGCCCTGGCAGTCACTGTGTAGATTTTGGCTGTCCTTGGACGGCCTCTGCTTCTAAGATGAAAGGCATGTACCACTATTAGTTTATGTTTTTTATGTATATGGGTGTTTTCTCTGTGTTTATGTCTGTACACCAGAAGAGGGCAGCGGGCTGCATGAGTATACTGTTATAAATGGTTTTGAACCACCATGTGGGGGCTGGGAATTGAACTCAGGACTCAGGAAGAGAGCCCAGTGCTTTAAACTCCTTATTCATCTCTCCAGCCTCTAACAAAACTTCTATATCTAAACTTGCAATTAATGTTTTCACATCTCTATTTGAAATGGATTTTCATTTTTCAATTTAAATCCAAGCTGGTTTCATAGCTGGACAAAGTTATAAGAAAAGATTCTTTTAACGATTATTTATTTGAAGAGTTCAGCTCTGAGTTTGGGTGGTCTGTGGACCTTTTTCTTTGCGGCTCATCACAACCAAGCATCTCACTGAATATATCTCTCTAGTCCTCCCTTTAACCAGATATATGGGAGTCCCCCACCCCCTTTTCTGCTTTCATCTGCCATAGGAAAGCCAAGTCACCACCAACTAGGAATTAGGAATACCCCTTTTTCTGTTGCTTGGAAAAGCTGTCTCATAATGTCCCTAACGTACCTTCATTTTCCATTTACAAAACTTACTTTACTTACTGTTCAAATTGAAGGACAATTTAATCACATTGTAATTAAGTATTTTAGTTAATTCCTCAGACACTCTAGTTGACACAGTAATTCTTGCTGGCTCCATTAAATATACAGATAAACACATAAAATGTTGCTTTGCTTTGTAGAAAACAGAGCAATGTCAATCAACCAGTCTCATGGCATGTGGTAGGTTGATGTTACCTGTGTCTATAATCCTAGAAATTATGCAGACACCTGTGATGTTTACTGCAATATAGCAATAAATTTTCTCGTATTTTATTGCTTTAAAATCATAAAAACATAAAAATGGCAAGTAGCGAATGTAGTGGTATTTTGGTACATGCACAATATCTGTAAATGGAGTGGTAAAAGTGAAAAAACAATACAATTTTGGTTAACAAAATTATTTTATAATATGTATTTTAA
>NC_022028.1:5862691-5869918 GCF_000317375.1 Microtus ochrogaster | reverse complement strand
GTTGCTATATCTGAAAATTAAAAATCCAGCCTTTGGCCACAATAGGCTCATTTCAAAAGCATGTTCTTACATGTAGTTCCACATACAACTTCATGTATCACATGTCTCACTAGAACTCAGAGAGGAGTTTTAGTATTGCAAGGAGCCACAGGTGACCATTAGATGTAGTGAGTGCCTTTGTACCTGGCCCTAGTCCTTTCTCGCGGCCTACGGCTGGGCTTTTCCAGTCTTTCTCTGCTAACTCGTTCTGCTCTCCCTCTGTTTCTTGTGAATTCTGCAGCTTCTTCAACTGTTCAACCGCCTTAGCAACTTGAGGTTAGACAGGGATACCCTGTTTATGTTTTCATTTTGAGCTTGGCCGGGGGCTTCCAGAAGACTCCTGAAAACAGTCACTAAAAAATTTGCAGACTTAAAGTCTGCTTCTCATATGAAACTCCGAGCCTGTTCCTCAAATGAAGCTAAGCCGAGGGCTGAATTCATGGAAGGCTTGGGTGATGCAAGGAAGGTGGGAAGAGCTGCATCATGGGAACATTCAGGTGTACTGGGGTGAATTTGCCGTGGGGCCGTCTTAATTTTCCTCTCTCTGGTGTCTGCCTTGGGTTTTCTGCTCCTGAAGGAGGATAACTTAGGCAGGAAGTGGTAGCAGATAAAGCTGTCAACAGTTTAAATTGAATGAACAAGGAAGCAAGCAGACACTGGGGCTGAGCAGACACAGGTACCTAACCCTCTTTTTATGTTACAACACCACTCCCCCTGCCCCATCTAGGATGGGCATGTCTGAGAAAGGGATGTGTTCCCCTTGCGAGCCCATTTTATCCAGAATTCAGTCTGTTATAAATAGATATGCAAGAATATGTAGAAAGGTTTAGAGATGCTAAAACAGAAAAGCTTTCTGGGAGAAAGGGTAACCAACCTTCAAAGACTGCCGTGGTGGGGAACTCTCTGAGGCTGCCTTGAGGTGACCGGGTGCTAGAATGGACCATCACCACCTAGTACCACCTAGTATTTTTTTTCTCTTTTGCGGGGGAGTTGTCATCCTTCCCAGAGCTAACCTCCTGCCTAGCATAAGGGGCAGAGGCTGTTTGAACAAATGAAACCATCATTCTGTATCAGACTGAGAGAAGGGATGAAGGGGATCTAGAAACAGTCAACAGAATCAAAGCACCAGGACAAAGGCAAGACACCGGCAGAAGAGTGGGTGCATACATCAGGGGATTTGCATGTTGAGATGTGAAGAATTTGGGGTGTGGGGTGTAAATGTGGCTCAAAGGCATCTGCGTTTTGGTGCACAGCCTCAACTGAGAACATTCTTCATTTTGGTGGTCATTCATTTCATTCTAAGTAGCTTCACCAATGGAGACATATTGGACGTTTTGGAGAAAGAGAACAGGAGAAAAAAAATCACTCATAATTTGACCCCCTCAAATTGACTTTTTGAGATGCTTTCTTCTATGGATATTTATTCGGGTCCCTAGCATACCCAGAGCTATTATTATATATTATAATATGATAAACATTATATATTATACCATAAATGTTTTAGAAAGTTTTAAAAGTACTTTTGCTGCATATTTATTTACTTTTTGTTTATTCACGTATGTGTGAGCATGGATGTGCATGAATGTATCTGGACACACACCGTAGTGCACACGGGCAGGCCAGAGGACAACATGCAGGAGTCCATTCTCTCCTGCCACCATGCAGGTTCTGGGATTGAACTAGGCTATCAGCCTTGGCAACAAGTGCTTTTACCTAATGCATATATTAATAATATTTATAAATATTTATTACCAGCTTGCACTATTCTGTTTTTGATGGCTCCGTTACCAGGGAAACCATGACTCCCTTCTGAGTTCTTAGTCTTGTTAGCAAGGGAAAATAGAAACAGGTTTGGAAGGAAGCATGAGGATAATTTTTTTCTTTGTAGAATTTGGGAGAAATTTCAGGGCACACCAGGTGTTATTCTCAGCAGCTTCTGGGAAAAGGGAATGGTGCAGGGGAGAGAGATAGCCGCACCTCTGTGAAGAAAACAGATGTGCTTAATGATGGAAGTTGGCAAACAGCTGGATGACTATATGGGACATTAGATCACCAATACCTGCTTTCCTCTCCCCGAAAACAGGCCACCTCCCCTGCAGCTGGCAGGTCTCCAATGTGTGTTAGTGCACGCAGATCTTACAGGGAAAACATGAGCCCAGTCCTTTCTTCTCATAGATATAAGATAAATGTATGGTCCTAGCTAGAACCTGGCTTCTTGATACATAAATCATGTGCTAAGAAATGTCCCCTCACCCTGTATAAAAGCCATAAAAATCAGCTATTTCTTTGTCTTTGTTTTTTGGGGAGTTCTCTGAGGCTCTTTCTTTTTCAGCCCCCATTATGTTGTACATGAGAGCTGTCTCTCTTACTCTTGTAATTGACGACGCTGTTTCTCCTAGTGAAGTGTCTCTCTTTCCAGGGAAACTCTTTATACCCCCCACCCCAGGCTATCTCTTATGAAGTTACAGTCTAGTTTAATGACCAACTATGCCACCCTTCCCATTGTCACAGGCTCTCTCTCCTAATAAAGCTAACTCAAGGGTAACTTGATGTCAGCTTCCTTCTCTAAGAGCCTTCTGTGTTTAGCCTTCCGCTCTGACCTGCATTTTCCTTGTTATAACAGGAAGAAGGCTTCTGAGAAAGAATGAAAGAAGACCTGAGTGTTAAGCTTCTTGCCAGAATCCAAAAGAAAGAGGAAAAGGAGAAAGAGGAAGGGCCACAGTCTCTCCCGAGTTAGAAAAGTTGGCAGTCTTAGCAGCGTGGCATGGCAGAAGTTCTGGAAGTGGCTGCACCAAGGGAAGGGCTCTTGTGAATGAGAAACACATTGTCTCTTTAAGGGGATAACTATTCGTCCCTGTTCCCCAGAATGCATTCAGTGGAATCAGGTTTCCCATGAGGGTGGTCTGGCTAGATGATGAGCAGCAGCTGGATTAACTCTGAAGGGAGGGGACAATAGTGCGTAATGTTCTCCTCTTTGGAGTGGGACAGAATTTCATGTGTGTATGCAGAGATCCCATTCTTTTGACACTACAAGAAAGTAGCTTTCTCTTAAGGAGCTTCAGAAAGCCTTGACACTTCCACATTTTTATACAATCATTTAAATCTTAAGGGGGAAACTGTGATTCCCCCTCCCTTTCTAGGGTTACTAGGGAAATAGGAGGTAAGGGCCAAAGCTACCTGTGAAAAGAGGTTCCATTCTCAATGGTCTCCAAGCCTGATGATGCTTTTCTGGCTACCTACAGGTCCATTGTTCACTCACCCACTTTTGATTGAATTTATGAATCATCTATCTCCTGCAATAGGGAATATGGTGGTTTGGCAAACCATAGTAAAATTTTTTATGCAGTTTGTAGTGATTACTAGAGATAAAGAAAGTGTAATATGGCTAAGTCCATCATCCTTTCAACACGTTTACTTATATTTGAGTTTAAAAAGAAGAATATATACCGGTAAGCTACCAGAGGAGTCAACGGGAAAGAGATCTGTGGCCTTGCTTTAAATGAACTGGCATCAAAAGATAATTGTGAGCAAATGTCTAAAATGATCTTGTTTTTAGTGTGACACACAGTTCCAGGATTCCCTTCTAGAAACTTTGGTAAATTTACTCTATGAAAAAATAATCATTTGGTAATAATGGATTTATCTTAGTTAGTTCTCTATTGCTGCGAAGAGGCACCATGACCTAGGCAACTCTTTATAAAAGAAAACTGTAGGGGAGAGAGAGGCCGCTTGTCGGTTCCTGGCCACTTAGCCCAGAAATAGTCACATAAAAACTGTATTATTTAAAACAGTGTTGGCCAATTACTGAAGCATATTGCTAGCTAGCTCTTACATCTAGAATTAACCCATCTCCATTATTTTATATTTTACCATGAGGCTTGTGACCTACTGGCAAGTTTCCAGCATCTGTCTCTAGAAGGGCTACATGGCTTCTCTCTGCCTCTGCCTCTTTTCTCCCAGCATTCAGTTTAGTTTCCCCCTATAGCTCTGTTCCCCTATAGCTCTGCTATACTCCCACAGCAGTTCCTTTATTAACCAATGATATTCACAGCATACAGTCAGAAAACACATAATTGTGGGCTTGCTTACAGTTTCAGAGGGTTAGTGTTAACCTTACTGGTGGAGAGTAAGACCGCTACCACAATTTTGAGCCAAATTTAAAGCAAAATACAGGTCAGGAGAATTGGCTCTGACCAGGAGCATCCTTGGGTTCCCAGAGAATGTTCAGGAGTCACATTTTTCAGAGGCTTAAAAAGAACCCCACAAAGACATTGTATTTCTAATCAGTTTCCGTCAGGGGCGAGTATATATCCTGATGTTCTTCCTGTTTTGGTCTCATATTTTCCCCCTTGCATGGTATCCTGAGTCAAATCCTTGACTATGTGATGGGTGTCTGTTTATATTGGGATCTACCAACAATCATTTTAGTGGTACACAGAGATGAATTATCTAGTTAAGGCAGTAATGATGCAAGAGCCAACTGTAGTTAGAAGAAACAGAAGGTCAAAGGCCCTGCAATGGGTGACATCAGAGTTACTATCTAGGAGGAGCCTGAAAATGAGAATGGGTACCAGTCATTTATTTCATATCAGGTCCCCCCCTTTTTTTAAATTTCTTTTATAAAGTACAGCCAGAATATTTCTAATGATTCCTGAGTGGTTTGTATAGAAACATCAATTTTCTTTTAAAACTATGTAATAACCTTTCTACTTTACCTATAGCAGGTCTAGTATGCTATCATATTGTAGAGTTATTTCTGCTAACGTACCTCCCTGTTGATAGATCCGGGTCTATTTTTTTAAAAATAGGTACCTTACTGATATGCCAATAGGCACTGTGGTAGCCATTTAGATCCCTATGCTAGGGAGTTTCCTTTTGATCTAACATTCTAGCATGTTGATGGACAAGGCATGGCATACTCTCTTCTGTAACCACTTCCTGCTGAAATTAGGGTGCCACTGTCAGGGCCCAGAAAGGTTAGAATACTAGCCAAAAGTTAGGAGAGGATTCCAGCAGTGGGGTATTTGCCAGAAGCATCTGATTAGCTGACCTGTCTGAAGAGACAGGGAGCAATCACATAGGTTGGACTGGTTCACATCAGCTTCCAGAAGTTCCAGGGCTTGCAGTCATCTGGAGCAGCTTGCACTCAGCAGCTGTTTCCTGGATGGTGTCTGTCAGCCAAGTGGAAATCTGCTGAGACAGAAATAGACTAGGGACGTAAGTTAAAGTTTAGAAACGTAAAGAAAGATCTCACATTTGGGAATTTCAGGCTCAAAGTCCTATTAACTACAGAAAAGGAGACCCAAGACCATGGGAAAGAGAGATCCCATCCTCACAATAGACACATGGGGAAACATAGGCTGTACTTCTCTGGAGTCCCTTTAACCTGTGACAGGTGGATCCAAGCCTTCTAATTCCCTTGATTCCCTGAAGTTTACATGAAACTTTTATTTGCAAAGAAATAAACATTTGAGATATATTAGCATTTATTTATCACCATTGTTTGTAATCTGTGCTGAAATCCACAGTGTAAAACGGCTGGAGTAGACTCACACCTTTTGGTCCTAGAAAAAGCTATGGCTTTGGGTTAAAAAGCATGTACATTTTCCCTCTGTCCAGAGAGTCAGATAGATAGATTGGACAGAGATGCTTTTGCTCAAGGAGAAAGACCTTCAAGTCTATACTTAGAAGACAACCAAAGGAAGTTTAAACTCTTGAGCTGTGACTAAACAGTAAGCAGTCAGTGCTCTCTGCCTGCTTATCAGAACTCCGCTGATCAATGTTAAAACACTGAACTTTTGAAATCTTTGTATAACAATAGCATGAAAGGGGAAAGCAATCTGAAGCATTTCCCAGTTTTTCACATATCTGAAGCCACAGTTTTATACCTTTACGACTTACATTTATAAACCTTAAATAATTTTCTCAGTTTTCAAGTTTATTTAAGCTTTCATATCTTCAGATCTTTATACATCACTTTCTTAGATCCTCTAAACTTTCATAGGCTTGAAACCTTTTTTTTTCCATCTGATCATTTACCAGAGACATGAGGAGCTGTTATGGAGAACAATCCTTCCAAAGCAAGTTTTTACTTGATTTGTCCTTTAATATGAAGCCTGTTAGCAAGTCAAACCTGTCTGCATTTTCTCAACAGAAGACCTAGTAGATGTAGAAAAAGCATTGCTTAATTTTTAGATGTGAAATGTACTAACAAGGTGGCTGAGGCCTTGTGGGGAGGGTCTGTTTGCCTCCTGCTGTTAAATTGACAAAGCTATAGTTGGCCTAGCCATCAATGCTGTCAGAGATCTGAAAAGGGTAAATTATATCAGGAAGCATAATTCAAATAACCTATGTATCCATTAAAATGACAGAGATCTACCCATTACTTACATGGTTCTCCCAGACTCTCGTGGTCTCCATTGGCATCATCTGAGTCAGAGATACCAGGGCAGTATCACTCTTTGGAAATCAGGTTCAGAAGAACTGAGAGGCATTTCCTATGGTGGAGGAGCTTGAGGGGGACTGATCTTACTTTGTCTAGGCAGGTGGTCAATCAGCTCTCCAGTGTCCTGGTTGGTCACAGTTGTGCAGAGTCCTGGCAGTGGGGGAAGCATGGGGACAATGTACCCAGTGGTTAATGTTACCAATATCCAGAGGGAGTCATCATGTTTCATCATTTTTGTGGAGATTTTGGGATCACTGTTAGGAGCTGGGATCTGTCTTAGTAAGCTTAAATATTTTAAAGACCATATTCAACAGATCTCTGAAGAGTTTGAGGACCAAAATCTCTTAAGCATATCTGAGCTAAACAAACTTTCTTTTTCGTTACTTGCTTTAGGCTTGACGTTGAAAACATACAGGAAGAAAAATAAAGCATTTTTTTTCTATAATCAATCACATTATCGTTTGGCATCACTACAAGTACAGTTCTGAATACATTAAAGAATTTGACCCTTGATGAGGTGGCTGACCATTAATTTGCATATCTTGATTACCTTTAACAGTTTACAATAAGCTTTTTTTTACAGCTTTATCTCTGTTAAGCTTGAGCCTTAAACAACAATTTCTGAATTATTGCTTCTTTAGTATAACTTGAACTCATAAATATAATGTCATGGCCTGTCCTGTCCCTTTAAGAGACAAGCCCCACCCACTCCCTCTCCCCTTCTGCTGAGGCAAGCTGTTCTT
>NC_022028.1:5849678-5859786 GCF_000317375.1 Microtus ochrogaster | reverse complement strand
CATTTAAATGTTTAATTATTAAAAGACTTTCCATAACAAAAAGAGACAGGTTGGCTCCTAGCAGCAGTACTCTACTTCCTCCAAAGAAGACAGAAGACAAAGGGGGCACAAAACAACATCCATTCTTACTTCAACTGCCAGGTGCTGACCACTTGGAAAAACTGCCTTTCATCTAATCTGAAGATCTCCCGATGTGGACAGAATCACTGGAATCAACAGCCTAGCTGCTCAGGTCAAGGTGGGCTTGTCTTCCTACAGATTTCTCAGCCCACAGGATCTTCTGAAGCCTGGCAGGTCCTACGCTAAACAGCAAAAGACAAATACAACCCTCAGCTACTATGGAGGACCCTGAGGAGTAGTTGTAGGTGCCAACCAAGTAAGTTCTCTGTTGTTTTTTAATCAATAACTGAAATAAAATTTTACTCTTTTCAAAGATCTCTTAGTTTGACCGCTGAGAGGTATTGTCATTTAAAAGGACAGCCTCACCAAACAAATTCTAATAAGCTACAAGTTAACAAAATTCTCTCTCATGGTGCCTTTCATTGTCTTAAAGATACTTTTCATTATGCAAAAATATCTGCCACAGTTATTCTGTTATAAATATGTTGCTGTTTATAACTTATGTTTTCACAAACCCAAAAAATTCTTGTGAGTTCCAGGGAGCAGAATTAAAGAATTCACCCTAAACAGGTCAGATACATTTGTCTCAATTCCTTGGTCCTAAAAAATTTCTCTTCTTAAACTTACCTTCCTTCTCTGTTCTGCCAACACCTTAAATAGGTATAAGAGACAACAGACATTCCCATATCACAAACACCAGACAGGAGGAAAGAGACCAGCTACCCCAGGATGTGCCCAGCATGCAGATTTCTCAGGTTCCCCCCCCCCAAGACAATGCCCACAAATAAGCAGTAAGGAGGCTTGAGAATCCACTGTCCCAATTCCTTTAACCCATGACTAACTTCCTGCCTTTTTATTATAAAGAAAGAGTTGGGAATGTAATGATCTGTCCTGTCCCTTTAAGAGACAAGCCCCACCAACTCCCCTTCCCTTTCCCCAAGGCAAGTGGACCTTCCTTCCACTTCCAACCTGTGAGCTCTTTCTTTTCCAACTCTCTGCTGAAGAGGTAGATTTCTCTCTTCCTAATGCTGTGACCCTTCAGTACAGTTCCCCTTGTTGTGATGACCCCCTACCTCTTGTTGTGGTGACAACCTTAAAATCATTCTCATTGCTATTTCACATCTGGAATTTTGCTGCCACCGTTATGCATTGCAATGCAAACATCTGCATGCAGATGGTCCTAGGCTACCCCTGTGAATGGGTCTTTTGAATGCCATAGGTTGAGAACTTGCTACTCCAAGTCCTATGCCAGACTGCTTAGTCATTTTATTGCTGTATCATAAAATAGGAACAACCCAGTTTCTGGTGTTTAGTATTTGGTGCTCATTGCACTAATTACTAAATTAGTGGTGGCACTAATTTTTAACCTCTTTATTTATTTATTTTTAAGATCATATATTAATAATATAAAACATTTTATAAACTTAGAATGCCTTATAGTCTTATACATTTAAATATTTTAAAAGCTGTTCTTTTAAAAATATCCATTTTTTAAAAAAATTAAATTTCATGTAAAATCCAAAATTTCCTCTTAAAAAAGTTTAAAACCTCTATGCTGTGTGCTCCTGCAAATAAATAAAGCAAAACCTGGTATATATTTTTAGTGTTGAGGATGGAATGCAGGCCAGGCTACACAAGTGCCCTATAACTGAGGTATACTTCTAGTCTCTTGGGTGCATAAAAGCAACTTTTGAAAAATTAAAATATAACAGTGCTTGACTTTTTTGTGTACTTAATATAGGATAAAATAACCCTTATGGATTTTGGTTTTGAGGAGGCAGAAGTCTCTTTATTTATACTTACAAGATAATGAACATGTCTATGCAAATACAATCTTTGTATCTATATAATCTATATACTATCATGTGTACACATGTATGCATTAGTATAGATTCAGCATTCAGTAGTCATTTAAATACTAGTTATTACTACCAGCATCACTATTGTTTTTAAAACTATCGCCCTAGCTAGGCACTGGGTAAAAACCAGAAACAAACAAACAAAAAACCAGTGCACTGAGGGAGGAGAGTCAATCTTCCCACAAGGTGATGTTTAGTCTTTATGCTGCCCACTGAGAAATTCATCCTCACTCTTTTAGCGTATGTAGAATTTTATTGACGGTTGCTAATGTATGGATCTAACCTCTGTTTTTCCATGTTGTATCTTTCATTGAATTTGTAACAATTATCCAAACGACACCAGGCTGTCACAAATGGCATATAGCAGTTGTAGCTGGGGCACATTGGTATGTGGGAAGTTGCACAGCCTTCATTCTCACTCCTCCGGGGATTTGCCAGTGTTCATGCACATTCATTTCTAAGAACTGAGCGTTTCCCAGACTGGCCTCCAGTCACTACGTAGCTGAGGATGACCTTGAACTTCTGGCCTTCCTGATCCTGCCTTCTAAGAACTAGGCTTACAGAGTGTGACATTGCACATGGTGTACTCCATGACTGATGGAGTTCGAACCCAGTATGAGCTCCGGGAGGTGCTCTACCAAATAAGCTACCTCTCCAGTCCATTGTCCAGGAAACACTGCAAGGGCCATTTGTAATGCTGTGGACTTTTCATTGTTGACTTTATGTTTTTATTTTGTTGCCTTGTAGTTTTTACGTTCAGCATGCCATTTCTTCTGTTTATATTGCTCGTTTTGCACCTTAATTCCTTAGGATGGAATTTTAGGTCACAAACCCATGAATTTTCTTCCTTTTATATTGTGTTTGTGTCCTTTTGCTCAGTATTACATTGTGTAGATGTGCCATTTTTCCATTATGCGTCTGTTTGCTGATGGGCACATTCGCTAATTCTGTCTCCTACTCATTGTGAACAGATCAGCGTCTGGCAAAGATGCTCAAGTATCTCTGCAGTAGGCTATGGAGCCCTTGGACTACGTATACAGAATGGGACAGACGGGTTGTTCGGTAAATCTGTTTCTAGCTTCTTGATTCACTGATTTCCATAGTGACTGTGACAGTCTTTTAGATTACAGTTTAAAAATATTTTGACAACCTTTCAAAAAAATGGGATCTTATCATATAAGAAGCACAAGTTTCGTCTTGGTTGGTTAGGCTATTTAAAACTGTGTTTATGCAGAAATATCTAGGAACATTTCTTCAGAGGCCTAGTCTGAAAGATTCTCATCTCTCAGGAGATATCTCCAAAAAGATTATGTTCATTGTCATGTAATAGTTTTTTCTCTTATAGAAAAATAATGCTCCTTTTCTTCATAAAATATTATTTTAAACAACGCTACATGTATCCATCACATTTCTGGTCAATGGACAAAATACATGGTGTAAGGAACTTAAACTAGGAAGGATCTCTTCGGACTCAAGGTTTCCGGGCTGCAGCTCATCAGAAAGGCACGGCAGTAGAGGGATTGGAAGCTGTGCTCATAGGAGCCCCAATTTCTCAGAGCAGCGCCACCAGCTGGGGACCAGGCATTCAAATACACAATGCCCGGGGCCATTTCATATTCAAACTATAAAGCTCTTAAGGGTTTAGTCCTTGATTTTTGCCAGGAAACCTGTAATAAGAAACTACTAGGCACCACATAGCTTGACCTTTAAGAGCTTGGTAACCATTCTGGATCTGATAAAATGGGCTTTTTGGGTTAACTACAGCCTTAGCCGACTACCAGAGTTCTTTGGAGCTGTGATGTTCTTATCCAGAAAGGGTGACAGTAACAGCCGACTTTATCACATCACTGCTCTGGAGCAGAGGGAACAATGTTTGTAAATCACCACGCCCCAGTGCCACTCATAGGGAAGTCTCCTTTCCAAACCAGGAACTGAGGACGCTTTCTGTAAAGGAACTAAACTTTGTTTTCAGTCCTGATACACCACTAAGGTGGGCTTGACTAAGTCTTAACCCTATGTTTTCAAAGTTATCTGCGCACTTTTCTTTTCTTATTTTAGTAGCCTTCTTTGGCAATCCTATTAGGTAGTTGAGGAGAATCTAACTTGATCGAAAGGATAGCCTCGGAAGATAAATCCTGCAGAAAGAATTTAAGGTTTGATATTTAGTTATTTAAAAGATTAAGCGAAGGCGTTAGCATCCGAAGAGCCAAGAGCAAGTATATGGTGTTTAAAGAGCAGTCTGCAGACAGCATTCATCCGCCACTCTTTTGATCAATAGAAGGGCCAAGTAGCTGCTGCTGTTTTTTAATCACTGATAAATTAAGCTTCCAAAAATTGCATCTCTGCTCATAATTCAATAATATGAGCGAGTGTGTGTGTGGACCAAGGATATGATTGGTTCTTTCAGTCAAGGGGTGGGGAGAACGGCGACGTCGAGAAAATGAGTACCTTATATTCAATAATATTTAACATCCGCGGAGGTGCAAAGCAACCGGAGTGTTGCTTTGGAAAGAACCAATAAAAAGACGTGGCCGATCTGAAGAGATCCAGCTAGAAGTCCAGGAAGGACACTTCTGGTTTTGGCCCTTCAACCCACGGTGAGTTTCAACAAAGGGTTCAAATAATTTAGGAAGGACACATTCTAATATCTACTGTCCAAAATCGAGCTTGGGTTTTAACGGTCAGTGGGAGGGTTTACCCAGGTGTGATTCATGGGGCAAGGAGATTTGATGGGGTGGCATAGGGATAGGTGCCCTTCTTCCCTCCTCTTCTTTATTTTTGTTTCTTCTTCTTCTTTTTTAAATATTCTGAGAACAAGGAACCAGGTAGAAACTGATCAGAGCCCTCTTTCTAAATACTGATGTGTAATCGAAGAAGTTACTTATTTATTTTTCCTGTTGAGTTTTGCTCCATAGCTATCAAATAATGCTTACAAATGGCATCTAAAAAAATAGCCTTTCAGATCATTTCAGATTTTTTTCTGAAATACCCTGCTTCACTGACAAATATGTCTTTAGCCTGTATGTTCCTCTGCGCACTTTTTTTAAACCTTGCGATGGATTCATTTTTGAGAGGGAATGAATACATTCTATTGTTGAAAGGTCCACATATGGTTCACGCTGACCATTCTTATCAGTTCCGAGTGTTTCCTGTTGATTGTCATTAGGTGTAGTTGTTCTGGGGCTGTGAATCGTAGTTCACGATCTGCACAGACCTGTGAACTCAGAGCTGCAATATTTGGATTTGGGGAGTAAGCTGCGGGATTCCTGGCACCCTTCTCCAAGTTCTTTTCTCCTTTTGAGTTTCTTTCTTTTCATGTGATCTGAGGGCGGGGGAGTAGATGAGATGGCTGTGGTAAGGCGGAAGTCAGGGTGTACGTAAGGATCCTGGGTTCTGAGTTCCATGATGATGTGGACAAGGATTCAGAGATCTCTCCTCCATATCGGGGCTTTACAGTGTTCTGTGTGCTTTGGGATAGTCATAGGCCAAGAATTGTCATTGTTGGGTGCAGAGGGTTGTGTTTTTCCGCTTTCCCAGGAGGGGCTCTTGGATGTGTGCAAAGTTCTAGGACAGAGATGGAGAATGTTTGCTGGCCTGGAGACGGGCAACACTACCTGGCCTTGTGACTACAAATCCTTCTTATCCTTTGAGTAAAAGTTATTGAAGACAAAAATTACACTAATAGTTGCTATGTAAGATGTGTACCTTATGAAATTTGTTTAGAAGAGGTAGGTTGAAGGCAGTGTGGGCTTAAACTGATTTGAAACTTGCTGCTTAGAATTTCAAAGGAGAAGGTGATTGAAACAAACACTGGCTTCATGAGACAAGACAGCTTAAGACAATAGTGGCAATCTAGAAATATTCAAGTGGATCCTTCTGTCACTTACAATTTTCTTTTTGCTTCAAGCTGAAATTGTTGAAAATAAATTGACACAAAGGTTGTTATTCTCGGCAGATAACACTGCTCTATTTCTCACATGGCTTGGAAGATATTGAGTTTATTGATTCCTCTGTTGCTCGCTTGGTTATGCACAAAAGCGTTTATGTCTTTTCTATCCCTTTATCTCCCCTTTTTCTCCTGCTCCCTTGCTTCCATGTGTCCTCCTGTATATTTACTTAAGTGGGTTAAAGATAAGTGCTATTCTTTTGTTTTATTGCCTAAGATCATATTGGATCACACACACACACATAATTGGAAGTGTGTGTGTGTGTGTCTGTGTGACATGCACCCTCAGGCAATCTCTAGTTTTTTTCTTCATGGCGCTGAGCATTTTGCTGGTTGAGAAGGCAAAGAATTCATTAGCAGTCTCTAAAGATAAATCTTACCCTGGCTTCTGGGATCTGTGCTCCAAAACTATTTTGTTTCTTGATTTCTACTTCAGATGTGGCCATGATCTCTGGCTAGTTTCATTTTATCGTAGGAACATACTACATCGTAATAATGGATGTCAGAATAATCCCAACTTTTTAAGAGCATCAGATTTGATCAATGACAAATCAGGACCGTATTGACATTATTGTGCGCATTTCTGAAATATCCATAGTGGCTCACACAGAAGAAAAGCATTACTAAGCCTCGGCTTAAGTTTGCTAAGTTTATAGGACACTCGGGGAGCAAGAAAAGATATAATTTCTAGGGAGGAAGTCCTGGCCATGTCATGTGGGATCTGGGCTTCTGATTGATGCCCACCCAGGGCAGTGCTGACTTCAGAGAAAGCATAGCTGGGAACAGCTGCCGGGGTGGTAAAATTTCAGACTCTCCGAAGGTTCCATGCAGAAAATCCAAATCAAAACAAGAGCAATAAAATTCTTCAATTTCAGATCCCAAAAGGTACCACATACTCAGTAGGGGCCTGTGTATCATGTATAGTAAATAAATACTTATATGAATGAATAAATTGATGGTTTGAATGTTTTTCTAAAATAACCACTAACATCTTATGTTAAAATTGGCACAATCAATCTCTCAAAAAAGTGACATACTATTGGCAGTTATCTGAGAATTTTGGGCATCATTAAGAACCTTCCTCATCAAATGAAATGTAAAGCTGCATATAATAAATTTGTAAGCTGCATATAATGTAAGCTGCATATCATAACTATGCTACATGCATGTGTATATGTTTATATATGTACAAAATATATGTGTATACCAATATATGTGTATAAAATGTGAATCAATTTTAGTCCTTGAAGCATGAATTCCTCTATTGTTTCCCTATGTTTTTCTTCATTTAAAATATTTATTGGTACATAACATTTTTCTCCTAAGTTGTAATAGCATTTCCTCTGTTACTTTGACAACAGAATTTTCCAGCTCACTTTTTAATGGTAAGAGTTAGATTCCACTGTGATGGCGCAATAGGGGAAGACCCAGATTGAAGTAGGAGGGGAGAGGAGACAGAGTAGGAGTTCAAGGAGTTCAAGCTGAGCTGCATTCTCCCAGGTCTTTACTAAGCTAGGTCCTGTGCAATCCTGACCCATACTGCCTGACTCACTGGGGTTGGGGAAAGGGAAAAGGTGATCGCTTCTGACCTGCTAGGCTGGGCTTGAATTTTTGGTGTTTGTGTAATGATGACCTTGATTGTTTTGTTGTCCAGATAAAAGGAAAAAGTAGGCCTCACTTAAAAGACCTGTACAGACCAGCAACGTGACATCTGAATCAGGCTAAGCACTCAGCAAATTCTGCCCCCGCCTTGGCTATTTCAAGTTTGACTGATCATCTTTCTTTAATGGGCTTCGTTGTTTAGACTTCCATAGCATTATTTACAGTTCTCTCATCCATGACTGACATAACCTGCATCATGCCTCTTGTCCCAATGGTAGGTGTCTGTCATTAGCGTCACAGGCTCCTTAGGGCAAAATTTTCACAGGTACTGATGGATTGAATCGCATGTTCTCAGATAGGAATTTTGAATCTCATGTTCTCAGATAGGAATTTTTCACCAGAAGGAATTTTTCTCATCACACACACACACACACACACAGACGCTCACACACATTCATAAACACACACAGACACACATGGACAACACACAGGGACACACACATGGAACACACACATACACACACAGAGCCAAAAGTTCATGGAGCCAGACTAGGTCACGGGCAAGACAATCAGAGGCCAGAAATTTGTACACAGTGTTTATGTGTGCACACTGTCCACACTACCTAGGACCTTTGTTATTTCTTATTTTTAAACTATAAGACATTTAGAGAGCCAGAGGAAAATGTCTCATGTAACATTTTTATATTTTTAGGCAGTTTGCCCTTCAGCAAAACTGGACGGGTTATGCTCTTTTCCTGAGTACTAACTTGTGTGTGTTCGCTTGACCTTGTAAAATATCCTTCCCCATATCTGCCACCAAGCCATTTTACAAGTCCCTTCTGCTTAGACATGAGGACTTGGGCCTGGCTATGCCTCGAGTTATCACTTACTTTCTAATAGGGATCCACAGAGGATAGAAGATACATCTATATTGTCACATGTATTATAAGACTCCAAGAGCTATTTAAAATTTGTGTGTATGATTAGGAGTGGGAGGTGATTCTGACTTTGTGTGTGTGGGAACTGTTAATAGAAAGCCTTGGGTGGCCTTATTTATGGTCAAACAATTACTGGCTATGCAGTGGGAGCAGTAGAGTATATTTTATTGCTAAAAGGCTTATGCTAATGTGAATAATCAAAAATTTGTAAGTTTGGGTAAAAGTAAGTACCCTGGTGTGTAAAAATTAGATAGGGCTTCTGGCCTCTAGGTGTACAATTTGTTTGTAAATTTATTGGTTAGGGCTAAGGGATTGGCTCAGCATCTAAATTAACACACCCTACATGTGTGAAGACCAGAGTTTGCATATTTCAGCAGAAATACACAGAAAATATCAGGTGGGTATGGTGTAACTGCAGCCTTAGGAGGCAGAGATGGGGACACAGAGGGATGGACTAGCAAGAGACGGGGACACAGAGGGATGGACTAGAAGAGTGATCCATGCAAGCTCTGGGTTTGATTGACAACAGTGTAAGAAAGATTGTGTATGGTTGTCAACATCAGCCTCAGGCTTCCACGTGTATGCCCCACACAAGCAAGCGTGCAGTGTAACCATGGCAATCACACACATTGGGGAAAATGGCCAAAGGAAAAAAAATCCACTATCTCATTGATTGTGAGCATGAGAGATACGTCAGATGTGTTTTTTCCACAAGTTGCCTTGGATCGGTATTTAAGGATCTGCTTAAGATGGGAGGGTGAGTGCCAGATCTGACAGCCTGCATCTTGTGTGTCTGAATCTAAGGGACTGGGCAGCAGAGGGCCTGGGAGCTTGTCCGGAAAGGCTTTACCAGAGAGAGGGCAGTCAGGAGCTTGACAGATAAGAGGAAAACTTTCGGCTTGGTCAGGGCTGGAGATGGAGTGGACCTGGCAGCCAGGGTTTCCAGTCCAGCCCTCTGTAGCTACTGGAGAGAAGGGGAACGGATATTAACAAACAGAGTGTCCTCAAACTTCAGTACGTCTGTCACATGCCAGTTCTCACGGAAAAGCCCTGTGTGGGCTGTAAACTGTCAGAAAGAGGTTGGATCTGTCCTTCTGCAGAAACCGAAAATACCCTGTGACATCTCCTGATTGCTGGTCGCCCTCTGTGAGGCTGACATTAGCTGTCTACTGTCTCAGAGGGCAGAGCAGTGACACGTACTGGCTCAGTGTGAAATGAGCTAGCTCCGAAGCGAACCCTTGGAAGATGCATTTCTCCTCTTTATATACCAGGAAGTAAGAAAACCCCCACTGCCCCACTGTCCTCATCTCAGAGTGTGGGTCACTTCCCAGAGGTACCAACTCCTTCCTTACCAGGGAGGGGCAGTGTGGGACTTAAGTTTTCTAAGTGTCACTTACTTTCTTGGTAAACCTTTCAAAATCAAAATTCAGAAGAAATAACACACAATTCTATGTGTTTTGGAGGGAGTCCTCATTGCTCAGAGTCTTATCCTGCAGTTGAATGAGAGTGCCCGGATAGCTGCTCTCTGTTTTAGGAAAATCTAAAGCTTCCTAAGGCTGAACTTTGTGTTTCTTAGTCAAACCCAGTTCTTTTCTAAACAGGCATAGTTTTTCCTATGATTTATTTCATTCTTAAATGTGTGA
>NC_022028.1:5840613-5849366 GCF_000317375.1 Microtus ochrogaster | reverse complement strand
TGCCCAAGGCCACACCCAACCTGTTTAACCTCTCAAAGGCCATTGGCTAAAGGAGGTTCCCCATCACCCATATATGTGTGACTCTCTGTGTATGTGTACATATGTGTGATTGTGACTCTGTGTGTCTGAATGTGTGTATGTATGTGTAGGTGCATAAACATGTCTTTGTGTATGTGTGTGTATGTGTATGCATGTATGTGTGTGTTAATGTTTCTGCATGTGAATCTTTGTGTGAATGAATGTATGATTCTGTGCATGTATGTGTGTAAGTATGTGTGTGTACATTATTGTCTCTGTGTGAGTGTGTTTCTGTGTGAATGAATGTGTGTGATTGTGTGCATGTGTGTGTGTGTGTGAGTGTGTGTAGAAAGTGCTAATGCCTATAGTCAGAGGTACCACATCTTCCTGGAGCTGAGACACAGGTGACTCTGAGTTACTGAATCGGAGTTCTGGGAACCAAACTCGGGTTCCCTGTAAGTGTACTGTGTGCGCTTAACTACTGAACCAGCATTCCAGCCGTTAATTTTTTAATACATATTCTTTTTACATTTATTCTTTGAAAATTTCATGTACATATATAATTCTTTCAATTCCACTTCAACTCTTCCCAGATCACCCCTACCTCTTGATTCCACTTTTTTAAAAATAACACACTGAGTATAATTTGTGTTGGGTGCAGGGCAACCTGCTAGACCATGTGGCCACATCCCCAAAGAAGACTGGTTTTCCTTCTCTTAGCAGCCATCAACCGTCATAGTTGCTTAGCTGTGGATGGAGGCGGGCGCATCTCTGAGCCATTCTTGAACAGCCTCAACTTTCAGGTTAACCCTGTCAATCTCTGACCTCTTAGCTTCATTTAGAGAAGCGAGAAGCGTCCATGTTCCTTTGCACTGAATGCCGTTTTTTCCGCTTAGCAGAATTCTGCAGCTCACGGATCCTGTAGGGATTGGAGAAGATAGGGCTATCACAGACGCTGGACAAATCAGACAGTGAACACCGTGCCCGCATTTCACACAGTGGCTTTTCTTAGTTCAGGGCTTTCTAAAGTTTGCAAAAGAGCGATAGGACAAGCTAGTCTTCGGAGGTGTGAAAAGGCTCAGAGGAAGCCTGAGGAGAAGATGCAGCCTTGCCCAGACTGCAAATTGAACTACCGAGTGTTGGTGCATTTACGTCATTTAAGAAAGGCGCTGAACTTTTTCTCCCTGGGCACTAATCCCCCATGGGGCCCCCGGAGTGCACCTTTTGTTGTACAGGAAGCAGAGCGTCTGTGAGCGGATCCAAAGGGACTTACTGTTCCATCTGTTGAGATCTCTGCTGATTTGCTTTACAGACGCCAGTGGTGTGCAGACAGCATGGCCTTAAACCACACTGCCCCACCCCAGGACGAGCGCCTGCCACACTATCTTCGAGATGAGGACCCCTTTGCTTCCAAACTTTCCTGGGAAGCGGATTTAGTGGCTGGCTTTTACCTAACAATCATAGGTAAGCTTCCATAACGTTTCTGTGTCAGAGGCTGCATTGAGAGAAGTCACAGGGCTGGGCTGATTTTGCACAAACAGTTCTGATACTTACACGGGGATTGGTGGAGGTGGGGAAAGGTGGGTAGGCATAACGGCAGTCAATCAAGGTTTCATAAAAAAACAACTGTTACTGTCATTAGGGATAAATATCCCACTGATAATCCAAAGAACTTTCACAGTGAATTCTTTATCTAGAGATTGTTTCATTTTGGTTGCTTAACTAGTATCTTTGCTTTGTGAATATTAAAAGAGTGATAATGAATATATTTCTGTCCTGAAAGAATGGCCCCTAGACCATTTGCTGGCCAAGTGTTCCAGCTTCTTCTTCTCACAACCCAGGAAACTGTGGCCCCGGACAGCAGTGACAGTAGACACTGCCTTAGATGTTGCACCTTATCAATGCTGCTAAGACAAACATTTCATTGATGATCAGTGGAAACAAGTCTAGGGTGAAAAGATTTTGGTGTATAACTTTCACAGGGTTGCTTCTGTCTGATGTTAGACTGTATTATCATCCAGCAACCACCCGTGGCTCCTGGGCACACAAACAGTTATCTTTCAAATGAGCATATTGTAATGAAAATTCATGCCTCCTATTGGAGGCTTAGTACTGGGAAGATAATGCCCAAATATTTGAAACATAAAGTACCTGTTGAACTCATAATTCCTGGATTAGATTAAGTATTAAATTGTCAAAACTAATTTGTTTGTGTGTTTTTAATGTTGCTTAATGTGGCTACCAGAAAAAATTAAAGTATATGTGTAGCTCTTCTTCCTGGTTTACATTATATTTATATTGGATTGTACTAATGCAGAAAATAAAGTTTTATAACATTTGGCTGGGCATGGTGGCACATATCTTTAATGCCAGCATCTGGGAAGCACAGGCAGGCAGATCTCTGTGAGGTTGAGGCCAATCTGGTCTATATAGAACAGTTCCAGGCCAACCAGAACTGCATAGTGATACCCTGGTTTTTTAAAACACATATTTACAACATTTATTTAATTTAAAGTTGCTACATTAGGTTTGGGCATGTGGTGAGCTTCCATCTTTGGGTTTATATGCCTTTAATATTTTCAGGTGTTGGTTCAAGCCTGGTTTATCAACCTCTCTTTCTTTCTCTCTCCTCTCTCTGTCCCTTCCACGATCCCTCCCTCCCTCCCCTCTCCTCTCCCCGTTCTCATCTGTCTATGACTGGCGAAGAATTTCATGTAATTCCTGAAATTAGAAAAACCCATTAGAAAGTTCTCAAGATCCCTCTATGGTCAGTGCTTGAGGCGGAAAGAATTCGTGATATTAAAAAAAGAAGTGCTCTATTGCCAAATAATTCCCAGGGTCCTTGTACTTACTGTGAGCATTTGGCTACTTTTCATTTAATTTAAATTTGTCCTTTCAAATGCAAATATATAAAGTACCTACTCTTTGCTACCCATAAATGGCTGGGAACAGAGCAGTAACTCAAAGCCCTTTGCTGGAATACAGACTTCCTCAGAGTAAGTCCACATCACGTCATGATTTTATTAAACTCAGTGATTGGAAAAGGCAGACGAGCAAGCACTTCATAAACCCAGTCAGTTGCAAGGGATGATTTGAACATAGTATCTTCAGCCAGAGAAATGGCTCTCGGCAGTGTAGCAGCGGGAGGACTATTAGCCCATTCTTTCTAAGTTGAAGGATTTTTTTTAGCAGGAGAGACCAATAGCATCGGTGGGACAATGAGAGACGTTCTCACTTTATGTATGTTGGGCTCAAGGGAATCAAAGTCAGATTTAAATTCTGGAGTCGAGCTTAGAAATTAGATGTTGAATGAAGAAGTCCCCCAAGCAAAGGGAGTGTCAGGTAAATCAGGGAGGGAAATTGAAGTCCCAGACAATCATCTGGGATGAGGGGAGAAGGGTAGGTTTGGATGACAGTGGAGGGCCTGGGACTCTTTCTAGACCCATGTCTTTGATTTGACTCCATGTCTGATTGTCACATGTCTAGGTCTTTTTTAAGGTGCCAAAACAGACAGGGCAACATTCTTGTTAAATACTAGGAATCGTAGGGGAAACTGAAGAATGGAAACAGAAGCACAAGTCTGGCATGCAGGAGAAACAAACGCGAGACCCATTTTCCACTCCCCACTTTTCCACATTAACACCTGCCTGATTGGCAGCCTGTAGAGGAAGGCTCTTCATCCTTCTTGTCTGCAAAGGATACAGGATTTTGAGGATCCAAAAAACGACTGGCTCATAGTCTCCATTGTCTTGATCTTGTTTTCCTTAGTGTTAAAAATAGATCAGTTTCTCTTAAAGTTCATTTGCAGACGAGGTTGCTTGTGGAAACAATGGAACATGGCACTTAATAGAATTCTTTATTTTTTAAATCACGATGGGCACTGGGTAAAAAAAACCCTATGAAATAGGGTTAAGTAAAAATGTAAGGGAACACAGTAAGAAATATTCTCAAGAGATGCTGGCAGGTGAAAGAGTGTGAGACAAGCCTTTTAAATTGACTGTGTGTGAATACTTAACTATTTTTTACTCTTTTTTGGATATGAAATGGATGGAATTTATTTTATTGTTCTCGAGCTCCATTTTTGTATTTTCCTTTCCCAGTGTGCCTTGCTAGATGGTTTCTTATTAGGAGACAGGCGTTGCCTTTGATCTGCCTTGCTTTAGGACTGTACAATTTCTTCAATTTTTCTTCCCTTTTGCTTTAAGAAAGCTAAAGAGGCTTTCATGGACCATTAAGCATCTTTGACTCCAGAGAGTCAGCATCTCCTAGAAGCACAATGCAGGCAGGTCCTGGTGGTTTCGTGCCATCAGCAGAGACACACATTTTTTTTCCTTGCCCCCAAATGAATTGTGGTGGAGAAATTAAAATAGAAATTAAAGTAGACAACTCTGGGCCTCTCCTTTAATGCTTTCCTTATTCCTTACTACTGAAGGCAGCTGTACCAGACTCTCATTTATACACAGCCACACTATGAAGCAAGAATTCCTGAGGAAATCTACTCTACATGTTAAGCTATGGAAGTAGGTGTATTCTTTTCTTAAATACAGTCAGTAGATAATGGGTCTTTTTTTGTGTTTTTGGATTTTAACTGGGTTTGTAAGAACTTTGGAACAGTTTCATTTTGGTACCCAAACCAACTTGTCGTTAATAAGAGAGTATTCAAACTTGGGAACACATGTATGTTGTTGTTGTTGTTAGGTCTGGTGGGTTGAGGGTCACTTTCTCTCCCCTTGGTGGGAGGGGGAGTGCCCATGTTGTCAGCTGTTACACACTTACCCTCGACACCTAGTCCAGCGGTAGCTGAAGGCATCCCGAGTTCCAGATACCACCTCAGGAGTCTAAGTCCTGGGGCTTGTGTCCAGGAGATGACCCCTCCCTTGCCAGGGGTTCACAACAGCCACCTCTGACCACAACTTTCCCGCATGCTGGCGCTCCTATTGGAGCTCACAGTGGCACAGAAGTCACCCTCTTGGGTTGACTTTACCTTCAGGACTTATAAACAGTTAAGGGGTTGATCCCACTTCTTCAAGGGAGGGGATCGTACAAAGCCAATACTTTATAAAAATGGCTGAGGAAAACACTCTGCCCTGGGGGCCAGTACAAGAACTGACCATTGGGATCCCCACATCCTCCTGAGCCTAACCGGGGAGTTAGCCGTTCCATTGTCTGGGTAAGTTCAGTCCTGCAATCCCTGACTCCTGTTCCTTTGGAGGCAACCCATCCCTTGCCTGTCACTCACAATTCATGCCTTTTATTTCATCTTCTTAATTTAGATTTTTTATTTAGTGGCCTCTCATTACCCTCTGAATCTGTGGTGTCCATTTTTGAAATTGAGAAGTGTGTTATATGCAAGGGAGTGCTGACCCTCATTCTAATGATGGGAAATTTTGTTTTTCTTTGTAGGAATTCTCTCTGCATTCGGAAATGGGTATGTCCTTTATATGTCTTCTAGACGCAAGAAGAAACTGAGACCTGCTGAAATAATGACTATCAATTTAGCAGTCTGTGATCTGGGGATATCAGGTAACACTGCCACACTGCTCCTTCTTTGTGGGTTTAAAACATCAGTCTAAATCACTTACTGGAGAGCTCACTCTTCTCACACTCTTCCAGAAGCTGATTTGCAGTCTTTGCAGACAGCTAATAAAATGTCTGCTAAAGAGATTGTTTAACATCTATTATTTTTGGTCAGGCATGGGGCCTCTTCTACTTCTTGCTTTCAACCTGGCCCCTCTTCTGAAGCTATTTTTTTTTTAACTGATATCAGGTGGGAAAGGAAAAAAAACCCACAGTTTTCTTCCGTGGAGTGCCCTTCAACCACGAGTAGTTAGCCAGTGCAAAAAGAAACTCCATGGTTTTTGGTGGGCTTTTCATTTTGGCATTTTTTAAATTGTTTTTTTTTGTTTGATTTTCATCTTCCTTCTTTCCTCTCTCTCTCCTTCCCTTATTTCTTTCTGTCTTTATTCCTATCTTTCTGTCTGTTTTTTATTTACTTGTTTCTTTTTAGAGAGAGAACAGGAAGTTGGGGGGATGTAGCAAGGTTCTGGGAGGAGTTAGGGGGAAACATCAACAAATATATTGTATAAAAATAAAAACAAAAAATTCTTTTCTTCCTTCCTTCCTCATTTCTTTCTTTATGCCCCCTTCCTTTTGAGGAAAGGTCTCCTGTAACCTAGGCTGTCCCCTGAAGTGCTGTGTAGACGAGGAGGGATTTACCCTTCATCCTTTTGTCTTCCACCTGAGTGTTAGCGTCATGGTCACATGGCACTATGCCTAGATTTTTGTTGTTGATGTTGAATATTTTCTTTCTTCCTTATTTATTTTTTCTCTGCACATATATTTGTGTGTATTTGCATTTTTACATATATGAGCAGATTTGTAAGGTTACACATTCATGTGTATGTGTGTGCACAAGCATATTCATATGTGTGTGGGCGGGCAGATGTTTGTGTGGTGCATATACAAGTGTGTGTGTGTGTGTGTTTATAGGCCAGAAGTTGACGTTAATGTTTTCCTCAATCCTTCCATACCTTTGGTACTGAGGCTGGGTTTCTCACTACTTGGACTCATAACTTTGCAATTTGCTTCTCTAGCTAGCCAGTTTGCCTTAGGGAATTCATTATCCTTGCCTCAAATGGGCTGACCACCCAGTGTGTTTACATGGGTCCTGAGGATCTGAACTCTGCTCTTCACGCTGATACGACAAGCACTCTACACCTGGAGTCATTTCCCAAGCCCGTTGTTGTGTTCTTGCCGTGCCCCAGGCATGCTAAGTGTTAAGGATAACATTTTGAACAACACACGATACCACACATATCCCAGAGTGCACTGGACTACAGACTCGCTATCTAACAGTCCACCGCTTTACACTTCATGACTACTTTCCCACTCTCAGGGGAAACTGTAAGAGGACAGTATCTTAAAGGGAAAACACCAGCCAAAGACCGCGACAGGTCACTGTGAGAGGAGAGGAAAACTCCTGGGCCAGCGGTGATCTTAACTGTAACTTAAGGGCTGGTCACAAGCTTCTGCTTCCATGGTCCTTAAAGCTGGCTGCACAAACATTATTGCTGGTGGGTGGGGTATTTAAAAGTTCGCCTATCGGGAGTTTACTTCTAGTGGTTGAGGGACTCAGAGGGTGAAGTGTTTGCTATGCAAGCCTGAAGTCCTGAGTTTGGATTCTCAACATCCACGGCTATGGCAGAGCCATAATCCCAGCATCGGGAACTGGAGACAAGAACACCCAGGAGCTTCGACTCCAGCTTCTGAAAGATCCTGGCCCCCCAAATAAGGTGGCAGAGGAAGACACCAACATTGACATTTGGTGTGCACACATGCCTAAACAAATGTGTGTCCCTGCACACACACCACACACACAGACACACAGAGATACAGACATCCATCACCCCATCTATGCATATTCGTGCATTTCTAGGCAAGTTTCTATGTGGAAAAAGTTGAAAACTGGATTTTTCCCTGCTTCTTAGACTTTTCAGATAACTCAGCAGAAAGTATCTGTGATTCATTTAAGAAAGAGTAATTCTGCATGTGTCCCCTTGTCATCCCTTCTATAGAGTTCCAGAGTTGCCTAGCTGTACCCTAACCTTTATTGGGATTCAAATATCTGTTAACCTGATGGTGGTCTCATGCTCTTAGTGAAGTGTTTGAAGTGTTTGTTTTTACGTGATAATGTGTATATTCAACTGAAGAAGAATACATTACCAAACCCCTTTCTATGTGAACCCTGAGTTTTGTGAGGCTGCAAAGTGCCTGTCATTTTGTCTGTGGCCACGCGATGGCGCTAGAGCAGCAGGAATGGTCTGGTGTTTCTCCATCTGCTCACGTAAGGCTCCTTTCTAGTTCTGAGTGTAAAATGTCTGTTCTAGTGAACTCTGCCATTTCAGCAACATCCTTCACCAGTGAGTAATACCTGACTGTTGCTGAAGGCTGACGTGGATCGGGCTCAAATTAAAACACACTCTTAATTGGTCTGATACATTGAAACTGTTCTCAGCCTTGCCTGTCTGTTCTGAGTTCACAGAAATGGCCTCCTTCCTTCAGCCGTAAATGCTCTTACAGGAATCCAGCAGAAGGTGTTTTCTTCCACTTAAATTTTCTCTGGTTAATCTAGGTCATGGCGACTGTCTGTCATACACTTTCTTCCAATACATCCCAAGAAATGTTCTTTTCTTTACCCAGCTGCCTTCCATTCTAAACACTGGAGAAGCACATTCTAGAATCAGACATGCTGCATATATGCAATTTAATGCCCGTTGTCTTGGGCACAAAAGGCTCTTACTAGAGAACATGCAGAAGCATGAGGTGGAGAGGCGAAGAGAGGAAACCGCTGCCCGAGTTCCCTCCAGACCTAGGGTATCAGCTGAGCTAGGGGTTTGAAATCCTGGACATTGATAGTAAAGGCAAAGCAAAGCAAAGCAAAGCAAAATGCCATGTAAACAACAGCTGTGGTGTTTCTAACAGCAGCCAGGCTGAGGAGTGTTCTGCTCTGTGGGAGAGACAGACAGACAGACACTCAGGCAGACACATACACACAGATAGACCGAGGAAGAGAGTCTCGTTGTAGATGACCTTTCCAACAAGACACAACAAAGGCTTCCTCCACTCCAGGCTGTGCACAGAGTCTAGGACTTGGGAAGTGAAGAGAAGAGGATCAGGATTTCAAGGTTATCCTGTATCTTTAGCTACAGAATACATTTGAGCCTAGGTTGGGCTAC
>NC_022028.1:5831276-5840485 GCF_000317375.1 Microtus ochrogaster | reverse complement strand
ACACACACACACACACACACACACACACACACACACACACACACACACACACACACACCAAGCCAAATAAAAACTCTATTCTGGATGGAGATCTAGCACCTATACTAGTTTTGGTCTGTAGATCAGTGTTTGTCTTTCCTGCTGTTTTGGTATCCACACAAGGGGTTCCCCACAAGTTTGGAGTCCACTGTCTTCTCTGCCAGAAGACTTCAGTTCACTGATTCCGACTCTCCCTAAGTGTCACTCCCTTATGTAAAACACCGATGCCTGCCTGTCTCTGAACACTACTTTTCCTCACCCCACTAATTCCTATTTATCATTCTGTCATGCGTCCTCCCTGCTTGCTGGGCCTTGTTGTAAACACATTGACCCTTGTATTTACAATCACTATCATGTGTTTGAACTTTACATTTACTAAAATGTCTCTCTCATATTTGAATGTGTGATAAGTCAACAATCAAGGGAGACAAAGAATGAACAGAGAAGGAAAAATTGCAAGAGAACATGGAAATGAAAGAGCTTAAGGAAGTGATTGCTGAACAATTTTTGTTAGTTTGTTTTTAGAAATAGTATCTAAAATAACGAGTTTTCTTGCAGGATTGTCTTCGAATTTTTCATTGATTCTCTTCCCCATACCTCCTCTCCTCCTTCCCCCACCCTCACCCATTCCTTGTGCTTCCCTTCCTAATTAGTCCCTTTGTGTTCCTAAACAATTTCAAACATCAAATGATGTTATAAAATAGCCATAAATAAGAAGAGATTTTTTCCTGATTGAAAAGAGGTCAGGCCCTCCTTGTTCAGTCTCCACTCCTGCACACAGTCATTCATGCACAGATGATGCACCCTTGCACACATCCATGCATACATGCACAGACATATGTGTGCTATCAGAGGAGCCTGAGGGAAGAACATTTGAAAATTTCCATAGTGGTAAAGTTCCTTCCAATCCCAAGACTTCCTATTTTTCATACCCTTGAATCCTTTTGTTTCCCTGGAGATATCTGAATTCCTGTTTTGTATTCATTGATAAGAACCACAGAGAATAGTAAAATGAATATCTGTCTGTCTGTATATCTAATCTATCTATCTATCTATCTATCTATCTATCTATCTATCTATCTATCTATCTATCTATCTATCTATCTATATCTACTATCTATCTATCATCTTTCTAATCAGTTAATCATATACATACATATACATAGGTATATATACACACACATATAGTAAATAAATTCAAAATGGAGAAAATATGTTTGAGGCTAACACCTCTGTGGTTTTTCAGTCTCCAGTTCTGTATTCAAAGTATGTAATGCTCATGGTTTCTCAAAATAGGGCTTTTCCCATTATCTTAGGGTTTCTATTACCGCTAGGAGACATCATGACCATGACTACTTTTTGTAACAATGAGGGGCCTGCTCGTTGGGGTTTCTGTCCCATCCAGTACCCCATAGCTGGCAAGCCCCAAAGAAAATCACACAGAGATTCTGTATTAATTATAAACTGATTGGCCCATCATTAGTTCTTATAGCTTATATTAGTTCTTATAGCTTATATTAACCTATTATTCTTATCTATGCTAGCCATATGACTTGGTTCCTTTCTCAACCGTGTAGGTCATATGTTGCTATACTACTGTATAATTAGGAGAGGCATAGTGTCTGCCTGACTCTGCTTTCTTCCTCCCAGAATTCTGTTCGGTCTCCTCCACCCACCTAAGGGCTAGCCTATCAAAAGGCCAGGGCAGTTTCTTTATTAACCAATGAAAGTACACATAGACAGATGACCTTCCTACATCAACTTTTATAAAGGAAAACATTAAATTGGGGCTGGCTTACAGTTTCAGAGGTTTAATCCATCATCATCCTGGTGGGACAAGGCAGTGTTCAGGTGGACATGGTGCTGAAGAAGAGCTGAGAGTTTTGTGTCTTGATTCGTAGGCAACAGGAAGTGAACTGTCACACTAGGTGTGGCTTGGGCATATGACATCTCAAAGTCTGCCTCCACAGTGACACATTTCCTCCAACAAGGTCACACATACTCCAACAAGGTCATACCTCCTAATAGGGCCAAGCCTTTAAACACATGAGTCTGTGGGGGCCATAAGTATTGAAACCACCATACCCAGAGATAACCTCCCCATTTCCTCTCCCAAGTCCTCCTTTTCAGGGCTTAAGTCTGAATGTAAGAAGTTAAATCCGGTGTTAGAAACCATGTTCACTCTCACACTGCAGGAGCGATTGTACCAAAAGTTTCAACGAGAACAGAAAACTAACAATCAGTGCATAAAATTTCATGGGAAGTGACATTGTAAAGCTTTTAATAAAACAAGATGTATTTCTGGTTAACAATTCTTAACAAACTAGTATGACAAAGGAAGACATTTGATTTGAAAGCATTTAATAATGAAAGATTTAAGACTTCCTTCCTTCTTTCCTTCCTTCCTTCCTTCCTTCCTTCCTTCCTTCCTTCCTTCCTTCTTTTCTTCTTTCCTTCCTTCTTTTCTTCTTTTCTTCTGAGTCAGGGTCTCATATGGCTCAGGATGGCAGTGAACTCACTATGTAGTAGAGTTTAACTTCTTGAGCTTCTAATCCTCTAACTTTACTTCCTGAGTGCTACAGTTACAGGAATGTCACAATGTCTGATTTGTATGCTGTGAACATTATGTACAACAGGCAAATACTCCAACAACTGAGTTACAACACCAACAAAAACCATTACAAATATTTGTTTTAAAATTTGTCAGTACGTGGATGCCTACTATGTTTACTTCCATTTAACAGTATCCTGTAAATCTTTGATGTTGCACAAAGGAAAAAAATAGATTACTTCTAGTTAACATTATTCTGTAAACCTGTGACATTGCATAAATCTTTGACATACCACAATAAATAGAAATCAAGTGAATTCAAATCTCTCATTCTTTGTTATTCATGAAACTACACAGTGGAGTTATTGGAAGCCTTGGAAAGCCAGTGTATTGCATACAGTTTAGAATTCCTTCCATTTAAATATTTCTAAATCTAAGTGTTATTGTCTTTTTTATTCTGATAATAGATCGTTTTCTCACACAACACTTTCTGACTGTAGTTGCCCCTCCCTTGAGCTCCCTCACACCTCCCCTTTCCTCAAGATCCACTCCCTCTCTCCCTGCTTTTAGATAACAGCAGGCCTCCAAGAGACAACAGCCAAATATGATAAAGCAAAATACAAGACAAGGCAAAGGCCCTTATACTATGGTTGGACAAGAAAACCCAACAGGAGAAAAAGTCTCAAGACTAGGCAAAGGAGTCTTATTTGAGTTTTTCCCCCTACTTAGATGAGGCATACTTCACAATTTGTGGAGTAGCTGGTCACAGCAGCAGGGGTCCATAGTCAATATACTTGGGTGCAAATATTTTCTGAACTGGAAGTTTGTAAACATCTTGAATTTTCATCGTCAAAGACTAGTAGGTATCATTTGTTGGGCTATTGTTTGACTGGCTGGGTATGGCTGTTTTGGAGGCCATGTTATAAGTCTGCCAATAAGGTTGGTGCATTGAATGGACACCTGAAGGCACTGTAGGATGCTTGCTCTTGCAGGCACTTGTTGAACACTCAAGCTTGAGCATCTAATTTTGGATGGGAGAAAAACAATGAAGTCTTAGGCAATCAAGAAGGGAAACTAATTTAGAAAAATTTTGCTTTATGAGAAATTTTCTCTAAAATATTTCAAGGTAAATAGAGTGTCCTTCTTGCTCTTTAAATTAACCACCTTAATAAAAAATTAAAAGTGACCATGTTGGCGTCATGGCCCTCTGGAGTCCCATCTCTTATGATCCTTGAGGTGGAGTCTGCAACGGTTATGATAGTAAGAAAAGTAATAAAATTTTTTTAATAAGTCCTTTGGCCATTGGGAAGGAATGAAAACTTTTCAGAGTTATTTCAAACTTGATTCATGAAAAAATAGTTTATGGAAAATAGTTGAAAGGTGTTTTCAAAAGATTTTATTAGCACATCTTAAAATAATGTGAGACTTTCATACATGAATGTAATACACTTTTACAATATTCACTTTTCCGTTACCCTCTCTCATTCCCCCGTCTTTCTCACTAGTCCCGTATCCCGATCCTTTTAGCCTCTCATCTACTTCCATGTCTTTTGTGTGTGTGTTTCAGTGACTTTCATTAGGATTGCTTACAGAAGCATGGGCGCCCTGCCAGGGCACACCACTGAAGGACGTCCCTTTCCCTTCCTCAGCAACTACTAAGGAACTATCATCTTTAAGGAGAGCCCCTTCCCTACCTTCTATAAGAGGGTATTGATAGGCCTGGTATAGTCTAGTCCAGCTCTTGTACAGGTAGTCACATGCGCTGTGAGCTCAGGAGTGTGACAGGTTTGTCACAATGTCAGCATTTCATACCACTCCCCATCCCTTTCTGCGACTCCTAAATTCTTTCTTCTCTGTCTTGTTCTGAGAGGGAGAGAGAGAGAAAGAGGTGACAGCCCGACATTCCACACTCATTTATTTTCTGTGCTTTTGCCAGTTGTCCCTGAAGTCACTACTGTTAACTGCAAAATGACATTGGTTCGGCCGGCACTGACAGTGGCATTATAGTCTATGGGCAGAAGCAGTTATTTAGAAGGTGTATCATGCCTCTCTAGCAGGGTAACAGCACTAGCTTCTTCGCATTGTCCAAGACTTCCTAAGCAATCAGCTTGTTTATTGAGTTTACAGTTTCAGATGTGAACTCTCCTTTGGAAGCAGGCTTCAAAGTGAATCAGAAAACAATTGGTAACTCCTATAACAGTTGTGACATTTTTCATTACTGCACAGTAGACTCATAGTATCATATCATCTATAGCTGAGTAAGACTGCTAAGGACAATTGTCTCCCTGCCGACTTCATGGCACCTTCAAGCACTGGGAAGACTACCCAGTGTGGAGAAAACTTTCAGCCCAGTTCCAACTTGATCACTTTGTGTCCGTGACCAAGTCCTGTTGTGTCTTCAACAACAGGGTTTTATCGTTGAGTTGTGGTGGGCCTGTCAGAATCTCATTAATCTATCAGTTCTGTGAAGTGTGTGTGTGTATGCGCATACACACACCTTGAAATTGTCTGTGGGGAGGAAGGGACAGCTTAGTCAGCTGAGCAAGTGGAGAGGTTTCAATGACAAGGAACTTCCTTTGACACCCGCTTGATGCTCTAGTTGTAGGCAAGCCGTTCACCATCATCTCTTGCTTCTGCCACCGCTGGGTGTTTGGCTGGTTTGGCTGCCGCTGGTATGGATGGGCCGGATTTTTCTTTGGCTGTGGAAGCCTTATTACCATGACTGCTGTTAGCCTGGACCGGTATTTGAAGATCTGCTATCTATCTTATGGTAAGTTGGAAGGTTCCTTGTTCCCTGATAGTGAAAGTTAGATGGTTTGAGTGTTAGAGCTGTATACACTTTGCACAGTAAATAAATTTATTATTAATAACTTCAGTGACCAAGAATATTTCTACCATTCATAGCCTCCCTTGTCTTACTCTATATTTTGATTTGACGGGTATCAATGTATGTTTCCTTTAGTACTACTTTTATAATAATGCCTATAGCTTTTAAATATCTCAGTTCTTTTGTATAAAGCATGGAAATGCCTACCACATTTCCCCATACAAGAAACAAAAGCAAAAAGATAAAAAAAAATGCATGAGCATGATCAGGTCTGGGGTATTTAGCTGATGACCTATTTAGCTTCACAATTATAAGGAAGGCTGTCTGCGACTCTCCTTTAGGACTCAGACTCCCCGTATTTTCAGAGACGGGGAGTTCCAGAATGTTCTCCAGGTTTAGAGAGCCACACAGATGTCCCTACCTGAAAGGACACACACACTGAGATGCTGCTCTGCTGATCTGTCCTGGTATTGGTAGGTAGAGGAGTAGCTAATAAGGGAGCTGGTGAGGGAGCCGTAATGGAGTCTTCAGAGCTCTGTGTTTTCAACATTAGACTGTTGTATTAATTCAAGGTTTAGTACCTTCGGTTTGGGGATTTCTGGGAATTTTCTGAACAAGAAGGAGAAAATTTTGGGGCTCTTATTTTTAATATTGAGAATCAGACCTACTCAGGAAGTGGTTCTGATTCCCTTCGCGTAAAGCTGTTTGGACTGACAACCAGTTAGGTAGAGTGGCCAAGGCCAGAGGCCAGAGTACAGTCAGCAGACAGATGTGGAAAGGGAAGGTTTCTTTGGTTCCTAAACAGTTTATAGTGAGTGCCGAGACTCTAAGGGAGGCTATGGCAGGAGAATGGTGTTGTAAATGTCTTTACCATTACAATTTGAATCTCTTTTTATCAACACCTGAAGCTTCCAGCAGAAACAGCCCAAGTCAAAATTTCCAATAAGGTTAAAATGTAAAATGAGGCAGTTTGGATGACATCAGTGTCTAACTCTTACTATAATCTTTTTTTTTGTAGCACAACAAACTCTTAAGTTTTAATAAAATCATAGATTTTATAGACAAGAAGATAGAAAGTTCAACTTCCTGGCAGTACTTGAGGAGACTTAACCTTGATCTCTGTTTTAAAATGTCATCTTGAGTTTAAACTTGCTATCAACTAAAGACAGGATGTTATCCATCACCAGAATCATGGCAGGGCAGGAACTGGATGAGAAACGTGTGTACGACCTAGACTCCTCTAAGGCTGACCCTCAGTGATATCCCACCATTTGATCTGATTCCCTATTGGACCCTCCGCACAGTGTTCTCTAGCATACTGGAATTTTAAAGGTCACTTGGGGACGTTCAGACCTTCCCACCATGTAATGTTGCAAACAGTTATCCCCGAGAGATGACCGTTTGGCCTCTTGCACAATTCCAGTGACCAGTGACGGGGAGCTTACTCTTGCACAAGGCAGCCCATTCTCTGATTGGTCTGCTCTCATTGTTACAATGTTATTCCTTATATTGAGACGAAACTGCCTCCCAGTAACCTCCACCCATTGGTCCTAGTTCTGACTGCTGGAGCAACACAGAACCCATCTACTAATCTCCTCCTTCCTGTACTTGACAGCCTTTCTCCATACTGGAACGTAAGTATCAAAGCACCTCACTAAGTAACCCCCACTCTCAATGCTTTATCCGTATGCCTCTGCACATCCTTATGAGTATATGTTCATGGTCTCTGCCGGTGTTTGATGCGTTATCGTGGATGATCAAGGGCTGACAAACCTTTGTGGCTACCCGACCGCTACCCTTCTCGGGTTGGGCTTGAGGAAGTTGTGTACTTCGTGGTGTGTAATGGCATGTATCCGAGCAAACGCAGACAACTGAGCATAGCAACAATTGGTTCTATGTTTTTCTTAGTGACAAGACACACGCACACAGGAGTAGATGTTCATGTTCATGTGTATAGCTCGCAAAGCCGACATTATTTCATTTGCTTTAAACTTCATCAAAACCTTTAAGCAAAGACTGGGGAGACAGCTCAGTTGGCAGAGTGCTGGCCTGGCATGCACAGTGCTCCGGGTTCTACCCCCAGCACCGTATATACTAGGCACAGTGAGAAGGTACCCTTTTGTAATTCCAGTTCTTGGGAGAAGGGGGCAGGAGGATCAGAAGTCCAAGGACATCCTCAGCTCCACAGCCAGTTTGAGAACAGCCTGAGCTAGAGACTCAGGCTCAAAACGAACAAGAAAACAAAGAAACCAACAACAAACCCATAAGCTCTGCGTCAGCACAACTTCTCTTGCTGTTCAGGGCAGTGGGCCTTCAGAAAGGTGACATGAGACACTACCCTCCGAAGAACTGTGGTCTTAGGGACTCACATCTCTCTCGCTCAGAGCAGAAGCAGACTTGAGTGGGTGTGGAAGGGATTATTTAGCTTTGCTCCACGTGTTTCCATATTTCTCCCCTGCACCCAAGGCAGCAAGGAGCCACTCCCCTGGCCCTCCTCCAGTGTGACAAGGGAGGGCCAGAGAACACTTCCATGGCAACTGATGCTAATCTGGCTTTGGTGGCTGTGTTGAACTTTGGAATATGATCCCTGGTCCTTCACTACTTCTTTTTAACGACTTATGTTAAATTACGGCAGCATTTCTTCCTCTTGGAATTCCCTTTTGGTTAAGAAACTAGTATCCTTACGCAGAGCTCCGTCCCCACAACCTTCTTGAAGACGTTTTTTTCAGAGTTACCTTTGCAGCATGTGTGCCTAATCAGATTGTCTGCCGTTCTCCCACCACGGCTGTGTGTGCTTGACTATCCCGTGAATAACATGGAAAAAAAACTGCATGAATTTCTAAGCATAGTCACCCTCCTCCATGCCACAACACAGGGACAGGACCCACCAACCCCACACAGTCAGTTTTTATGCGAACAAGGGGTACAGACACACAGAAGGTTTTAGGAATAAGGGTGTTTGAAAGACACAGCCAATCCTTTATAATTTCTCACCTCCTGGGAAGGATTCTCCTTTCACTTCTTGGACCACTTCCTGACATACTCTCAAGCCGTCTTCCCAAGCTCCTCCATTGTCTTCAGCGTCTTTTCCTCCTTTGGCTGTCCGCTTCCCTCTCCCTCTGTGTCACTTCTCCCTCCGGAAGCTCCTAGGTGCCTAGAGAAAACTGTCCCTGTGAGTTCTCTTCAAATTGCATCCTCCTGGACAAAGGCTCCAGCTCTGGAACTTTCCCTCCCTTGACTTCGCTCTCCCCCAGGCTTCAATATCTGTCCACGTCTCCCAGAATTCAGTGGAATGAATCTTTGGAGATGGAATTTGACATGTCCAGGGGAGGTACACGGGTGTCGGGCAGGTTCTGTGTGGTAATGCTTTTTTTTCCACCTCCAGGGGTCTGGCTGAAGAGAAAACATGCTTACATCTGCCTGGCAGTCATCTGGGCATATGCCTCCTTCTGGACCACCATGCCCTTGGTGGGCCTGGGGGACTATGCACCTGAACCCTTCGGAACCTCATGTACCCTGGACTGGTGGCTGGCCCAGGCTTCAGGTGGGGGCCAGGTGTTCATCCTGAGCATCCTCTTCTTCTGCCTCCTGCTCCCAACGGCTGTGATTGTCTTCTCGTATGTGAAGATCATTGCCAAGGTGAAGTCATCGTCCAAAGAGGTAGCTCATTTCGACAGTCGGATTCATAGCAGCCATGTGCTGGAGGTGAAGCTGACCAAGGTAACTGCAGTCACTTTACAGATGGGAAGTCAAAGGTCAGAGGGTGAGAGGCATGGGGATGGCTGGGACCAG
>NC_022028.1:5782982-5830542 GCF_000317375.1 Microtus ochrogaster | reverse complement strand
ACCTACCTACCTACCTACCTAGATACATTTATAGAAATCATGACATAAGATACTTTAGAGCTCATACCATTTTGCTGGACTCTGCTGGGCATTTTAAGGACTTCCTACCATCCACACTGTCTGCTGAAGCAGCTTATCAGATTGCTTCTGAAATGGTTGGATATTATGGTAAAGGTGAGAGAATACAGCTGGTGGCTTTTTACATGTGGTAGTAAAGGGAAAAGAATATGGAATTTGACAAGGATGAGGGTTTGAATTCCATCATAACCATTCCCCTTTGTAACCTGGCACTAGACACCTAGCTTCTCTTTAGATTTAATTAATGGATTGGTTGATTTTTTACATATAAATAAAATATAATTATATTATTTCCCTTTCTCTTTTTCCTCCAGTCTCTACCATGTCCCTTCCCTCCAATCCTCTCATATCCCCTGTCACTCTCAAGTTGATAGCCTTCCTTTTTTTGATGATTATTGTCACACACAGAGACACATACACACACACACACACACACAAATGCACACACCCATTGACAAATGAGTAAAAACAACTTGTTGAGTCCATCTTTGTGCTTTAACACCCAGCTCCTTTGAGTCCATTTTCTCACTGTGTAACAAGAATAGTATCACCTGGGTCTGGAGGGACCGCTCAGCAGTTAGGAACACCGTTTCTTCAGGGGAACCAGGTTTGGCCTCCAGCACCCACACGGCAGCCTACAACTCACCCGACACCCTCTTCTGCCTCCTCAGGCACCATACATGCTCAAGCTGAGCAGACATGAAGGCAAACACCCACACACATAAAATAAAATTAAACCTAGAAAGAAAAGCATTGAACCTCCCTGATATCCGTTATACACTGACACCAATTCCAACACATTTCTACTGAAGGAAGTAGAAGAAGAAGCTCCCAGGGCCCTTATCTGTCCTTCCCTTCCTTCAGCCCCTGCTCAGGACTGCTCAGCTTCTCACTCATTCAGAGCTGCCACTCGCCACGATGATCTAGAAGTGTCTAACTTCAAGGCTGCCGGCCAAGATTTTAGCATCAAAATAAATTTATTTAAGTAGTTCTAGCTGGGTTGTTATCTTGATCTGTCCTCTTTTGGTCTGATTTCATCTAGAAAACTTGAAATGGCATCTGTCTACAAGCCTGGCAGCTTCTCTAATTATTTTTTTGTTGATGGTTTTTCCGACTTCCACAGACTACAAACGGAAGTAGAGGGTGTATTTGTCTAAACATATGTGTATTGTTTACACAGTGCACAATCTGTTTGCACTCTCTGGTTCTGTGGCTCAACTTAACCTCACCTTTCTGAATACATATACTTTCCGAAGCATGGTTTATTATTGGCCAATAAGGGTAAGTTCAGTAGCACAGGCTCTCTCCGACTACTCAGAGCTGCCTGCAGAGGTCTTTAAAGTGTCACGGTCCCAGTTGGTTGGAGATCCAGCCAGGTTTTTGCTGTTCATTGTCCTGACTCTGTTGAGGTATCTAATTCCTTCTGTTCTTCCTCTGTAGCACATTGCATGTTCTTTACCCTAATCCCAAGGCCTCTGTAAGCAGTCTCTCAACTCTGCTTCCCTCGCCTCTGCAGCCCATACAGGGGACACTTTGGACGTGGCTAAGACCTTGATGAGGAAGGCATGTGTTTTCGGTTTGTACCTTCTCACACACGCAAAGGGCCCTGTGGCTTTTCTCTGCAGCCCTGATCTGTGGCACTCAGCTGAGAAAGGCCAGTTCAGGACTTGTTCTCACCCCTTCTGAGGTCCTTTCTTGTCTTTGGACTATAGACATTTCATCTATTGGGGTGGAAAACTAGTGTGTACTTTCTTGTGCATTCTCAGCATCACTTAGGCCCCTAGCTGTGGACACTCAATGGGTTTTCACTGTAAAAAAATGAAAAGCCTTTATTCTCAACTATTTTTTTACTCTCATGTGGGTTTCAAGTTTCCTTCCTTTCCTCTCTCCCTCCCTCTCTCCCTCTCTCCCTTCCTTCCTTTTTTTCTTCTTCACTATCTCATGTAGCCCAGGATGCCCTTAACGTCACCATGTAGCTGAGGCTGGCCTTGAACTCGCAATCCTTCTGTCTCCACATCCCAGGTACCAGAATTATAGCCATACTCTATCATGCTCAACTAACTAAAAATTCTATTTTGATACTGAGATGCCGAAAAATGAATGCTTAGTTGTTGCATGGGGCAAATATTTCTGCTGGTAAAATTATTCGCCCAGTGCATTGAACCTCTTGTGGCTCTTCTAATAAGGGGGGCAGTGCTGTGACTGGACATAATGTTAGAAATGGCACATGAGTTTTTCAAACATTGTACCAAATACTTTGGCACTCTGGAATTGTTCTTTAATGTACACTGATCAGCTATTCTGTCCAGACCTGCAGTTAATCCAGACCCTGGATTTCTCTTCCTGTCCCTTTCACTATTATTAAGCACCCCTCCTCAACTGTCCTAGAGAGTCTAAATTTCCTACTGTAGGGCACCAGGGCATTTGGCATGTTTCCTTTAGTGGCACCTGTCATATTGAGCCGAACATTTATCTCTCTTTCTTTGTAGAGGAATGAATGAGGTACAGACACGCATTGCAATCTGTTAGGGTCTGCATTCTGCAGTCCGACACTTGCTAGATGGTAACCATGATGCCTCCATTGAATACATCATTAAAGCAACCTAATTACCTTGCTAACTGTGAAGTGGTTCTTTGACTTCTGGCTTGAGCATCTCTTTCTTTGGGACTTTTCACTTCATTCTTTCCCTTTTCTTGAGAAAAAAACAAAAACAAAAACAAAACCCTAGCTATGAACTCAGTTTTTCTCAAGTGGCTTCTTTCCTTGATTAACCCATTGATCAGTGAGGTATCGGGTTCCGGGGACTCCCTATGTGAAGCCAAGGACAGTTAATAGAAGCACTTGCTCTTTTTAAAACCAATTAGTTCTTTCTCTTTGTTCTCTTTAGCTTTCCCAAGGTTACAGGCCACTTCTCAGAGAAGGGTTTTAAAAATGGAATTCAGGTCTTCCTGTCAGAATGTTTTACTGAACTACTATGATTACTTCATGGGAATTGTCAAATTTTTAATTAATTTGCAATTGTAAACTCCTCTTGTGGTTGGTGTTCGATGCCTTTCTTTACTGCCAGTCAATAGGGCCTGTAGGGAAACCGCATCCTTCCAACACTTCCCGTCCCCAGAACCCAGCACATTGCCTCTAGCATGCTAAGTGCTTAGTAACTATTTGCTGAAGGAAAGAAAAACTAGGCCAGAGAGACATAATAATAAAAAAAGAATTTCAAAGTCCTTGTTATTTCCAATATTCCCACTTGTCCCACAAGAGAATACACTGTTAACATTTCTTATTGACTTTTGGTCATCAGTATTTGAATCCTGTTCTGAGAAATCGCCAACATTTTTAATTGTTTTGGAAGAGCAAGGATGAGAGCTACCTATGTGAGTCAGAAGTGTAGAAAAAGCCAACAGCTATACTCCTGTCACCCGCCATTCTCATGTGCGTCAGGGTGTGGTAACGGCACACCCAGGGCCCGAGTTCTCCTCACCCAAGGTGGTGTGTTCTAATCAGAACCACTCGGTGGCCGGAGCCTGAGTGCCATCCCTTCCTGAGTCTCAGGGCCAGGTTCCTGCCCAGATCTACACCTTTTGATAAGTTCTACTCCACTCAGCAGAACTCAGTGCTGTAACCTACTCTGGTCTGACCCATCTCGGGCAAACCATGTAAAGAGTAAGGCCTTAGCTTTTCACATCTGTGAACAGGTGTGGGACAGAGAGAGAAGGAACAGCAAGTCCAATGGCATTGTCATTAACTTCAAAACTCTGAGATTCTGCCCATCTGGTTATACACGTTGGCTCATTTCAAGGCCTGTTGCGGTTGTTGAAGTAATACTAGCTGGGTCCTGTAGCTGTTTGTTTTCCTGTTGGCAACAGTGTCCCATCTAAGGAGCTTGGTTCGCCTATAATGACCACATCTCCACCATGTCCCTTCCTCTGTTGATCAGGCCCTTACAAACTATCTTGCATTCATTAGGTCAGGCCGTGGCTTAGTCTGGGGGCATCATCTTCAGTTTTAGACTAAAACTCCCAAACACAGATGAGCAGGAGGAGGAGCGACCTAATTTGCCTCCTCTTTTTCGGTCTTGGGTTTTGCTTGTTTTTAGAGTAGCGGTATTTTTAAGGTTTGAAAAAATTGCAGCTGGAAAGTGTGGAATTTTTTTTTCTTAAGCATGAGCTCATATTTTCTGCCTGGATCGCAGCCAGGGCTAACAGATGGCAGCCCCCCCCCCCAAAGACTCCAGAGAAGTTTCTTTGCAAGTTTGTGGAAGAGGGTGTGAGACAGTTGACCTCAGCTGTCACTCTGTGGGTAAACAAAAGGAGCTCAAAGCAGACCTGTTAGGTTGTTGGATGACCTGAGCCCTTAGAAGATGGCCTGAGAGCACAGGGATCCTTTCTCTTGGCTTTACACTTGTACGAGGGAACCGAGGTACAAAAAGCTATGGCAGCAGTCAGGGTCCCCATCTTCCTACTTATTTCTTCCCCTTCCCTTCACCCTTTCTACTTTCTACTTTTTTTCTTCAATAATATACTCTATAGTATAGGCTGTCCTGGAACTCATTCTGAAAAAAATATTGGCCTTGAACTCATGGTCATCCTCCTGTCTCTGCCTCCTGAGTACTAGGGTCACTGGCATGCCTCCATACTGGCCTTTTACTTTTCTGCATTTTGGTAGTATCACTTAGTGACAGGCATACTCACACATGGAAGGCAGCTGTCCCAGAAATGGCATTACTGTCTTTTAATCTAATTTTAATTGGTTGTGAGCAGATCTATGTACTTGCTAATATATCTCTGATAATATATCTCGGTCTTTTCATCCATCCCATACATAGGTCAATTACACAGTGTCCGGCAGTGGGCAGGACCCTCTACTACCCTTCTCTTGGCACACTGATTTCACCTCAGCCATCAAATTCACATTGCTATCACTTTCTTGGTGATGTAACTCAAACATGGATGGAGGGTTTGTTCTGTCTCCTTTCCTTCCTCCATGCTTTTCCTTTCACATCAATCCTATGGCCTCCGCCCATTGATTTCATTATTCAAGGACGCGTGCAGCTGAGCCTGACTCAGATCTGGGCAGAGGAGCTTGGAGGGAGGAACTGGACTCCTGAAATGGCTGTGCATAGAGCAATAGAGTTTTGTTCTTCTAAGAGACAGTGAGGCTAAATAGGATTGGGACCATGGAGAGATACAGTATCTCACAGCCAAAGACCCCGCATCCTTCTACCATGTCCCTCACACCGAGAGGAGGGAGCCACCCTTCTTAGAACTGTTGCCTGCTCTGATAATTCAGAATCATGGATAGCTTTAAATCTTTAAGCTCAGCCCCTCATCTTAAGACAATGTTAACTAGTTAGTTAACTTAGTGGGACTGAACACATGTAGGCACCATTACTTGGTAATACTTACTGCCACCCTCAACCAGAGCTGGGGAATACTGGCGTCCTTGGGTCTTTTGCAGCAAGACTTATTTAAAATGAACCAAGCTGCAGATGTGTGATTCTTTTGTACAAGCTAAACATGAATTCTGTGAATTGCCTCCCACAAAACTGTTCTAATTTAAGAACCAGAGCTTTTAGTGCTTTGTCAGTGAACCAAGAAACGGCGATGGAGATGAAGTTATTAAAAAATAAACAGCCTAGGAAGAGCGATGGGTGCTGGGGATACCTGGGGTTTAAATGTCGGGAAACTGGAGTGAGATTGGATTGGGTAAAGTGAGGAATGAACTCAGGAAAAGTTGAAGCCCAGTCCAAGCTCTGGGAAAATGTCACAAAGGTTTCAGAAAGTGCATGATAGATAGAAGCTTAAACATTAATTAATTTAGTTGTTTTTCCTTTTGGTGTGTTTGTGCCCATGTTTGTCACATTGCATGAATGGATGTCAAAAGACAGCTTACAGGAATGGCTTCTCTCCTTCTCCCACTTGAGTTTCTGGGATCAAACTCAGGTTGTCTGGCTTGGTGGCAAGCACCTTTACGCTGGGACTTATTTCGCTGGCCCAGATTTACTACCTGAATGATTGACATTCTGTGCAATATAATTTAAAATGAGGTCAACGGAAATGGATGTGCCTGGCTTTGACTTTTTACCCACGCGCATGTGCTTTTCTTTCCACACCTCTCACCTTTGCCCCTTCTTTTTGTTTTAGACTTGATTCTAATGATAGTGTTTTATTCTGAAGCCAGAAGCCCCACAGTACTTAACTGGCTGTGTTAACAAAACAAAACAACACAGTGTATCCATGTCTTCTGCATTTTTTAAGAAAAGAAAACATATAAACCTTCCCTGTTCCTACTGAATTCCCATAAAAGTAGAAAATAGGATGGGATTTGTGCTAACCTGTTTTTTGTCAATGGCTTTGGCAGTGGTACAGACAATGGTTTTCAAGATGGCATAAGATCACCCTGTGACTCACCCTAGAATCAAAGATGGGGCTTTACAGCTGCTAACACAAGCTCTATTATTGTAGCTAGTGTTTTTGTTTTTGTTTTTTTTTAATTTAGGAAAAAAGGGGCCTTTACTGGGCACCTTGGGGCATCTACTCTTTAGAAACAAAAGTCACACTAAATCAAAGAGAAAGGACTTCTGGGTAGGTTTCTGTGGGATGATGGAAAAGCGATCTCAGAAAGAGAAATAGAGGGTGTGTGTTAGTCAGACCAGGCTATAAGTGTTGGACATGGAAGAGAAAAAGATTCAGCTTAATAGCTGAAGCATCATCGCAAGGCCTTCGATTGAGTCCTGGCTCCTTTGGTTCATCTATTGGGGATTCTCGTTCTCTGTAGAGTGGAACAAACAGCATTGCAGAGGAGTTTCTTGCCTGCCATTAGTGTTGAAGATGAGTTCTGAAATTCCTTTTTTTGAAGATTTATTATTTTTAAATCATGTGTATGTGTGTATATCTGTGTGCGGATATGCACAGGTGAGCACAGGTACCTCCCGTGGCCACAGGAGGCTCTGGATTCTCTGGAGCTGGACTGTCGAGTGGTTGTGAGTGCTGGGAACTGAACTTGAGTTCTTTGGAAGCACAGGCTGCTCTCTTTGACCTGTGACCCTGTCTCTGTCTCTTGAGCCTCCTGAGCCTTGAAATTCTTGAGTGCAATATTCTAAATTCTGCAACCCCAGAAATCTCTCTCTTCTCTCTCTCTCTCTCTCTCTCTCTGTGTGTGTGTGTGTGTGTGTTTCTGGGGATGGAGATGGAACACTTGCTAAGCAAGTGTCCTATCCCTAAACTCAGCCTCATGCTTCATTCTTACATATCTTGCAAAGGTAGGTTTCCATGGCAACAAATCTCACACTCATGATGCTCTTTAGGTCACAGACAGACAAGTTTTGAATCATTCCCTGTGTATAACAGTCAGGCTCCTACTAATTCACATGGAAATGCACATGCATATGTGTGTGCTCATAGAAGACGCACAAACACAAGGTTTATTACTGAGAATAGCACCCAGCTGTGCCACTTAAACAAAAGAGCATCTATACGTAATTTAACATGTTTGTACAGCATGCTAGGTCTCACATCTCTTTGTAGCACATCATGAGCAGGGTATCAGGAATGGTTGTTGTCTTTTTAGGTCAAATGGTGGGAGGAAGACACAATGACACCCTTGTTCGTACCGTTCTTTCATCTTCCCAAGTTCTGAGGAAGCTCTCAAGGAAAAGTGAGGAAAGCTAGATCTCTCATTCCTGTCTCTGTAGTCAGTGAGTACAGTTAGTATGACTGTTAGTCAGGTTTGAGTGATGCTCTACCTGTTATGTCAACTTCACGAAGCTAGGGAGAGAGATGCCAAGGAAAATTAAAATGAATGCTGACCAACGAAAGGAAAAGCACGCTAAAGTGCTGATTTAGGTTCAGCTTTATTATTTAGCTCACTGGAAGAACAACAGCGTAAGGACATTTAGAAGTTAGCGATGCTCTCTTTTACATAGGTTCCGAAATAGGCCACTTAAAATAAAAAAAAACCGACCCTGGACTTCATTTCCTAGGGTTAGTAGTCTCACTGAAAACCTTTTTATTTCTGTTTGACATTTGTCTAAACTAATCTGGTTAGAGTGGAAATTCTAGGTGGGCAGGGATGTGTCTGCTTGTCCTTCCGGTGTCCTGTACATGAAACACAGTCTCTCAATACTACTTGTTGGCTGAATGGATAGTGGTCTGTCTATTCGCTGTTTTCTCCAGGCAATTTCTTCCTGTGGGCTAATCTTCCATGTTTCTGTTCATAAACCTCTGCAAGCTACAGAGCACATGGCAGTAAGAGAGAACTCAGCAATGTGTTTTTACAAAACCCTGAACACACGTGTATTCTCTCTGCTCCCGGCCTCACCTCCCTGAGCAGCTTGTCCACATCTCCGTGGTTCCCTCATTTGCACATGGACAAATTCCACTCATACATGGGGTACCTTCCTCGCAGCTTCTCTTGCTGCTATCCCTTCACCTTGCCCAAGTGCAGAGGCTGTACAACATACTCCATGAAGCTCTTACTTATTCCAATAAGAAACAAACTTGTTCTCTTTCGTGCTGACACCAAAACCATATCCAGCTGTGCTCTGCTATTATTTATACTCTGGAAGACCACTCAGGAACTGGGGCATGTTTAGGGTCTTGTCCAAAGCGTTTGCCAAAACTGTTTGCTTCCCTGAACTAAGATACCTGTTAGGATCAGCAGCTGTAGGGTACTAGTTAGGGTTATACCTAAAAGGACTGAGTTTGACAAGGTGAAAACTTATGAGGGTGTTTTAAACTGTATTTGCAATTATTCTGTGGTCTGAAAATATTAAGAGATTATTTTAATTTCATGAGAGAAAACTTTCTATGTTGCTTTGGCTGAAGCTCCGCAACCTCTTTTTGTCTTTTATATCTGGGAAATTTCTGTGATCCAAGCCTCTTAACTTGTGAAAAACTTGAACCAGAAGAATCAACATTTAGTGAAAATCTCTGAAGAAAGTGCACATTAGAATTTTAAATTAGGACAACACTTCTCAGTTTCTTGAGGCCAGTGGAGATGATTTAAGAGTTCATCAAGATGGACTTATTTTCTGTCAGGTCTGCAAGAGAACGTGGATTGAGGACTCTGGCAAGCTCAGGAGAACTGGTATCATTTTATTATGATCTCTTGCCCCAATGTAGGCAGAATCTGACACTATTATAGGGTTATATTTTGAGTCTTTTTGAGGGCATTGGAATTTTAAAGTGGAGAGTAGACAGGATGTGGCAAATGGGATAAGGATTGTGCCAACTTCTCAGAAGTCAATGGAACACAATCTCTGTGATCAAAACAGGACTTTTTAGGGGATGAAGGACTTGCCCCTCCTTTAGGCCTGTCACAACACTTTGGATTGTTTATGAATTCTCTTGATCCCACTGTCTCTCATTTTCCCTGTGTCAGGTGGCAATGCTGATTTGTGCTGGCTTCCTGATTGCCTGGATTCCCTATGCAGTGGTCTCCGTGTGGTCTGCTTTTGGAAGGCCAGACTCCATTCCCATACAGCTCTCCGTGGTGCCCACCCTCCTTGCCAAATCTGCAGCGATGTACAATCCGATCATCTACCAGGTCATTGATTACAGATTTGCCTGCTGCCAGACCGGTGGTTTGAGAGCAACGAAGAAGAAATCTTTGGAAGACTTTAGGTAAACTTCAGAAGCTGGAGATGCATTGTATTTTCTTTGTCTTAAAAAGCTATGGCACTTTAAGCTGACACTTGGGGAGGAGCTGAGTTCCTGAGGAGCTTGGGTTAGGAGGATTTTGTTCTCTGATCATCAAAATTTCTGAACCCAAGTCATCAGATGCGTATGGGCTAGATGACGGACAGGTATCAAGAGGCATTCTAGGTTTTGATCCTGTGCATTTTGAAGTAATCACTGTATCAGTGATTGTGAACTTTCTTTTGAGGGGATTAAATCCATATCAGTGCAGGAGTGTTCTATGTGGCATTGATCCAACCATAAATACTTGTGAAAGATTACTGGCCACTGTTGTCTGGGGCATCAACACTCTTAGTTAAAATCAAAGACCTGAGGCAGAAGTGTGGGAGAGGGTGATAGATAACCCATTCCCCTCTCTTTGTTTTCTGTCAGACTCTTTCAGGTATTTTCTATTCTTTCTCTGTGTTACATTAAGACATGGGTTCAAGTAAGGTTAAGCCTGGGAAGCCACTCACCTTTACACAGGCAGCAGGGTAGGAATTGACACTTAAACATTGGTCTTTTTCATCTATGCTGAAAAAGAAACATCTATGTTTCTGCTGCACAGAGTATAAGAGACCTTCAAAGTCCACAACTATTTTCCCTAGAGGTCCAATATTAAGTGAGTACAGAGATAGCTAGGATTGTGGGGCGGGGTGGTCTTCTGTGTCTATGCAGACCCTGTCTTTGAGTAAAAAATGGAAAACGCATATCAAATCATTGTCTAGACTGAGGAAGCAGGGAAGACTTCAGGGTCTCTGATCCTCTTGAGTTATTACCTGGGGACAGGTATTCTTCAACATTTCTTCTCTTTAATAGGGGGTATTAGAGATAGACCACCAGGAAGACATGGAACTCTACCTTCTGATACTCTGCTTTACCACATTTTGAACTTTAATTTGTTTTTACCCTCTGAGTACATGGTCAAATAAAAATAATCATAAAAATTTATAAATTAGTGACAATATTGCCATTGTTGCTCTGCCAAAGGGACCAGATCTACAATTTGGGATGGAAACTTAGTCTTTAAGACAGTAGCTTTCAATAGTCCAACTTCTGAGGGGCACATTAGTTGCTTAGAGCCAAAGACTGGGATGAGCTGACAACAGGAAGTTGTAGTGACTGAACCAAAGGGTGTGTGGGAAAGGCCTGCGTGACAAATGTGGGCGGCCTGTCAGAGTGTTGATAGTTGATGTCTTCTCTTTGGAAACGAATGATTAAGTCCAAATGCTAACATCTATATCTTTAGGAAGTTATAAAGCTTTTTCCTTACCAACTATTGATTCTTTATTGTGGAGGCAGGTAGATGGAATAATTTTCACAGAGAATTTTGGGAGAAAGTAGCGGGACACTTCTTTACTCAAAAACGACAACGTGACAGAGGTGACTGGAAGCGCTTCTCACCCACCTCAGAAGTTTGCCTTGGACTGTGATTTGCACATGTACTCACAAGTGTGAGCAGCACATAAATATTCAACACTCAGCAAGGGAAAGAGGGACAGAAAGTGACTTTGGGTCATGAGCCTTTAGAAAACCCAGTCAGGCAAGAGACAGCTCGGTTTAGTTGTCCTCACGAAACATTTATGCAGAATGCAGTGACTGCTTTTCTGAAGAGGACTGAAAGTGTTTTATGTTCCTGACGACATTCCTGCTTCTACTGGGGAAGCCAGCATTAGGGACCTTGGATTCCACAGGCTAGCACGCCTTCTCAGAAGCCATTTTGAGAGGTGTTGAACTGTAGGTTTTAGAAGTGTCTGCTCCAGAGGATCACAGAAGGGTGGAAGGCAGCCCTCAAAGTTTCTCTTTTAAATAGAGAGAATTAGGTAGTTCCTGATTATCTTTGCTGTTGTTAAGAGGTCGAGTGCTCCTAGGGTGACGTGAAGTGATTCCGTGGTTCAGACCAAGTCAGTGAACTGAAATGGGATTAGCAGATGATATTTCTGCTCCTTCTGTTTCTGAGATCTGAAATGTGTTTTGAAAAATTGAATTCCAACAGAAAAGCTACTGTGTAGAATATGAGCTTGTGAAAAGAAATTTTGAGTTAATTTTAACAGTCCTAGAAAAGTAATGCTGAACTTTCCACTGTCAACTTCCCTGAAATTTGACAGAAGGTAGTGAGCCACACAGCAAACAAAAAAGACCCCAGAATTCCAAACATAGAGAAGATTCCAGTTTGAAACGACACTGCAGTCCTCGCTCGGCTGCTGAGATAGAGTCTCTTGTGGCTGGCTGTGTGATTGTTACCTCAGGAACTCTGAGAACTCCACCAGCTGAGATCGGCCCAAGCTGGGCCTGAGTTTCAGCCATTTGCCTGGCTCTCTCTCCCAGGTGATTCTCATCATAACCCTCTCTGAAAGCTGATGGAGGAGAGGCAGAGAAAGGAAAATGCCGGCAACGGCGGGCAGAGTTACAGTTCTTTGCCTCAGCCTCCGTGGAGACCTACGAGGTTGTTTTCGGCTGATGATAGAGGAAGAGACTTCAGTCACGTGGGTAGAAAGCAACAGACTCAGTGGGCTATGATGTAAAGGACAAATGTCTTCCACACTTCTGGTACATTAGCCCAAGGGCAACCAATATCCCAAATTCTGCGCTGGCTCTTACCCTTCAAGTCTTCCTGACTGCCCGAGTTTACAGGCTGCCTCTGCAGGTTCAAATGAATGAGCATGATGAATCACTGCTTTCACAACACAGGGAGTTTGTGCAAAGAAACACTCTGGATGTAGAAGGCTTTGCCCAAGAGATTTCTTTTTCATTTAGAATATTTTGGATTTTTAGCTTTCTTCTCGTTTAAGCTGAAACTTTACGTGCATAGTTTTTTTTTTCCCACAAGTTTTTGCTTATTTTTCTACCACTTGATACAGTTTTTTTAACTTTAAAAAATTCAAAGGATGTATACAATATATCTAGAGAACACCTATGCTCTACTACACCAGGCTTCTCCGAACAGGTAGTGATGGTAGCTAAGCTGACGTGATAGCATACTTAAGAGTGCGTGGATGTACGTCTCTGGATGCATTTCCTTGTCTCTTCTCTGTTGTAGGCTGCACACTGTAACCGCAGCCAGGAAGTCTTCTGCCGTGCTGGAGATCCATCAAGAGGTATGAAGATGGACACAGCGACACTCATGGACACACTATTCACACACTTGCCTTTCCACTGGTCTTCACCTTCAGTCCTGGCTCCACTCTTGTCTCTATATTCTATTTTTATATTTTGTATATTTCCCCTCTTTTTCCTGAAGCCAGGGTTTGTTGGGAAACTGCAAAGGGAAACTAGGCTAGGACTTCCTGAACACTAGGAAGGAAATCCCCGATACTCTCTTTTCCTTACGCCAAACCTATCCCGTGCCAAATAGGATTTGCCTAAGATATTAAGAAAAAAAATGTTAATAAGTTTTATTCATTAGGGTATTGTTTTACTTATGTCATCATGACATCTTCTTTATCATTGTCATCATCAGTCATCATCATCTTCTTCATCATCATTTTTTAGTGGAAGGCCAGGGATGCTGTGCCTGGGGTTCCCCTAGGCAGCAGGTCACTGAGACAGTGGGGGGCCATGGTTACTTGGTAGGCACTAGATTCTCACAGTTCTTCTCTTCTCTGCTGGCTGAGGGTCGAACTCTGTGCCAGGAATAATGGGAAGGAGTCCTCAAGGGAAATCAGCTCTGTCTGAAAACCGTGAATGGTTTTCGTGTATCTCTGAATTTGAATACAAAATTAATTCCTGCTGATAGCACTTTCATTCTCCTGGGTTTTCATTAGGTTCTTGCTAATTCTATGCAGTGAGTAGGGCATCAGTACCTGAGGAAGAGATTTAGTGTCAGTGTTGTTTGAAAATGCTGTTTCTTGTCTTTACTTGCTTTGTGACCTTAGTTCTTTTTATTATTATTCATTGTATCTCCACAAGCACCCTTTTAAGCTCAAGAATGAATAAGAAGGAAGGATTTTAAAATCAAGTTATGTTCTTTAAATGCTAAAGTGAAGGATAAGGCATGCAAATGCTATCTAGATAGGCATTTCGTCAGTGCCCACTGGATTTTCTCTCCTTACCTAGGAAAGGCCCAGGCAGGTATTCTCTATGCTTCTGCATTCTGTCTACCTCCAAGTCTACTATGAACATAGCCTTGTTCATTCACCTTGTTTCTCCTCTTCTGATAACTGCTAGGCAGAAAAACAAGAAATGAGCGGCTTTTCCCTTGTACTGGTGATCTATTTACTCCTTGCATCTGAAGGTTTGTAGAGTGCCAGGCATTCCCTCAAGGCTCCATCTTTTGTGTATGATAGCTTCAGCTTCTCTGTGTCTATTTTCCTTGAGGATGGCAGGAGGAATGAAGGAGGAGTTAGTGCGTGTTGTCGGCTTAAGATAGGTGTTAAGTAGATGTAACAAAAGGAGCTGTGGGATTGCAGCAAAGGTAAGAATCTCTCTCTGGAACTCAGGGCTACTAAGTCAGGATTGAGCAAGGACACAATTGTCATTGGAAGGGAGAGGCAAGCTCATAGACAGATGTGTACCTATAGATACGGGAGAGGGACCCAGATGGAGTGGGCAATGTGTTTAGACCCAGACCGCCTGGGTTTGCACCCTAACTCTGTGCCCTTGGTAAGCTCATGAAGTGGAGAAAGGAACCAATCGTTTCTAAGGGTTGTTGTAAAGCACAGATGAGAGAATGAGAAAAAGCTCCTGTTCAGCACACTATCTGTTAGTGAGCACACACTCCTAACACACAAAGAGTTTCTCTTACTGTGCTGGTGGTGCTCAGCGGAGAAGGGGTTCTGCACAAGCCGAGTGGGAAGTCATGATGTCTGTGCTGTCCAGAACTACCAGTCTAGAGGTATTGCAGAAGGTGGATTACTTAGTGAGGATGGCGGGTCATGGTTGTGCATTTTCCCATTTATTAGGGACTTTGTAAAGAAGTTAAAATTTGTGAGATTCTGGATGATGTGATGGCAGTGGCCATGGAAATGCAAACATAGCTCTCAGATGTCTCAAGAAGTAGGGGTCCGTGGCAGTTGATGGCATGGTGACGGAAGAGTTAAGACTGGCTCTGGGAAATCTGCTTGGGGGAAGCTGTGTGGATAAAGAAAAAGTGCTGAGTTCAAAAGGCCTGACAGGATTAAGGTCAAGGAGGTGTTCTGAGGAGGTGATTTTAGATAAGGGGGAGCGAGAGACCTCAGAGTTGAGTCCACTCACGCTAATGTGGCCTGACAGTGAAAGCTAACGTTGACCTTTACAGGGGTGCCCAGACATAGAGTGCACAGTCTCATTTATTAACTAACTAAACTGTGGACTTTAGCACAGCTTTAAAAAGCATGTCCAAAAAAGAATGAGCACACTGAGGAGGGAAATAGGGTTTAAATATTAGGAGCTTTGGGGAAAGAACCTAGCTTTCATTTCTCCTACCAATATGAAATACATGATTCCAATCCTCTGTGCCCTGCTTGCATAAGTTTCTGTGATACCCTGGGGGGTGGACGGAACTAGAATTATTACAGTATTGATTGAGAAAAAGAGAGGTGCTCCTTGGGGAAGAATGCGGGAAGAAACATGTTACTGACAATTGGCTTCATACATCAGGCTCTCAGGGAAGGCTTCTCGAATTGGTGTTGCTTGTCCCAAAGCTCACAATGGTTTACGGAAAGAAACTTTGCGCAGTTTCCAAACACTTCCTCAGTTTTCAGTTTCAGCTGCATTTTGGTCTGCTAGTGGCTGTGCCTGTGTGTTACTAACATCTAAATCTTTGAACAGACAGTTCGCATTGTTTGAACTCTGAGTAACTGGTTCAGTGTCTGCCCTTTGAAGGGTACTTGGAAATAAAATGATTGGGATCAAATGGGTAGCCTGGGAACATGGGATAGAATGTTAAAAGGAGAACGTGAAATCCTAGATTTCTGGTTTATTCATTATCACTATTATTGCTATTGTCATTAGTAGTGATTCTTACTAAATATCCAAGGCTGGTTTTGATTGACCTCACACCTCTTTTGTGTTAGAACTGTAGGCCTGTGTCACCATGCCCAGCCAGTCCTAAATTGCCTTCTTTCTATGGGCAGCCATTTAAATTTACTTAAATTAAAAGAAAAAGAACGAACAAATAAATCTATGAAAAGAGACTAAGAGCTTAAATACTCTATGAACTTGAAAATTTGATTTTCAAGCATAATAGTAAAATCCAAAAATCATTTTAATGATTTTCAGAGGAAGACAGCAGGAATGTGTTTTCTAGTAAAGCTCTATATAATCATTCAAATGCAGATTTCTTAAGAATCAAACATTAAACTTATTTGCAACTTGCTTGGTAACTATAATACTTGGTTCCATAATTTTTCCTTAAAAAGCATGCTCTTTGATGATCTATAGCAATGTGAGCCATGTTATGAACAGCGATATTTCCGTTAAATGAGTGAAAATGAGGAGAAAAGACAGAGTCGAGGAGCTTGAGGGAGGAAAACCAACAGCAAGTGCTGTTACGTATCTGGAAGGGCTAGGAGGTGTCAGCATGATGGTAGGTCTTATACACATCAGAATGCCAGAGGGCGACCACTGAAGGTATATAGGAAAAGGCTAGTGTGTAGCATTCACCAGCATCGGATTCGTAATTGTATTTATTGTGATGGAGCCAGGTCTTATTGTCCAAAGGGTCATCCCTCTTTAATTTTGATTAATGTGTATTCAGGATGCATAATAATGGAGCTCAATCTGATATGCCAATACATACATACAACCAGAGTGAAAAAAATCTTGCCTCTCTATATCTATTTCCTCTCCCTCCCCTAGTTATTCTACATTAAGGCCAACTTTTCTTTTAACTTTCACACATGAAGGGTTATTTAAATTATTTAACTCAATGTAATATACTTCACATAGAGGTAGTTTGTTGTCAGTGATATATTTCTTTTTATTTTAATTTATGACTAATTAATATTTAGTGTGCACAGCATACCACTTCCAATACATTATCTTTTCCCGGTCATCTGTCTACAGGTACCTCGGTTGTTTCCACATTAGAAAATTGTAAATGGTTTGCATGCTTCTTGTGAAAAGGTGGCACAAGGCAAAATCTTTGAAAGTTATAGGGAATTCAGTAAGAAAACAGCATCAAAACCATATTCTTAGTACCAACAGCTTGAAATCTCAAAGTCCAAGTGTATTACTTAGAGAAAACCCTTGCTCACCACTGTGGCTTTTGTGAACTTGGATATTTTGCTTTTTATAGATTGTACAACCTTCTACATGTATATACACAGGTCGTATTAATGAGTGGAATACATTTTTGAGATTATTCTACTGAATAGATTTGAATCTTAAGTGACTTTTCTCAGTTATGTTAAATATCTGTTCCTTATCTCTGGTCTCCGCTGAACATGTCTCAAGCAGACCATGAGATTTATATTTCATGTATATCACATAAGACATAGCTGAGAGAAAAATCACTCCACCTTGTACCAGGATTTCATTGGTTCTATTTTGTTTTGGTTTCAACGTTGGCTGACTCTACCTAGGTAAATGTTGCATCCACTCATTCCTTCTAGTCAGGAGCTTTTATTATACATTTGCAGCACACAGTGAACTGAATATTTTGGGAAATATAGAAGAAGGGGAGTGTTTTCGATCTCTTAGGAATTGTGTGTCAGAATCAGAAAATTGCCAACCAACTCTTTATGTTTATATAGCATCTACCTCTCTCTCTCTGTCTATATTATCTGTATCTGTGTCATCTACCAAATGGTCACAACTGTCGTAGTAGCTAGATGGGGCCCTCTGGATGCCATCAGAGTTTGATATTTGAACTTCATGAATTAGTTTTCTTCCCCAGGTTATAATAAAATGAGCCTCACTGTGTGATCTGGGATCCTGTGATTTCTACATTTTTTTTTCTTGAGAACAGAGATAGAGTATAGAAAACAGAGCATAGTCATTCAGAGCACAGTTTGGGAATTAGCCTTATGTCATACCAAATATATGTCACCCACCAGATGTGTAAGTAAATGGCCTTATTTCTCCAAGTCCTCAGTTGTCAAAAGTCTTACAGCATTATAATTTGTCTTAAATTCATTAAAGTCTACGAGATTCTTCGTAATCTTTGGACTCCTTGAAAGGATAAAATCAACAGATGTGTCTAAGGACTTTGTTAGAAGAACTACTTAGTCGATCTGCATGAGATTGATAGGAATAACATACACTCTTGTAACTGTGCCAGAGGAGTCTGGATTCTGTAGATCTGGGAGATTCTCACTCTTCTTGAGAAGGTGAAAGATAACAGGACTCTGTGGAAACAGCCATTTGTAGTCCTTCCACAGGACATTGCTAGTGTTAGGTCTTGGACTGGAGAAGATGTTTCCTGTATAAGTTGCATTTGGGGTGCAGGAAGTGCGTCACCAGTGTCTTGGTCCATTCCAGTAAGAGTCTCCAGCAAGGAGAAAGGAATTGAACAGTCTTGCCTGGCTCTGATAGAAGAACTGTGGTGAGCTGTGTCCCATTAACACGTTGCTGAGTGGAGAACACAGTTTCCTACTGTAAATGCCCATGCAGAGGAACAATCAGAAATCTTACTTGGCATTCAAGATAGTCCAGAAATTCCCACTTACCTCTGCTTCCTATCTGGAGAGTGTATTTAAAGCAGAGAGAAAACTGGGTCTGTGTTGTGTCTGTTGTCTCAGAACTCAGGGGAATTGTGAGTTTTGTGCTAGTAAACATGAAACAAACAAACAAACAAACAAATGAAAAACTTCCAAACAACAACAAAATATAGCAACAGAGGTTGTTTTTTGAAGGATCATAAGAGTATTTTAACCTACCAGTCTCTCTGAGAGTGTGACTTAAATTCTTGTCACCCAAAATGTCATCTGCATATCCAGGAATTGGATGCTTCCTAAGAGCTGATTAGAAATGGAGAAAAAGCATTGAACAATTGGCTGATCCAGGATCTGCAACTTAAGACAACCTGGGTGCCCATTCATGTTGGTTAAATCGATGGTTCTCTTAAGAAGAGTATGGTTCTAAGACTTTTCGCACTGTGTATGGTGACAATCAGAACTTACCGGAGCATCTCAGCTGTGTTAAAAGTGTTGCTGGATCCCAGGAACAAGTGTTCTGTGAGCAGAGCCCTTTCTCTAGTGTGCTTTATTAGGACAATGGGACAGTAGAGCATCAGGCATCTGAGGAGAACCTTTGAGAAGACCCTTGTGGAGGGCTACAGGAAGAGTCTAGTCACCTCCTCATGGACCCAGGGAAGGAAGAGTGAGTTGCATTGGTGAGCATTTCTTCATATACAATTGTGCTAATGGGGATTATCTACTTATCCAAGGTTGTTTTTCTCCTTGATATCCAAAGTTACACTTTCCTTGTGTTTCCTACTTTGAAAGTGCCACTTGCTTCTAGCACCCCCCTGACCCACATACACACACTTCCAAATGAACAAAATCTAACTTGTTGGAGAAAGAGCAAAGCGTCCAATTCTCCTGGGAGAAAAAAAATGAACCCAGTTTGCCAGGAGGCATGTGGGGCTTTACCCAGACTGCCCAGAATTTGCTCTGGAGCTATGCATTTTGACATTTTATGTGTGTAGAGACAAATCTATGTGACAGCATAGGCTGGTGAAATATTTTAAAGTGTTAGGAATGGAGAATAATGTTATCAAGGCAGTGAGTTACAGTCCACATTCCTAGAGCAGATTAGCTGGCACTGTTCTCTAAAAATACAAGCAGGCCTGAGACTTGTACAAATACCTCCAAGGACCTGTGTTATGGTCATTTGCTACTGGCGAGGGATTGCTCAACTAAAGGATAATCTAGCCTGGGGCTGAGGCTGAGTATAAGATGCTTGTGAATTTGTTCTCTTAGGATGAGAAGGAATCAGGCACTCTTGCGAAAGAAGATACCTGTTCAAACAAGAAAAGATTTTATTTCAAAATGAGCATACATCCTAGCCCTGTCTTTTAAGCTATTTTCTGTTCCCAAAATATTGAGGACCTGAAGAAACCTAGAAGTCAGCAGTTGGCTTAGCCTGGGAACTAGACCAGATAGGCACCTGTAGAAAAAGGACTGGATCCTAGGTGTTCATGAGAAGAGCTCTGGTAGCCAAAGCACATAGGAGCTGTTCAAATATGGTAGGAAGCAGAGCAAGAAAGGTGGTGCTTGTCAGCATCCGAGCGCCAGCAGGCAAGAGTATTACCTATCCTGTTGTGTTGTAGTAGCTGCCATTGGTCAAGGCTTTGCCAATGAAGACAGACATTGGAGGACCCAGAGTTGGTGACTATGAGGGCAGAGGAGGGCAACAACTTGTTCCAGAAAAAAAACATCTGGAAAAAACTTAGCTTACAAATGCTGATATGCAAAGGTGGCAGGTATGGATGCTTTAGATTTATTTTTAAAATACTTATTTTTGCCTCCCTCCCTGGATAACAGTCTAGCAGTGGTTATTATAGCCATAATTTAGCAGGCACAACATGAACCCCGCGTACAGCATCTGTCTACTGTCTCACACTAGGGCACAGTAAGTTTCCTTTGGAGTCACATTGAGGGTCAGAAATACCTAAATAATTCTGAAGGTTGCAGACTTTCTTCTTTGTCGTCACAGTCCAGACAGGAGAGGGAAAGGAGGGGATGATGGAGTACATTCAGCAGTTCATCGTCTGGGTTTCATTTAACAAGACTCTTAGTTAACAGTCTATCAATCAATACAAGTAATTTCCAAGTAGAAGAAAATCATCTTTATCAGCCAGGCTGCTGCTTCAGTGTCTTACAGAGAATTTCAGATTAACTTCTAAGGGGCAAAATGGCTAAAATTATAGGTGAAACTGTGCTTTTCCAGATTCCCCACTGGTTTTTCTTCTGGTGACAAATATGGATTAGAATTATGGGAAATAAGAGTTAGTGAGCCCCAGATAACAGCCTATGTTATACTGATTTCAGTGAGTACACATGGTCATGGTTCAATCTCATTACGGTGGGGACACAATTAAAGGTTGGATAAAAGGTTAACACTCAGGGTGCTCACCAAGTAGAAAATTTCTCCAAGGAAAATATTAGCATCTCTCAGTTCATCACTTGCTGTGGTTAAGCCTGTTGCAGATGTCTGCAAACCATGGCACTTGGGCCAAATCTGGCTCACTGCCTGTTTTCAGAAATGAAATTGTCTTGGCACACAAACATTCATTTTTACATTGTCCATAGATGTTTGCGCTTTTGAATAGTTGAGAGACAATGTTTTTAATGCATCAACTTTTATCTCAGATTTTACAAAATCTGTACTTTAGTACTTTATATAAAATATTTTCCAAAATCTTCTTTGCTGTCTTAAAAACCCAGGGGGACAGTCTTTGCTCTCCATCAGAAAACCAAGGCATAGAGAGGTGATAAGGTCTGCTCATGGCCGAGCTGGGTTTCCCTTCTTTCAGTCAGCCTCTAGCACCTGTGCTCTGGTCTGTGGTTGACAGATCTGCTCTGCATTCAGATTTTCTTCTTTTTGTTTGCTTGCTTTAACATCTTCATCTGTAGCCCTGACAATAATTTCCTCTCTGTGTAATAGTTAAAAACGCACTGGAGGACTAAGTGAGCCTAATGAGCGGTTTGCCATTCTGTTTAAGATCCTATACACTGAGCTCTAACCCTTATAGGATAAGGAATCAGTGGTATGGGGCTGCAGTCACAGTTGAGAAGGAATTCAGGCAGGCAGCGTCAATTGAGGGCTTTCTTTAGAGGAGGCAGGCACAAAACAGTGCCTGCTTCTTATATGTGGAGAGGCCATGGTGTGGCTGAACAAACACGAGTGAGTTGAAGGCTGCATTACATCACCAACAGTGCTATGATTGCCATTACCAAGGAATCTGTAAGAATATAAAGGGATTGTTTTTGAACCACATGGTGTCTGGAGGATATGGATCTAGAGATAATCTTGGAAGAGGAAGTCTCAGGTAAGAGTTGTTCAGAAAGAGGCTTTGGGAGAGTCTTAAAACAAGAGAGTTTTGTGAGAATGAGCACACCACATATTTGAGAATAGTATTTCCAGAGTACTTCCAAGTTGGGTAGTATCCAAGGAAAGGGGTCAAAAGTCTCTGAACATCATGCCTCTGAGCTTCCGTTGTTTTTAGTTGCTGTGGAAACACATGAGTTTTTAGTGCATGTAAGTTATTTTTAGATTTCCATTTTAGATGATAGACACACTGGTCCTTGTTCTGGCCCAAATATGGCCCTATATCAGAATTACCTGCAATGGTTATTTAACATATGAATAGACTGGGCCCATTCCATAGTCCATGGACCGGTATCTGTGTGTCTATATTCAAGTGAATGTCCTAGCTAATTCTCATATAGTCTATGTTTAGAAACTTATGTCAAGTAAAGGCTGCTGAAGCCCAAAGAGTGGTGCCTGTTCTGTAGAAGAAGGATCATTACAAATTAGAACTATTTCAGAAGTAAAAATGAGCAAGTGTTGGTATTGCTTTGACGCCTGGTTATCAAAAGGACACTATTAATGGGAGGTGGCGGGGGGGGGAAGAGACAGAAATCTTTAATAAATAAATAAATTAAAAAAGGACACTATTTGTTACTTAAAAACTCCAGGCTTAGGTTGTTGACAAGAAGTAGAATTTCTCCTGCCATTCCGAACCTTGCCTATTTCAATTCATGGGCTCACCCGAGAGCGTCCCTTCTGTTCACGCTTTAATGAAACCTGCCAGTCAGCTTGGAAACAAATGCCCGGCTTATTTCCCCGGGATTCAAATTCTGCCCAGAACAGTAGGATGCAATGTGGATTAATACACATTTGCAGTCAAGAGTCTGATCCACGAGATGGCCTGTTGATGAAACTGATTGAGCAAATGCAAGACGGCGTCTGGCACAAGGCAATTCAGTTTAATTAAGAAATCTGTTTTGTGGGCAGACTGTCCACTAGAGAGCCAATGAAGACCTGTTCAGAGCCACTGTCATAGAGATGCCCTCTCCATGGGAAAGTGTTATTTGACTAAATTTTCCCCAAAAAATCGCTCTACACATTTGTTGTTTAAATGAAAGCCCTAGACTTCACAGTGCCACAAGTTCACTGTTGTTGAAAGTGGGGCAAGTGGTCCCCCATATGTGTTCAAAGACTAAGCACAGGAGAACAGCCCAGAGCTTGTCCTAACTCCAGCACAGTCTTAAGCAACATTGCATATTGGAAGAAGCATTGCTGAAGCATTCATCAGAAGTAGTTTTGGCTCCTGGTTAGTTATATCACCTTGGCTCCAGTAGCAACTGGCTTGTAAAATTGAGTATAAGACTTGGAATCTGGTCTTCAGGGCACTTGTTCTTTGACAAGAATGACTGTGTTCGGGAATGGAGAGAGTTTGCTTTCAAGAAGGAAGTTTGGCTTCTTCAGACTCCAAGAGAATAAATTGGACTTCTGAGCACAGGTGGATGGGTAAGAACTGGCCCCAGAGAGGCATGACCAGAAAGAAGCTGGAGAACCCAGTGGATTCATTGGCATATCAAAACAACCAATAGTTCAAGTGACCAGGGAGGAGGTTTTAAACAAATCCGTAGTTGACTCCAGGAAGGGTGAATGGTCAATGATTGGAAGACAAGGAAATGTTGCGGGATGAAAGTGGCATAGAGAGACAAGGGACCTGGCGTGCACCTGTGGTCAGCAGAAGAATCTAAAAGGGTTAGGATCAAAGGCACCTTGGGATTAGAGTCCACTAGAGTCTACAAGACCGTACAAAAGTCTGCAATCCTGTGGGCAACGGGGAGTTCTGAGAGAAGCTGTCCGTGCGAAGTGCTCTCACACAGTTCTTATCCTTTCGGTATATAGATCAGCCATGTAGGACTGTGCTTAATTTTGTGCTTTTGCTGAAGCCCAATTTTCGCTTCACTATAAGGAGGCTAATCAACTTGCCCGTTGATAAAGGTGCAACCAAAATGCTTATCCCTTGTATCTGCTAAGAAGGCAGGTTACAAATGCAAAGTTTTTGGTTTCCCTCTTTTATCCTAGTTATCCTGCTAGGATAAAGAAATTAATAAACAGTGTAAAAAATGGCATAACCTAGCAGCATCAAAGCCCATTATTTTATTGTAATACAGTGAGAGCGGAAGTGAGTGTTAGAAACCCACCCTTCTATGCCAGCAATGCTCAGTCCTGACTAGTGAATAAAAACCCCAGTTTTCCCCTTTTCTTTCTTTCTTTCTTTCTTTCTTTCTTTCTTTCTTTCTTTCTTTCTTTCTTTCTTTCTTTCTTTCTTTCTTTCTTCCTTTCCTCCTTTTTATCAGTCTAGTCTTGTGAAAGCTCATTTGGAAAGTGTTGGGCTGTGTGTTTATCTGGGGCAGCTTCAGGCCACATCTGGAATATGACTAGCTTCTATGCAGATGTGAACATGGATTAGTGAAAACGTGTTTTGTGACTGGAAATGCAGTGTGGCTTCATGGAGGTAGAAATGTCCTCCTAAGACAGCTTCTCCCACCTTAAAGACTGAAGCATTTGCTCTCAAAGCAGCTCAGCCTATCTATTGTGAGCTTGGAGAGCCTTTATCTCTGCAACTCAACACAACAGCTTTTTTTTTTAACCTATAAATTGGAGCAAAAGTGATGACCTTAATTTTAGAGGTAACTCTTAGGTGAAGAAGAAAGTCACTGTGCTTGGCTGGGGTAAGAGGAAAGAGGGATTTTAGAGTGTGGGAACACGCCCAAGTGCCTTATAAATTTTGATGGTATTATAAACACTAACAAGATGAATGAGAATGGCCCTCCAGGAGACCGTGAAATTGGCCACCTGGGAAATGACTAATGCAAGGACCCGGACCTCGGTGACAGGCAGGTTAGTGAGCGCCCCACAGTGAGTGTAAGCAATAAAGTGCACAGCTCACCTATGTAAGTCCCTTAACTGCTCACAATTACAAAGAATGGGGCACATTTTAAAACAATGGCATGTGAAATGAAAGAGCATTTAGGGAGAATTTGTCCAAAAGGCCAAATGTGATCACTGTCTGCTGATTTCACTTTTAGTAGGAGAAAGAATTCTTAACAATGAGTTAACACTTTGGCAAGTGAACTGCATTCTGGTCCAAATGAAACTTCCTTAGGATTCCCTGGCAGCTGGAAACCCCAAAGAGCGTTACAGTTAAAATGAAGGCTAGACTGTGGTTGGTATGTAAAATAAATGAAAAAATTATAATAATAATAATAAAAAACGATCACTAAAAAGTGAAGACTAGACAGAGGTCTTCAAGCCAAGTTCACTACTGCGTGGGGGCTGATCATGTATTTAGCCCTGCCAAAATTTGACTTGACTGAACATCAAAGATATCTGGCAGGCAGGTAAGAGAGAAGACTAATTTAAAGATGCAATTTATGCTCTAGTTTAAAATGCAGAGTCTTTCTTTCCATAAAGGCTGAGAGTATGAGCAGCGATGCTTGCATACCTCCACATACCCCACATGGACTTGCCTTGAGTGTTATCACCATGAGTGACCTCTTCTGCTTTTGAAGTGTGAGAAGAGCTTCATTTCCAAGTTTGTTAAAGAAGAGAGTTATGTACCTTTGCTTCAATAGGCGTGTAAACCCCAGGGTAGTTGCCATTTTCCTTAGATTTGTTGTAGATATTAAAAGATGGTCTGGGGCTGGTGAGATGGCTCAGAGGATAGTTGGCGCCCTGCACCAAGACTGCTCAGCTGAGTCTAAGTCCTGGGACCCCCATGGTGGAAGGAGAGGACTGACTCAGGCAAGTTTCCCTCTGCCCTCTACTCGCATGCCGTGGGGACGTGTGTGAATCCCCTGCCCCCAAAGCACAAATAAACAACTAAAATGTAAGACTCTAAAGAAAGCGACAGTCTGTCTGTATGTACACATGGATTTTTTCTGGTTTATTTAATGGGTTTTCTAAGACTTTCATGGAACTTCTTAAACATGCATGAAAGAGGACACACCGTGTGATGACATATTTCATGTTCATATTTCATAGTCATATTTTATATTCATTGCCTAGCCTCAGCAATGGCCAACTGCATGCAACCCTTCTTCCTTCATAAGCCTGGCTAGAAGACAAATAGACACAGGAATTTCCCAGGGAGGAAACAAACCAAAGCGCCATGAACTTTGAGAAACAGACACTAGATGCATTCATCCATTTTTTTTTCTTCCTCATCTCCTCAAATTTAAAAATAATTTCTAAACTATATTGATTTATTTGTGGGTTTCAAGGTAGGGAAGCACATTGCCATAGCATACATGTGGAGGTCAGAGTTTGTTCTCTCCTTCCTGTAAGCAGATCTCTGGGATGGGACTCAGATTGTCAGCCCAGTGCCTGCCTTCACCTGCTGAATCTGGCAAAGGTTGGCTCTCTTTCTCAGATTTTGAGGAGATTAACAACATAGCATAATGAAGATCCAATTTTTGAGAACAATATTTCTCAAAACATAACCCCCTGCAGCTAAGTCCTGCAGTTTCCACAGAAGGAAAGCATTCTAATCTTCAAACACGTCATGCAAAGCGTAGATAAGATGGCTTCCATTTTTGAAGAGTGGGCCTATTCATGGTCTCCTCATAGGAATTTATCTGCTTCTGAACGTAATTGATTCTGGAAATCCTTCTCACTTGAGGGTTCTACTCTTGTCATAGGGAAGACATTTAAAGAGATAACGTTTCTAACACTGATAAGACACTCACTGTGTGTTAAATTCAATATTAAATCCTCTTATATGGGTTAATTGCTTCATTCAATCCTCACTTAGGTAGTCAAGTTCATTGGGGTTTACTATGAACATATCATCATATCATGCCATTTCAGAAGAGGAAATGGAAACTCAGAAAATGCTTCCATAGTACATGAAATTGTGCAGGGTTTTCTGGGGCCGTGTGACACTCCCTGAACCTGAGCTTTCAAGCACCACAATGCCCGCGACAGGACAAATAACAGCAGCTGGTGACCTGAGGGGCTTTTGGTGGTTCTGACATAATTTGGGTTCCTTGTAGTGACAAGGTACAACAAGAAACACCAGGTAAGGGCCACTAGAATTTTGTTTAACGGTAATGTTTTCAGTTTCCATTGTACCGTGTGCTCTTGTTAGAGCTCCCTGTCTTAACTAAACTTTCCGATGCCTTGTGAAAGGGGGAGGAAGGATGGACTTTTTTTCTGGTCAGCAACTAAGGCAGAGAATGTGCAGGTCTCACACAAGGTCACAAGCACATCTTGGGACTGGAATTAGAAACTTTTATGTCCAGAGCAAGTTTCTTTTGATGCATGGTGAATATTGCTTTTACAAATAGAATGCATCCCCAGACCTGTATTGTTCTAGTTGATATAACTGGGAAGGCTAAGGGATAGAACATGGGGATGTCACCTTTACCCAGATCCACTGGACAGAGGTAAATGTTCTCCTGGGAATGCTTTCCTCAGAATCTTTTAGAGGCAGGAGTTCAAGCTTTCATTAGCATTTAAGGAAACCTGGGGCTGAGGTAGGAATGACCATAGCATCTGTTTACTCATCTGGGCTATGGAGACCCACTGATGCTCACTGGGATGCCTACCCCTGCCGTGCTCTGTAAACTCTGGTCGTTGTCTCATCATGGCATAGCCTCTGCAGAATTTGCCAGTGGTTCATTGGTAAACTTACCCATAATGTTTATGAAGAGGCCAGAATAGAATCATGGAAGAGACATCGCACCCATATCATTCTCTCTTCAAGGTCAAAGTGTTGTCTCCTAGATAACAAGTTAGTTATATTATCTAATGAGTACAAACTTATGCAAAAAGCTTATACTATACAGTTCTGTTCAATGCATCAAGGGAAGCAGGACAGTTAGTTGTATAATGGTCACAGAGAATTAAGCACCAACATTTAGCAGAGCTTTTGCAAAAAAGGGACTTTAATTCTGGCTGCGCTACACTTGCATGGAGATAAGGAACATTTGGCTGGATGACTGCTAAGAATGAGCATTATCAGTTCATTCAAGTAGGTCAAGGTAAGCAAATGTGATTTTTTTTTTCACATGCTATAATTACCAAGGATAATTCAGTTAGCTTTAGTGTTGCATGTATCTGGGCCATAAAATTATGTAATAAGCAATCATTCATTGCAGGTGATTAAAAGGGACTGTCTCTAGGTAGATAAATAAAAAGGAAAGCTAGAGAGTGAAGCATCTTGATCTCCTTACTTATTATATCCACTCTCATAATTACGAGGGGTGTAAACTTATAGCCTGCTGTTAAAAAGACAGTGCCACCAAAATTCAGCAGACAGCACTGATACTGCTGCCAGCTCTCCAGCGTCAGGGAGTTGCTTCTTATGCTTCTATAATGAGTTCTTAGGAGAATAATACTGTGAGCCTTAGTGTGCTTATTTGAAAACTGGGATATAGCCCTTAAATTATTTTTTTGTTGATCAAATAATTTAACATATGGACCATCTCCTTAGACTGACGGATAGCACAGCAAGACAGCAATAGAGCTGGAGAGGACACCACGAGGCCTGGCTTTCCTTCTAGAACTCCGGGAAGCTAACAGATGTTTCATAAAATATTCCCCCACCAATGGCTGTTGTTCTACAGTAATGTCACTGAGGGAACCTTAGAGTATAGCATAAGTGGGGAATATGCCGAGGGTTACTTCAGATGGATTTTTTCCTGTTTTTTATTTCAAATTTTTTATTTTACATACCAGCCACCATTTCCCCTTTGTCCTCTTTCCATTTCCTCCCCCAACTTCTTTTCTATTGGCTCTCTCCCCAGTCCACTTCTCAGGAAGTGTAAGGCCTCCTACGGGGAGGCAGAAGCCTGCATATCATTGAGGTCGAGCCAAGTTCCTGCCCCCTGGCAACCAGGTTAAGCAATGCATCCCGCCATAGGGAATGGGTTTCAAAAAGCCAGCTGATAGGCCTGGGACAGATCCTGGTCTCACTGCTAGGGGCCTCACAAATGGACCAAGTTACACAACTGTCACCCACAGGCAGAGGGCCTAGGTCTGCCCCATGCAGGCTCCCTAGCTGTCTGTCTCGAGTCCCATGAGCTCGGGTCAGCTTTCTCTGGCTTTCTCCATCATGATCTTGACACTGCCTACCCCACCCCTTTTTGCTCATAGCATCCTTCCTCCCTCTCTTTGACTAGAGTATTGGAGCTCAACTGGTGCTTGACTGTGGATCTTTGCATCAGATGGATTTGGTAAAGAGATAGAAAAAGTTGGCAGTGACAGCGTCATAGTTAAGAAGACAAAGGGTTGAGGAATTGGGTTGGTCAGTAAGGCATTTGAAGACCATGTATAAGGGTTTGAGTTAGAATCCCCAACACCTATAAAACGCCTATAAAAATCCAGGCACACCTGTAACCCCAGTACTGAGGGGGGTGTTTAGGAGGATAGTTGGGCTTGATCGCTACCAGCTTAGCTCTAGGTTCAATGGGGGAGCCACTCTCAAATGGCAAAGAGTGATACGGTAGGACTTCTGATTCCTTCTCTGGTTGTCAAGAGCAAATGCAGAGGTGTGAGGTGCGCAACCAACCCCCATACACCATTCGCACAAACGCTATACTAATACACCACACTTACACATATAGCTCCCTCCCCATAGCTTCTCCTCCCGTAAATAAATTCTAAAAAGAGGAAGAGGGATATATCCTCTTTCTGATCCAAAGGGGAATGCATGACTGGAAGATTGGGGCCACCGAGTTGAGGTTACAGGTTACAGTTTGTTGGGGGGACATTGAAAGGAGACGCCAACCGTGAGGTGGAGAGGGGAGGTGTTCTCTCTGATCTGGAGATGAACTCTGTAGTTCTCTATCTCATAAGTTTCCTGCGTTATCACCATATTATTCTGGATAAATTTGTGATTTGAGAAGTGCTAAATGTTCAAATTCAGCATCACCACTAATTTACTCCAGAGTAATGCAGGTTTTTTTCTTGAACTGCTAGCTCCCAAATCATGACATGGATACTTATTATTAATTATGAATACTCGGCCTTACCTTATGGCAGTCTTAATAGCTCTTATAACTTAAATTGATCTGTTCCTCTTCATCTATGATTTGCCTTGGGGTTATTTACCTTTCTTTCATTCTGTATGTCCTACTTCATGTGTGACTGGCTATTGGCTGCCTGACTGGCCCCTGGTGTCTCCCTGTTTTCATCCCTCATATTCTGGTCTCAGTCTCTAGAGAATAAACTCCTCCTCTTACTTATTCTCTCTGCCCTCCAGCCCTGCCTATCCCTTTCCTGCCTAGTTATTGACCATTCAGCTTTTTATCAGACCAACCAGGAGCCTTAGGCAGGCAAGGTGAAACAACAATACATCTTTATATAATTAAACAAATACAGCATAAACAACTGTAACACATCTCTACATAGTTTAAGTAATATTTTGCAGCATAAACAAAAGTAAACATCTTTTCCTAGTTAAAGTAGTATTCCACAACAGAATAAAATATATAAAGATTACAAATATTTTGAGTGACAAATTGAATTTTTGATGGAAAACTATTTCTTCTATAACTATGGTTGTTATAATATCAAAAAGAAACCAATTACAGACATGTGTTAGTTCACTCTAAAGAGGCTAAAGATACTTAAAACTATCAGGGAGAATTTTTAAACATTTTCTTAATAATACAATTTTATTGGCACAATGGAACAATACTATACATGTAAAAATAATCCATCACTCTTCTTCATTATTATCTTGGTATGAAAAAAATGATGTGTATCCATCTGTCTAAGGAATACCTTAACTCATGGATAAGCAAAACACTTTAAAGAGGCAAAACATCAGACAAAAATCAGGGAATCCCCAAAACACTTCAGACATTTCACTCTTAAAGACAACCCAAAGTGGATTGAACCAGGATAGGAGAATCCAGACTGAAGGCTTAGGGGTAGAGTTTAAGGGAGGTCACCAGAAGTCGTTAAGAAAAGCATATTTGCAAGATATTTCTAGAACAAACACATTTGCAGGATCCTAGATGCTAACTAGACTTCTTCCCGTAACATTCCCATTTATTAAATCAAGCTTGACAAAGAAAACTGTATGATTGTCCATCAATCATACGTTAGCTCTTATCAGCAGAGTGTATCTAACAGGTATCTATGAGGAAAGTAAAGATGTCAAAAGAAAAGTCCTACTATTGGAGTATAGAAAGTCAAGGACGTGGGGTTAGGCAAACAGCAAGAGAAGTTGTGGAATGGATCCAGAACCCTGTATGCTTGCTGTCTATGGTTCTCTCTCTGTGGGAGGCTAAGGGAGGGGTGAATGGAACAGATGCATTTCATTTGGATGACCTGGGCTTGGTGATGTTTATGCTCCTGTCTGGTGAGTGTGGCACAGAGAAGGGCTGGTTTAGCCTCTACAACATGGATTACATTGGAGGCATAATTCCACTACTCCAAGGTTATTTTATTTCAGTCTTTTTAGGGGTGAGGTTTTCTTGACATGTAGTGCATTGTCTAAAGTGTGAAATGATAAGCTAATGCTATCATAGATACACAAGATATGTGAGAATTGAAGGAAACAATCTATTTGTCTGTCTATCTATATTCATCCATCTGCCTATCACCCTTCATCTATTTAAATACATGCATGTATCTATGTATCTTTGCATCCACATGTGTATCCTTGGATACAACAGGTCCATCTCCCATCTAAGTGTTTGGTAACGATATGTGGTAATAATTGCATTATAGCTGAGGTTTTCTGAACATAGGCTATATTCTTGTGGTCCTTGAATTTACCTCAAAAACAGCAGAATGTCTTTACTCATTTTTCAGAGAGGCACAACACCATAGTTCATTCTGGTTTTAGGTTCAGCTAGGTTCAGATTCTATTCTTGAAGCTCTCCCATTCCCATTGGGCTTCATCTTTAGCATCTACCTGAGGTGCCCCAAGGTAAGCATTAAACATTTATGCTCCAGGGATCATTGCTCAAATATGGGTAAATCCATACAAGTCCAAGGCCGGCTTCAGGGAGTATGGGTTGGGGTTGTGGACCATTCGCAACAGTGGTTCTTAACCTGTGAGTCGTAACCCTGTGGGGTCACATATCAGATATTTTGCACATTAGATGTCTACATCGCAATTCATAACAGTGCCAAAATTACAGCCATGAAGCAGTAGTGAAATAATTTTCTGGCTGGGGTCACCACAACACGAGGAAGTGGGTTAAAGGGTTGCGGCTTTAGGAGGATTGAGAACCACTGAGCTCCAGCATTCTGCATCTGTGAATAGTACTGGGGAGCTGTTGAAGACGGCCTGACATTAGCAGACGTGCACACCTCAAAAATGTTGTTGTTCTCTCAAACAGAGCAGTTCCAGATTTACTAGTGCCCATGTTATGGATGGAGAGAGTCACAGTAATGACGAGAAATAGACACACCTGAGTTCTGAGGCCGAGAAACCCCGCACCTGTCCTTCAGGGCTTCAGAAATAAGTGGCCAGCTTCAAAATACTCTTTGAAATGCTGAAAAAAAACCCTTGTAGTGTATTCTTTGCATTTGTTCTTAAGTTTGAGAAAATATATGGTCAGTGTTGACTGCAGCGTTGATATTGAAGTTTAATCACAAGTACATAGCATGTGAAGTGTCCACTCTTTAGTCTTTATAGATGATTAAAGTGGTCCAAGATGAAAAGCATGTCCTCAGCCATGGGAAGGTGCATCGTCCCCTAAGCTGCCTCTTCATTGTGATATTAATAGAGCTTATGGATGCATTAATTACTGTGAACATGCCCTCGAAACCACCAACCACTTATTCTTGTAGATGGTTAGCATCTGGACCACTTATCTGGGAAGCTTCTAAAAGAATCCTCTGTCAAGTCAACCTGTATATAGCACTTGTAAGTACTCTCTATGAGAACATTCAGAAGATGCTTTAGCCTTTGACTCCTTGGTTTTGTCCCAGCTGTGTGCAGAACTGGAGAGCAGTTTGTTGACTGTACTGGGAAAGGATGGATTAGCACTTTTCAACTTTGTCCGTTGAAGATTATTTTCTTTTGAAGCCACAGCTGCTGTCCGAGTACATTTTTTTTTTAAATAAAGAAAATGTATTGCACCAATATTCGGAACCATTGTTGTTTTGTTGACATTGTTTATTTTACAGCTAAAGAGGCAGCAATATTGTGCAGCTCTGACAGGATGAAAATAAAGGTACCTTACGTTGAGGGAACCAGCCGCTGAATTGCACGATTTGGTAATTCTCCATTTGCCCATCTTGGTGATTTGTGTCAACTTCTCTAAAAGCATAGAGCTTAGGAAAAAGTGTTCAGTGGTCAGGAGTATTTCTTTTCCTTTTATGTTTATTTTATGCTTATTCTTTTTTCCATTTTATTGAAAATAGCTTTTTCCTCATATGTAGTAATATAAAACAAAATCTAACACATCAAAATATGATAAAACAAATAAACAAACAGAAGGAAATGAGCGCAGAGAAAGGCACACAAAACAGTTATGGATGCAGAGACCTCCTTGTTTGCACAGTTCCATAAAGAACACTAAACTGGAAGCCGTTATATATATATGTAAAGGATCTTTAGGGTAAAAAGGAAGAAAAAGGAATAAAAGCAAAAATGGAAACTAAGATACTATTCAAAAAATAGAAATAACAAAGACAAACAAACAAAAATAAACAAATAAAAGCCCCTCAAGGGGCCTCCACTGATGCTGCTGAGTTAGGTTCCTATTGGCCATGTAGATGACCTCAGTACACTATACGGTGAGCTCCTTCCTCTAACCAGGCCACCCTCCTAATAGCTCATTTTATTCTCGTATGAACTATTGATGATGTGAGCCCCCTGGTGATCCAATCACCTCTCAGCAGCACTATCTGGGGACTTAACTGTCACCAGTCCCTTTGTAAGGGACACCATCTCTAATCTGCAACAGAAGGTAACAAGGAGTAGGTCAGAGAGAAGAAAGAGTTTCACTAGTGTATGAAATTCATTACTGCAAGAAGCAAAAATGTCAGCGCAGACTGTGTTTAAAACTTAAAATGGGGCTGGGCCGACAGTATAGCACAGTGATGGAATAGTCATGTGGCACACGCAAAGTCCTAAACATAATTTCCAGCACTACAAAATAGTAGGAAAAAGTTTTGTTATATTTAGCTTTAATTGAAAATGGACTTTTCCCTCACATAATAGGTTCTGATTGTGATTTTTCTCTCTCTGCTACTTCCAATTCCTTCAGTCTTCTTCTCCCAGCTGGATCCACTCCCTTTCTCTCTCTCATTAGAAAACAAACAGGTTTCTAAGGGATAATAATAAAATAAGATAAAAGCAAAAACACTGAAATTAGACTAGACAAACAAGCAGAAGGAAAAGAGACCAAAAGAAGGCACAAGAATCCAAGAACCACCCTTTCACACACTCAGAAATCCCATAAGTAAATTGGAAGTCATAACACACACACACACACACACACACACACACACACACACACACACACACACACAGACCTGAAGGGCAAAATGAGGGAAGGGAAATAAAAATAAAATTAAAAAAATAATAAGATAAAGTTAAAGAAATATGAAAAGCCTTGTGACACAAGGGACCTCCAAAAATGCCAATGAATTAGTTTCCAACTGGCCATCTACCGTGGGTATGCAGCCTACACTTAAGAGTGGTTTGTTTCCTCGTGAGACTCCCTTGGATAAAACTAGATTTTCATTTGCAAGTGGTTCTCAATTTGAGCTAGCCTTGGGTTAGGAATGGTATGTGTGCCCCCCTTTTTTTTCAGCTCCAGGATTCCACCTGGGTGCAGACCTGTGCAGGTGCTGTGCACTCTGCCTCAGTCTCTGTGAGTTCATACGTGCACAGACTATGTTGCTTTAGAGGGCCTTGTTTTCTTGGTGTCTTCCATTCCCTGTGGAATGGGATAAAGAATGTAAATTTTTTATACCCCCTCAGCCATCTTCCTGCAGCAGGTGGGAACACATATAGAGACCCACAGGCAGATTACTGTCTAAAGAGAGAGACTGTGGAACACTCCATCCTGAATGAGAGGTCTCCATGGTATCCCTTTCCTCAGGGTTCAGGGAATACTGAGAAGCAGAAGCAGGGTGTAAGAGCCAGAGGAGATAGGGGACACCAAGCTAACAAAGGCCTAGGAATCAATAGGATTAATACCCATATGAGCTCACAGAGACTGAGGCAGCATGCACAGGGCCTGCACGGGCCTCACCAGGTCCTTTCCTGTGTATGTGTTGTAAACTCCAGTTTGGTGTTTTCATGGGCATCTCAAGTTTGTGAATGAGCGAGTCTGTTTCTTGTGCCTTCTCTTGGTCTCTTTTCCTTCTGTTGGTTTGTCTTGTCCAATTCTCATGTGATAGTTTTTGTTTTATCTTATATTTTAGTTTGTTATGTTTTATTATTAGACCCCAGAAGCCTGTTTCTTTTCTAATAAGAGACAGAAAGGGGGTGGACCCAGATGGGAGGACAGGTGGGGAGGAACTGGGAGGAGTAGAGGGAGGAGAAGCCATCATTAGGATACGTTATATAAGAAAATAATATATAACGGGAACAATTTCAAACCATGTTGAGAATTTCAAAAAGCAGCAGCCAGAAGAGGGTATACTTTGGAGTGTGTGTGCTTGGGTGTGAAACAGCAAGAAGATCAGGAGAAGGAGGAAATGAGATCAGTATAGACACAGTAGTCAATCCAGATGTTCGAGCAACAGCTGCATTTTTAAACCTTTTAAAATATTACTATTGATAAGGCATACTCTTTCCTCAAAGTGAAGGTCCTGCGAATACGCAGTAACACTAAACAAAAACTTCCCCCTCACCTTCCAACTTCTGCTGTTTGGTGCTATGAAAGCTTATTTCTTGCTTGTGTCACAACTCCATGTGTCCCCAGAGGGACTTTGCCCCATGCGATCTTCTCGACTTTACTTGGTGAAACCTCTGTCTCCAGTCTACCATCCCTGCTGTAGAGGGCGCAGTGAGAGCAGAACCTCAAATGGTGTGATGCTACCTCATGCCGTGTTTTATGGTGTAATCCCACCACTGTTCATTGGCCAGCACTGTCCTGTGGCTCAATCCAGCTGTGACAAGGTACAGAAAAAGTGAGTCTTCCTGAAAACCCAAGGAAGACTACAAAGGTTTTGTTGAACATGGGACCCTGTGGTTTGTTTTCTGATTTGTTAACAGTGAGGGCATCAGCTCTGCGGAGTTTAAAGTTCTTATTAATATGTAAAAGGGGAATGAAAAAAGACAAGATCTCCTGAGTAAATTGGGAGCATGGGGACTTTGGGGGAGGGTTGGAGGGGAGAGGCAGGGAGGGGAGCAGAGAAAAATGTAGCATTCAATAAAAATCAATTTAAAAAGGGGGGGGATGAAATACTCTTCATTGTTTATTTGATTTTAAAAATATTCTTTCTTTTACCTTTGAGATTATATCACTTTCGCCTCTCCTTTCCTCCCTCTGAATCTCCCCATTACCCTTTCTTGCTTTTTTTTCAAATTCATATCTTCTTTTTTCATTAATTGATTTTTAGAAGATGTATTTCTCTTTATTTTTCCAAATTACATGTATGCATTTGGGTCTGTGCATGAGAGCTGTGCCCAAAGAGGCCAGAAGGGGGAATCAGATCTATATCTGGAAACACAGCCATTTGTGAGCCTCCTAGGATAGAGGCTGGAAGCTGAATTCTGGTCCTCTGCTAGAGCAATACAGGCTCTTAACTGCTGAGCCACCTCCCCAGCCCCCAATATATATTTTATTATTATTATTTATTAGTATATTATTTCTTCTCTTCCTTTTTCAGGGAATATTTATTTATTTTCATTGTTATGTAAGTGTGTTTGCCTGAGTACAGGAGCCCGCAGAGGAAAGAGGGTATTAGATCATATGGAACTGGAGTTCTAAGAAGTTGTGAGCAGATAAAGGTTTTCAGAACCAAACCTTTGTCTTCTGCAAGAGCAGTGAGCTATCTATTAAGTCACTATTGAGTTGTATTTTAAAAATATAAAGCACGCACGTGGAGGTCAAAGGGCAATTCTCAGGACTTGGTTCTTCTCTGCCTTGCTGTGTGATCTTGTGCCCAAATCAGGCTGTCAGTCCTTCATGCAAATGTCTCAACCTGCTGAGCCGCCTTGGCAGCCTCTCATTGAGTTCTTATTATACACTAGAATCTACAACGCTCATCCAATTCTTTCCTGAATGGCCTTCTATGAATGAGATAGAATTCCTTATTATCCCTCAGCCACAGAAGATAAAAGTGAGATTCAGTCGGGACCTTGGTGAGGGCCTGTGCTCTTATCACACCATATTGTTTCTCCAACAACGTCTTCCTTATATATATATATATCTGCTTGGGTTGACTCTTTGTCTTGACTCAGAGCAGGTGCTCTGCCCATCTGTGCATGATCTCAGGATGAACATGGAGTGGCAAAATACCTACCTCCTACTCTCTTGGCATTTCCAACCAAACGTGGTAACGGCTCTCTTAAATCCAGAATGATGTCCTTGTCATTTAAGCATGATATTTTTTTGGGAGCTAGGTAATATATTCTCATGGTTTAGCTTTTAAAAGATGAAAGAATCCAGAATGAAAAGCCCATCAACCGTTTCCATCCCTCTCCACACATTTTCTAACACGAGGCGGTCACTGTCTTATTATTATCTGTACACAAGGTCCACAGTTGTCATGATAATTCTTTTCCAGAAGCTCAGTAGGACCTTCAAGCTGATGTTGAAATTAATACCTTAATTACCGACTGTGGTGTTTTGCTGGCAGTTGTAATTTGAGCATTATGGTCAAGACAGAGATAGATAATGTTATCTTGGCTGTGTCAGAATGAAGTTGATACTAAAACCTGAAAGTGTGGTCAATGACATAAAATCCAGGAGTTATTATTTCAGGCCTGCTTTTGTTTAGACACTGGGCCTACTGTCACCACTCTCAGTTTCTTAGAGCACAGCTCAAATAATGATTAATATTTATATTTATTGCAACATTGTCAAAAGGAAGAATAGACACAAACTTTATGAATCTAGTTTAGATGATATTTTAAAGACATAATCATTCTGCAGCCTATGTTCTTATTCTTAATTTTGAATTAGAAACCAACATCACAGGTTTATGGATATGATCATCAAATGTTTTTATAATGTTCATGTCAACATTTAAGTTGGATAATAAAAATAAAGTAGCCCAAATAGGCTAGAAGTTAATTTTTCTTCCAAGAGATCTAATGCTATCTGGACAATGTATTCTCTTTTAGCAGAAACCCTGGATCCTTCCACTTGCGGCTCAGTCCTTCTCAATGGCTAAAATAAAACTATTTTTAATGTTCAAAATGGTTGGACTAGCAACTCCTGTCACTTCCAAACTCCTATCACATCCACAGAGGCTGGAGGGTTAAAAGGATTGGACATCGAATACATTCTTCTTAAGGACACACCTTGGAAGTCTGATGTATCATCCCCACAATTCTCTTGCCAGAAGTTAGTCACATGATCATATGATTATATATAATTACATTGATGACTAAGAAAAATATTTTTTTTTTCTATTTAGAGGGCATTTTTAAGTAGCTAATATAGAGAGTTAAATCAATAAGGGGACAGAGATGGAGGACAAATAGTTTCTGTCACATCTGTCTGACAACTAATGTTAAGCTTGCAGCATCACACAGATGCCCTATCTCTTACCTCTCCACTCCCACAAGGGAAGGTTAGACTAAAGTCTCAACTGGTCAAAATGTTCGAAGATGTGGATGACATAAGTCCCCTGTTAGATTTGGAAAGGACATCCTGGACTTCCATTATCTTACTGAGAAGGTGTGAGGGTTAAGAACCAGGTGACTTCAATACAGTCTCATTCCCAAACAAGTGCAAGATAGAAACACCACACTGCAGCACGGATCATGTAGAAGATGTCAGCTTCCCTGTCCTGGGAGTAGGCTCAATTTGCTGGTGAGCTCCATCTGATAGTTCTGGGTTAGTGGACCCAGTTTGTTGCTGAGCTCTATCTGATAGTTCTGGGTTTTCTGATGGGAAGAATCTTTGTCACTTGCCCTCCACAGCCTCTTGCTTTGTTCTGTGGGAATCCTCTTTGGCATTGTGCTGTCCACTATTCTACGTGAACATACAGGTAATAGGAAACCACTGTATATAGGGAGGTCATATTTTCCTATATACATCAGTATATAGGGAAATGCATCAGTACCAGGAGAATGGTTGGAGTTGGCAAGAGGCTTGGATCTGGAGGGGTTCCCAGGAGTCCATGGGGATGACCCCAGCTAGGACCCTGGGCAGTGGAGGAGAGGGTGCCAAACTGGCTTTGTCCTGTAGTCAGACTGATGACTATCTTGAATATTACCATAGAACCTTTGTCCGGTGACAGATGGAGATAGAGACAGAGACCCACATCGGAGCACTGGCTTGAGCTCTCAAGGTCCAGTTGAAGAGCAGAAGGAGGGAGAATATGAACAAGGAAGTCAGGACCATGAGGGGTTGGTCCACCCACTGAGACAGTGTGCCTGAGCTAATGGGTGCTCATCAAATCCAGCTGGACTGGGACTGAAAGAGCATGGAATCAAACTGGACCCTCTGAATGTGACTGACAATTGGGGCAGACTGAGAAGCCAATGATAATGGTACTGAGATTTGTCTCTACTGGATGTATTGGTTTTTTGAGATCCCATTCTGTTTGGGTGCATACCTTCCTAAGTCCGGTTATGGGGGGAGGGTATGTGGGGGGAGCGGGAGGGAAGTGGGGGGAGGGGAGGAAGTAAATGATAAAGAAAAGAAATGGTGGAAAAGGCATGTGTGCCAAGGTTTAAATGTGCTCTTTATGAGAGTCAGGTGCTACTGAAGCTTGTTCAGGGTGATTGAAAGCTGATGGGGCTGTGAGTGCTTCTCCCTGTAAAAAGGATCAGATCCTTTGTAGAAAAGGCTTCTCCCAGAACTGGGAAAATACTGACTTATTTTTCATCTGTCATCATGTGAGGGTATAGTCCTCTCCTCTGGAGGACACAGCTTGAAGGTATTCTCTTGCAAACAGAGAGCAACTGTTATTTTGTTGTTGTTTTTCAAGACAGGGTTTCTCTGACCTGGAACTCAATTTGTAAACCAGGCTGGCCTTGAACTCACAGAGATCTACCCGCCTCTATCTCTCAAGTGATGGGATTTAAGGTGTGCGTCACCATCATGGTGCTGAGAGCAGCCCTTACCAGAAAGCTGAATTGGCTGGGTCCTCAACTTCCAGATCTATGACAACCCAAATTCCTGTTCTTCATAAATTGACCAGTCATGGCCAAGAATGTAGCTCAGTTGGGAGAGTTCTTGCTTAGTACTCGTGAAGCCTAGACTTGACTCCCAATACCACACAAAGAAGGCATGATGATACATGCCTGTATTCTAGCACAGAGAGATGAGGGTAAGAGGATCAGAGAAAATTTTTGGTTGCACAGTGAATTTGAGGCCAATCTAGCTACATGAGAACCTGTCTCAAGATAAAATCAACGAATGAACCAACTTACTGACCAACCTGTCTGTATTATTCTGTATTATCATAATACAAAGGGACTAAGACAGTGTGAGACACATTTAAAATAATGTGAGTGGACCAGAGACCAGGGCAGATTGTCTGAGAGTGGAGAAAGGAGAGTCAACGATGCTGCAACATAGGCCTTGGTGGCAGAGCAAATAGACGTGATTCTGAGAGTGGATGATAGACAGAAAATGGGGGATCTGAAACAACGACCAGAAACATTCAACTGTTGGGAGATGATTTTGAAGGCCTTTGAAAAATCTTAAATGAAAATAATTATCAAATTAAAGATTAAAATTGTCCATAGCAGTGGCTGGAGAGATGGTTCAGTGGTTAAGAGCACTGACTGCTCCTCCAGAGGTCCTGAGTTCAATTCCCAGCAACCACATGGTGGTTCACAGCCATCTATAATGAGACCTGGCTCCCCCTTCTGGCTTGCGGGCACACATGGAAGGAATGCTGTACACATAATATAATAAATAAATATTAAAAAATTGTCCATAGTAAGCAAAATTGCTACCGTCTTTTGTTTAATCGTAAAGCAAAAGTAAAATTAGATTTCATGTAATTTGAAGATCAAGTTGCAGGTGATATACAATGTCGCATTTTCCTTGAAAAGACATCAAGCTTTTTCTCACTTTCTCCCAGGTAAGATATAAAGATCCAGTAACAGGGAAATTACTTCCTCTCAGTGGACACAGAGACAGGGCTGTCTCATGAAAGTCTATTCACAGTAGTGTGTTTCCATCACTGTAGAGCGGCAACGCACCTCCGCTGAGATTCTGTCCATTAGCAATTCATCACGTCCCGAATTCCTGTTGGCGTAAAATCCCTCTGATTAAGATGAGCTGAGAGTGGCAGGAATATGAAGTCATTCTCTTCCTCGCCCCTCTAAACAAGTCATATTTAATATTTTTTCAAGGTCAGGTTCAATTGAAAATAGGACAGGCTTATAGCTCCTTAGATTTGTTCTAATGACTGGGCGCTTTCAGCAGAGGCCTTCTGGCAGAACAGCGAAGCTAACTTATCAAAATGCTTAAGAAAGCAAAATTGCTTTCCAGACAGGAGCTCCAGAAGATTCATGGCCCATCAGAACTAAATTTTTCTTTTAGAATATAACAATAAGCCTAACACGGGAACAGCAATTGCAGTGAAAGCATGCTTTTATAAGTAGGACAGACATTTCCCTTCTCTCTGTAATTTTCGGTGTTTCTTTCCAACTGGCTCCAGTGTGTGTTAGGAAATGTACGCGAGAAGCCAGTCCTCATCTTGGTGGCAGCCCTTTGAGCCAGGCCTGGCAAGCCACATTCCGAAGACCACGTGACACCCTCGACTAAACCTTCAATCATTCTAGTCACAACTGTAGTTTTTTTAGTCAAAAGTAATTTGACTGTCTGTTGAGTCAAGAGAATGTGGACAGATGAAATTTATTTGATAGGTATCATAGAGAGGCTCACATTTCCAGAACAAGCCTTGCTTCAAGAGTGTGGTGTGAGCCCAGGCTCTCTACTCTCCTAGGTTTGAAAAGTTCTCTAAACCTCAGCTCTTTAACCAGGAAAAGGAAGGGTCTTTATTCACTGTGTATTCAGGATAAGTAAGTGAGATGAACTATTGAAATACTGGAAGCTTTTAGGACAGGAGTTGGTGTGTGTTCATTGCTGATAGAAATGCTTACCTGTACAGCCACTATGAAAATCAGTGTGGCGGCTCCTCCAGAAGCTGGGAATAGATCTACCTCAAGATCAATCTATACCTCTCTTGGACATATACCAAAGGAATCTACATCCTACTACAGAGACATTTGCTCAACCGTATTTATTGTTGCTTTATTAATAGTATCCCAAATTGAAAACAGCCTAGATGCCCGTCAGTGGGTGGATGGATAAAGAAATTGTGGTACATTTGCATAATGAAACATCACTCATTAAAAATTGAAACTCATAGATAAATGAATGGAACTATTAAAAAAAATCATCCCGAGTGAGTTAACTCACATCTAAAAAGACAAACACGGTATGTATTTGCTTATATTTGGTTATTAGCTATTAATTCTTAGAACAAGATGGCTACAACCCCTATATAATCCCAGAGGTTAGTTATAAATAAGGGACTGGAGTGGGGGGCATATCTTCCTAGTAAGTGGAAATAGCATAGATAGTTAGGAATAGACAGGGGCAGGGGAGGATAAAATGGGGAGTGACGTGAGAACTAAGGGAGGAAATATGAGGAGGAGCAGTTAAAACAAAGGCTGATTTAAGAGGTTATATGGAAACCTAATACTGTAGAAGCTTATTAAAATATGTGCGTAAGAAAATTAAAGGGAATTGCCAAATAACTGGGGAGGCAAATGCCCCAACTAGTCATCTCTCACCACCAAAGGAAACCTCCATGCCAAGGATTGGTTACATCTACTCAAGTGGCTTCATGGAAACCCCTATATAACCCAGGCTATTGCCAAAGCTATTGATTGCTCTCCACAAACTTACGGTAAGGCTCTATTACTGAAGACAATACATATATAACTCACTGAACCAAGCTAAACTGGCATCTACCTAGAGCCTTCACTCCCACTTACTGGTCTTTATGGTGTTAGAAGGCACTCCACATACTACCAGAGGAGAAAGGTAAGCACCATCCCAACTGCAAACACTGTGGTCTGTCATTGTGACCTTCCTGCAAGATACATTGGTGCAAAGGGGGCACATAGGTTCTGGGAGTGACCAAACACGACCTGATTGTAATTAAGGCCCACTCTGTGAGATGAAATCCATGCCAGACACTGCTAGGGGAGACAAGAATCTGAGACTAGGTAGACCACAAGCTTAGGGGAAATGCTATTGTTCTGTTAAAGTAATACAGAAATAAAAATGATTGCTAATGACATTCTGCTATATTCGCAGAACAGTGTCTTTGTCAGCCATCATTAGATAGCCTGCTCCTGCAGGAGGTGTATTTGTTCCACATGGAGACACACAACTGGATAACAACATGCAGAAAGTCAGAGACCTCAGAACACTCTGTCCTAAGTGGGCTATGTAGTGGCTTGAATAGCAATGTTCCCCAAAAGGCTCACAGATTTGAATACTTGGTCATTAGAAAGTGGTACTATTAGGAGGTGTGTCCTTGTTGGAGGAGATGTGTCCCTTCGGGGTAGGTTTTGGAATTTAAAATTCTCATGCCAGGCCCACCGTCTCTTCCGGCTGCCTGCCCATCCAGAGATGGAACTCTTGTCTCCTTCTCTAGCACTATGTCTGCCTGTGCACTGCCATGCTTCCCACCATGAAAATAATGAACTAAACCGCCCAACCTGCAAGCCATCTCTAATTCAATGTTTTCCTTTAAAGAGTTACCATGGTCATGGTGTCTCTTCATAGCAATAGAAACCCTAACTAAGACAGAATGACTCCTTGAAATCCCTTTCCTCAGGAACCAGTGAGCTCAGGAGGCAGAGAGATTATAAGAGCCAGTATATTTGGAGGCCACCAAGGAAACAAAGACTTCTAGACCAAAATAGGACTGATGCACAGATGAACTCACAGTGACTGTGGCCACATGCACAGACCTGCACAGGTCTAAGCCATATGGAGTCCCAGTGCTAGAGAGGAAGTGGACACAGCCCCATCCTTCACCTGGAAGTGAATTTTAACTGATAACCACTTACAAAGGAAAAATTAATTTTCTCCAATGGAAACTCACTGAGTAAACAAACTACACTTAAGGGTAAACCCTATGGCCAGTAGTAGATAGCCAACACAAAATGAACTTAATGGTATTTTTGGAGGCTGTTTTGTTTCATAACGCTTTGTCTGCACATTTAAAAAAATCTTATAGGTTTTTTGATTCTATTTTATGGCTTCTGATTTTGTTCTTCTATGTTTTCTGCATGTGTGAATGTATGTGTCTCTGTGTCTCTATGTGTTTCTTATTCTTCGGCTCTTTTTTTTTCTGGTTGTTTGTTTTGTCCTATTCTGGTGTGCTTGTTTTTATTTTATCTTATTAGATTCCTGTTTGTTTTCTAAAGAGAGCAAGAAAGGGTGTGGATTTGGGTGGGTGGGGATGTGGGAACGATTTGAGAAAAGTTGGGTAAGGGTAAACCATAATCAGAATATATTATATGAAATAAATATTTTCTATAAGAAAAAAGAGGTCATTTTAAAAAATATTATTATGATATAAAGAGAAAAAATTCAAGATTTTTGAAACTTTGAAATTTTGCTTTTTACAGTGGATTTGATTACTGTTTATCAGAAATACAGAACCAAACTATGCCAATATGGTTATGTTAATTAAAATCACAGACAGAGAGAGTGTGAGGGGAGACACAGAGAGAGAGAGAAAGAGAGAGGGGGGAAGAGAGAGAGAGGAGAGGGAGAGAAAGAGAAAGAGAGAGAGAGGAGAGGGAGAGAGAGGGAAGGAGAAGGAGGAAAAGAGAGAGACTTTAGATATTCAGTGACCAGAAAGAATCCTTTTGTCTTTGAAGGCCTGAACTAATTGGATCTGGGAAGTGGACCCTGAGACAAGGTGGGGATGACAAATATCATGTCAGGATCTTCAGAAGAAAGCACCACTTAGCACAGAGCCCGAGGCTTAGCATTCTCCCTCAAGACAGAGTGCACACATTGGAGTACAAAGAACTTGATGAGAGGGACGGCTGGAATGTCGTCTGTCCTTTCTTCTCTGCTCTCTAATGAGCTGTCTAGATGCAGGTCAGCCTTCATCTCACTCCTGTCACCACGAGCATTTCAGAGTCCTCCCTGCCCACTGTCCCTGTGAAGGGCAGGACGGCAGGGAGTTTGAGAGTGGGTTTGTTTTATTCTCCTTCCACACTTTTCTCTGGCTGCTTTGATATTGATGATTGAGATGCTCATATGCCACTCTTCATGGGCTTGAGAATGTAACATTTCCCAATACTTCCTTCCTTCTGTTTACCTGTCCTCTGGGCTGGAACAAGAGTCCAGCTATTAGGAGCACGTGCTACTTTTGCAGAAGACTCAAGTTTCCTTTCCAGCACCAACAATGAGCAGCTCATAACTGCTTGTGAGTGCACTTCCAGGAGATCCTGACCCTTCCAGTCTCTGCAAACGTGCATGTGCATATGCCGACACACTTATGCACACATAAACATATAATTAAAAGTCAAATAAATCTCTAGAAATAGTTCTATATATATTTTTTGTGTCTCTCTCTCTATATACACACATATCTATACATAGACTACAAAATACATACACACATTCATAGTATGTGTATACATAATACATCTACATACATATTACATGACACTATATATAAACACAAAGATACAAGGCATAACATTATATATAAATACATACATATACTACATACACACACATATATAGGGCATTCATGAAGACTAAATGAGATGATTATATATGGAAAGGGGGAAGAGAAAGAGGGAAAGGAGGGATTGAGTGAGGGAGGGAATTTCTTTTCTTCTTTTTTTTCTAGACAGGTTTTCACTATGTAGCTCTGGATGCTCTAGAACTAGCTCTGTAGACCACGCTGGCCTTGAGCTCAGAGATCAGCTTGCCTCTCCTCTGTAGTGCTAGGATCAAAGGTGTGTACCATTGTGCCCAGCTGGCAATTTCTATACATAAGATGATTTACAAATAACTCACCAAGTGGAGTCATAATGGTCTGGGAAGGTCACACTTCTATGCCTTTCTGTCGTAGTCACTGATAGCACAATGGGATTGTAACAATAAAGGATCCTACGTTAGGTAAGTTGTACTAACAATAGATACCTCTAAAGACAACTCATTGCTATAGCTAGTCTCTCCCCTCTGGTAAGAAGATCTGGAGGCATAGACAGAAAAAAGTGCATCAGACACCTGCAGTGTCTTCTTGAATCCAGAATAGATGTTCTGGTTTGGTCCCCGGATTAATAAACATTTAGTTACCAATTGTCACATACGGAATGGATTGCTGGAGTTTGGGCTTGGCTATTTCCTGTCAATAGTTGATTCTCTGGGTCCCTTGGGCCTGATGTCCAGATCTCATTAAACCATGACTTGCTCGCTCAGGGTCAGTCCTTCACATTCTTAAGGCTCGGAGTGTCTGACTTCAGGAGCCAGCGAGGGCTGAAGGGAGAAATGAATGAACTTCTCTGGTTGATTTTCTCCGTTGTTTATGGTGCTAAGTGGCTCACAGCGAGCCTGTCTTCCCAGGTGTCTTTTCTTTAAAGTAGGACACAGGAAAAGTCCTTGGTATTTACTTCCTTCCCACATCCCCAGCCATGTGAAACACTTTCCTAACTAGGGTAAACTGGGAATGTTCATATATATGGCCCTACCTTAAGGGAGAAAAATATCTGACTGGAAACTGTGAAAAACAATGACCTCCCTCCATTCTTTTAATTTTACCTTGATATGGGCGATGATGGCTGGATAAATGATAACTTTGGATGACAAAGTTGAAAATAGTTAAAATTAATATTCCAAGAATATTCCATTTGGTATGTATTTATCTAGAATCAAAATTAATTTTGAATTATTTTGAAATTTTATTTGTTATTTATTCATTTATTATTTGGTGTGTGCATGCATGTACATGTTGTATGCGCTCTGTGTTTCTGGTGGCCAGGGAACAATTTGTAGAAATTAGCTCTTGCTTTCTGCAAAAGCCATTCCTTCTAGTACCATTTAGATTGGCATGATGTATCTGTGAGATGAAGTTGGAAGAAAAAGAAGTAAAAACCAAAAATTTTGAGTTGTTTCACTTATTACTCAGTTTATAAGAACTGATAAAATATATTTCATCCTCAGTGATACATAATAAAATAACCTAGTCTATAAGTTGGTCAATACCAAAAAATTCTATCTTTTTCATCTCTCCAAGACAAGAACAGGAATTTGGTTTATAATTGGATTGAAGAAATATTGTTCCCTGGAACTAATGGAGTGCTGATAAAAAGTTTAGATTGCTATTCCCTAACTCCAGAAATATGAGACAAGATAACAGGCTCATAGGTGGTTAGGTGTAAAATATTTCTGATTCCCTCAGTAATAAGCTGGGGTTCACAGAAGCGGGGAAGCAGCAGGAAGTTGATGAGCTCATATGAATTTAGTAATCAACGTGAATATATAGTCTTTGTAACAAAAATTTCCTTTTTCATGAATGGAAGACAATACCAATAATATTCCTTACTATGTAAGTGTGTGGCAAAACTCTAAGAACTTTGCGTTAATTTTTTTGTGCAAATGTCTGAGCACAGTATAAGAACACTAAATAGATATTGGATGAGTGATTCAATGATGAAACTAGAAGATAATTTACTCTCAATGTATATCTGTTGCATCTAGATCTTCACAATTATAAGGGCTATTTCAGACCCAGGCCAGCTGGCCTT
>NC_022028.1:5727163-5782502 GCF_000317375.1 Microtus ochrogaster | reverse complement strand
AAAAAAACAATTATAAGGGCTAAGAAAGCCTAAACATTGAAGAGAAGTAACCCCCTGAGCCTCAGACTTAAGTGAATGGTCAATGGAAGATTTCAAAGAAATCAAATATTCCAAACCTCAAACACCACATGGTTAATTCCAAGGCTATACAAGAGCATTAGCACAAATGTGCAAAATTTGAAAAATAGTAACAAGAAATGAGAAAAAAAGCTTTTTTTTAATGCAAAGTTTCACTGTAACTCGGTAGTAACCCAGGAAATAAATATGTATTTCACATTTTGTTAGTTATGGTCTCTGATTCCCTCTAATGTGCGTGGCACCTCAGAAAGAGCTAGAAAGTTCTTTTTCAGGTCTGTGCTTGGGAGAGAACAGGTGGATGGGGGTGGGGAGTCATGGTACAGGAGACCAGAATTGACATGGGGCCCTACTGGGTAATGACCTGTAAGGAAGCTTAAGGCATGACAAGGATATGTCTTTGTTACAGCGAGGTCTTCCGTTCCCTCCAGAAGCAAACCTAACAGCCATCTCAGTTCTTGGGTTCTTAAACAGAAGTCAGATGGATATGAAGCCAGCAGTTAAAGGTTTAATTAGGGCAAGCAAGAAAGCAAGAACATGTTCTTGGAAAAAGAGAAAGAGTGGGGTGCAGAGAGTGGCTACAGCCCCAGAGCTCTGGGGGCACAGGGCAGGTTTATCTTTGCTCGCTGTTATTCGGGGCTAATGGCTCCCCAAGGTGACATTTCCAGGTGAGAAATGTGTTTTCTCAGAACCCCATTTTACCCAGAATCCAGACGGCTATAAACAGATGTATTGGATACAAGAATATATATAGAAGGTTAAGCTTTCTGAACATGCTTCCTTGGTGAGGAGGTCCCTGAAATTTGTTTGATCTGATCTAGCTAGAGCTGACCACCACTACCATTGCCACTACCACAGCCCCACCACCACCACTGCCACCACCGCAGCCACTGCCACCACCGCAGCCACCGCCGCCTCCGCCGCCGCCGCCACCACCACCACCAATTGTCCTTTACATGTTGTTTTCAGGTCTGTAAGCTGACTCACTACGACAAGTCACTATCTGATATCTTTGTATCCTCTCTCGGGGGCCTGAGCTGATTGGATGGAGAAGCTACCATCACTTAGTGTCCTTTAGGTCCTGTTTGTTCTGTGTCTTCCAGAGCAGAGCTAGAGTCCTTCTTATCATCTTTGTTTCCCTTTCTAAACATATCCTAGTCTTACCCTCACTCATTTTTTAATGTAAGCAATTAAAAAAAATTCTGTGAAGACTGCAAGTGTGTGTTTAGCCATAACTCAAAGTTGGCATGGGTGAGAACAAGGGGTGCAGATATGCTGAAAATGATGTCCTGTCTTTTGAGTGACAGATGATGGCCAGCCAGGTTCTGTCATATCCAGAGGAAATTATTCTTTACCACTGCACAGTATTGTCGCTTTTGAAACTGTGCTCACTATGAAAGGTTTGGCTCCATAGATAACCAGGGGGCAAGGAGGCAGGCGGTGCTCAGTAGATGACATCAGTCAGGCTCAAATCAATGCCAGAGACCGTAGACCAACCCCTGACCGGAGTCTATTTCCCCAGACCTTCCCTGTAGGAAGAGTCATAGCTTTTGGCCTCTGGGTAAAGAGAACTTCTCCTTTGAAATTTGGAGCTGGAGAAAAACTCAATGCCTCAGTCTCCCTCAGGGACTGGACGTTTGACCGACCCTCTGTCAGGCTCCGTGAAGGACAGTAGCAAGCAGGGCAGGCAGGTCTCTCTCCTCACAAGCCTACAAACACTTTGTATGGTGCTTTTCTTATTCCTATAATCCTTTCTCCATTCACAGAGATGTGACTTTTCTTTTTTTTCTTCTGTTCTTTCTACTTTGTATGGACTTCAAATAAATAACCTACTATCCCATTTATTGCCTTTAAAATTATGTCAGTCTCTCCTTACTAAAATGCATACGGCTTTCCACAGAAAATACCTATCTTGCTGCTTATCTCAGAGTCTACCATGGAGTAGTTGTTACACTAAAGAATGCTGAGCATGGACAACGGAATGAAAGAATGGATGGTATTTCAGTGTGGTGGAACCGTGAATGGATTTGGAAAAGAATGATGGGTCCTGTAAATCCGCACAGCGTTTCTCAACATCCCATAGCCACCTGAGCCGTAGATGAGAGGCTCTAGATGAGCCTCAAGGGGGTTGAAGGACTCGGAAGCCATGAGGAATGTAACGATGCATCTTCAGGTCACCAGGCTGAATGCCATTCAGGAATAAAATTTCATGTAACACAGGGAAAAAATAAGTTAAGTAGCATTGAGCTCTAGCTTCATAATTTATAATAGTTATTAAATATACTTTTACTCATGAGGACAAGAAGCATCTCTATATTAGGCAACTTGTCAAATATCCTTAGCTTTTAGCTTATAGTCAGGGTGTGTAGAGAGGTCTGAGATGAACTAATATCTCAGAAAACCAATACCATACCAGGCAGAAACCTTCTAAAAGGAATTTTTCAAATGCAAGATAGCACATGATTACTGGTGTCAAGCAATAGCCCTTTAGAACATATACTTTCATGTTTGTGATGTGATGGGCATGATACATAACTATGCCCCTACTGGGAGAAGAAAGGGAGAAACACTAACTACTGCTATACGAATAACCGGCTGAATGTGCTATGACTTTGTAAACACACAAGAAAAATCCGAGTTGAGATTTGTCTAGTAATCTTCCTTAATAGCCTAGAAAGGAAGCATTTGTCCATGTCATGGACTCATTCTCCAAAGGTGAAAGAATACAGTGGGGCTACACAACGAACATAGACTGTCTCAATGAATGAAGGAGTCACTTCTGATACAGCAGTAGAAGTGGAAAGCACTTGTGGCTCAGATGTTTGGAGGATATTACAGAAGGCCTGAGTCAGGGAAACTGTCAGGGGCAAGCTTTGCATTCACCAATGAGTTTCCAAACTTTCCAGAAAGCTTGGGGCTTTGGAAATAAAGTCGGAGCAATGGCAGACTCCGGTGTTCTGGGTGTGGTTCTCATTTGCTCTAGTCATTCAGTTTCTGCCTTTGAAGACAAGGCTCTACAGTGGCAAATTCAGAACCCCTGCTTAGCATGCTTCTGCCTGTCGCAGTCTTCATGTCAGTGGGCAAATGGCACGGACTCTGGCTGCAGATGTATCACCAGCTGCCTCTTCAGTCACCTATCAGCATGAGAATCCAACAGAGGATGGACTAGGGCTGTGTTCACTGGCTCAGATCTATTAGTTTCCTCCCAACTTGCACTGCTACTGTGTCTCTCTCTGTTCTAGCGTTCCCAGCTTTGTCTATTTCTGTCTGTGTATTAATTTAACCACGTCCAATCTTTTCTTATACTATCGAGTCTTACGATTTGCCCCAAACTCTTTTGGCATCAGAAGTGGCCAATCTTCTTCATTTCATTTGCATATAAAAACGATTTTCGTCTCTGACTGATGCTGCAAGTCACCCCAAATAGCACTGACCTATTTATTTCTGATTAATATTACAAAAGCACTCTTAGCTTGCCCTCTCGTATGTTTGTCTAGTTTTTCTAGCCAAAAAAACTACCCTTCTCTGTAGTGCTCTTCCTAACTGTCCCTGTATACCCAGGTTTCTGGCCAAATTCCGTGTAATTTCTCAGTTCAATTTGTTGGACTTCTTCCATGCTTGCCTCTTTATTCCTGTACTTTAATTTTTTTTCTCTTTGAGGCTTAGGAACATTGCTTTAGGATAAGTTGTAGATTTAATTTTTCAGTGGTTCAGAATTGACAGTGAAGATGTAAAACAATATTTGACTCTAGGGGGTAGGGGTGACACCTTTCTGCAGCAAGATTCATTCCTGCTCATTTCCTGATGTTGTCAGCATTCCAGTCATATGCAGAACCCAAGGAATTTGCAAGCAAGGATTCGGGAACATCGTCTAAATGCTTTTTGAAATCTGACAGTGCAAACACATTCCTTATATATTCATTTCCTGTTTCATATTGAATGATTTTTTTTTATTAAAATGTGATCTTTACAGTTTCTTTTGGGATGAATTAGATACTCACTGATTTTTCCCCCTTTACTATTTTTTTGTGTGTATATACATGTTCATGTGTGTGTGTATGTAGGTCAGAAGTCAATATTAGAAGCCCTTCTTTGTCATGCTCAATCTTATTTCTTGAGACAGGGCTTCTCATCTGTTCATCCAGTCTTGTTGGTCAATTAGATCCATGAACCTCCCTGTCTCATTCCGCCCACAGTACTGTGGTTTCAGAGGCAAGGTACTGTGTCCAGGTTTGTTGGGGATTGGGAGCTTGAGTTAAAGTCCCCATGCTTGCACAGTACGGTCTTTATAGGTTAAGCTGTCTCCCCAGCTCCTCCTTCTGATTGTATTCATTTTCACAATACTAATGGTAACTTTAACCAACAGTGCTTGTTGAGGTATCTCGATGTGCCGTCTTTATTTCCTCTCTTTGTGCTAACTTCCAAGAAGAACTTAGTATTCACACTGAGATTAGAATACATCATTCCCAGTGTAGTCTGTCGAGCATTGTCATCTATACTGTCAGTGTTGAGACGTGTGAACCAGTTAATGAAGAAGTACAGACCCAGAGGTTATAATGTCAATATTAAAAGCAGAGACAGATCGCTTAGTTCTTCATCATCGTGGGTGATATTAACTTTCCCATTTTTCTTTTAATGTTAAAATATCTACCTAGTTGGTGCCAACCTATAATCCCTGCAGCAGGATGTTGAGTTTGAACTAGCTTGGGTTGCACAGTGATTCTACCTACAAACCACCCTCCAACCCTCACTGTAACACTACTTTGCAGCCTGTTATGGCATCTAACCTTTCAGCTATGTGTATTTGGGACATGTGGAATTTCTATTGCAAAGACTTGCAACTGTTTGAGTTTAAATACTGGTTTTTGGACTTCAGCAGATTCTGGAGGAGTCAAAACTTATTTCAAGCTACACTTTATTCCAGCAATAATACCTTGCTCCTTGGGGGTGTGATTCATATGGCTTGCTAAGTCCTACTGAAGTGGTAATGGATCAGTGAACTCTCATCAACTGTCAACTTACAGTATTTAGCAAACTTTCCAGATGCTTGGTGAGCAGGTTTTGTTTGTCAACTTGATACAAACTGGAGTCATCTGGGGGGTGGGAGCCTGAGTTGTTTGGAAGAAGCCTGGTGATGTTTGGGATATGGTATTACCATTTTTGCCCACTTAGGGACCCGATAAGAAGAACTTGAAATAGGATTATGTCTTTCTTCTAATCAGCTTTTAGATAGATGGCGGTTTGGTGTTAGTGTGTTGTAATAGCAGAGAGATATGTTTGCATTCTTCCCGTAGTAGTAGGGATTTAACAAGCCCTCAGTCCGGATATACTGGCTGCATGATTGGCTGTGTGACGTCTCATTTGCGGAATGCAGGCACGAGAAGAGACAACCTGGAAGTAACTTTTGATGCTTTAATAGCATGCTTCCTTGGAGAAAGGACCACATGGTTCATATTTCCTTGACAAAACTTTAATTAGAAAACCAGACTCTTTTGCTTACAAAAATTATACAAGCTGATAAATTCTGGTAAGTTATAGAGAGAATATTTGTATGAACATTTTATACCTAATAAAAAAGTTAAAATAATTGACAGCATTCATCAGATTGATTTTCTTTTCACATGGTTTTCCTAGTATACAAAAAGCATTATCGTCATCAACCTTTATATAAATCTGCATATACTTATAATAGCTTTTCATATCAGGAATATTCATGTTTAAATAGTGCCACCACTAAGTGGTAATGAATCCAAGCTGCCACAGCTGAAGCAAAGTTTATGATCGAGGCTGCGTAGAGAAACTTTTGAGTCTTTTAGGTCTGACCAAAATTATCTTTTAGAGAAAACCTAGATGTAACTCACACCGTGGCGCTCCCGCCTTGAATACACTAATTGTTGCTGTTGTTTTAGAAGATTCCAGAAGAACCACATTTTCTTTTCTTCCGTTTGTTTTCTTTTTTTTTCCCCCAGAAGGTTGCTGTGTGCTGGTGTGCTGTACAGCCTTTGAAAATAATCTCAGTCCAGCAGAAAACAAAAGGAATTTTCTCTCTAGACTAGTAAGAATAGATAGGTATTCACTATATAGAGTTTAATGCCATCTAACAGGTCACTATACCATTTAAAAATGCCTCACCTCTCAAAATTTCTGTCCTGGATGGTGTTGGCAAGATGCAAAAACATCTTGTGTATCCAGTTAACAAACAAGGATCCAGATAGCACGAAGTGGTCACTTGTCTACATTTCTTTATTGCGTTCTAAGTTTTTCAGTATTGCTTTGCACAGCTGGCCTGGTTTCATGCCACCTTAATCCATAGTGTTTCCTAGTGTAAAGTGTGCTGAATGAATGAATGGTTCCTTCCATTCCTCTGGGAGGCAGCAATGACAAAGCTGTAAAGCTAAAAACACAATGACGAAGGCTCCTCACTGAACAGATATTAAACACGCTAATAGATGCCATTAAGCATTCTTTGCAAGTCTCTAAAGTTTATTTCATTTATAGTAGCTTTTTCATCAACCTGCAATTATGTGCATTCAGTATTGGTGCCTTGAGGAATAAGGGCAGCACACAATCTCATGTCTCAGACCCAAACCCATCCAAAACAGTCCTCAGCACATTTCAGCTGGGTTTGCTTGTAAGCAGGAGGGTTTCAGGGTCGGCTCACTTCCAGATTTAATTGAGCTTTGTCCTCCTAGTCTCCTGGATGTTCCTTAGAAGCTGTCGGCTGGAATGATTCCAGTGGAGAGCCCAGGGGAGAACCCCATGTTTGTAGGGAAGGAAAGGCTCTCAGAAATATGCTTGGTTGGGTAGCAGGCAGCTCTAATTTTAGATGCAGGGGCAGATGCAAGAAGAAAATGACTTTGTTCTATCATGGTCACCTCTCTCCACAAGCTAATTCCTTATCTAGGACACACAGTGTGTATGACAGAAATAGCGGATGTATCCGGAATGCCACGCCTTCAAAGTTCAAGCAGGTAAAAACGTAAGTAGCAAGGCAGAAATGAAAACTGTAGAAATAAAAGTTATCACATATCCCAGAACACTGTTACATGTAGTCATGGACTTACTGGACTGTCTACATGCTGAAAACCGCATGTAATTAAGAATGCATTTCAAAACAAACAACTCAGGGCCACTTCCTCACACAAACGCTTGTTATTTTGGAGAAATTCTAGGAACTATGGCATAGAACAAAAAAAGCCCATAAAAACCTGAATGGACAATCAGCTAAGCTCTGCTCGCTGTCTGAGTCAGAGTTTCTCTGGATAGAATTTAACAACAATTTCACTAAGGTTAAAGAAAACGAGGCAGGGCTCTCATGAGAGAAAACTTACAAGAGGAGAAATTTCTCTATGAGAGAATGAAACAAAACCAGTACAGTTTGCAGAGAAAACATCTATTCAACCTTATACCCGAGGACTTAAACCAACCACTTTCCCCTCAGTTCTCCAGCCATTAGAGGACTAGTTAACAGTTTTAGAAAACTTGCGTTTTAGCTATGAGCGTCTGTTTTTAGGACTAATAAATAAAACATTACTGTGCACTTGGAAACAGCAGGTACAGTACCAATAAATTATTCATCGAGGGAAAAAGGCAATACTCTCATTGGATGACATATTTCACTCATGCGTTTGCCAGGCTGGCTTTGTGTGCTTGTGTATATATTCCGAAAATTCCAGAAAGAAATGGCTTAGGGTGGGTGGGGTCTTTTATGTCCTTGTGAAGGAGGATGGTAATCACCCATGTTTTACTATTGCGGAAGCAGGTTAACTTTTCCTGCTTCCGATTTCCTTTTCTTCCCATTGGCAAAATAGAATACAATCACAATCCCTGTGCTGTCAAAAGAGACCATGGCTTTTGTTAATATTTAAGCTACCGATAAATATTTAAGGGATGGTTGACTATAAGCTAATATTGCTGGGAAGTAACTCACTGGCAAAAAAACGTTTTAATTCATTGTGAAGTTGCCTGTACTTTCGGCACTGTGGGAACAGAGCCTCTCTGGGGGGTATTTATTTATCTGATATATAGAAAAATCCAAAAGGAAGTGAGACAGGAAGTGAGAAGATGAAAGGCAGACTGAGTAATGTCTCCCTTCCTTCATGAGTCTTTCACTCCGAGTTAAGGTCTGCAGAGTGCTGGGTGGATCCAACATCTTCTTCAAGGTACCCGAAGTGCACTTCCTCTACAAAATGACAATCTACTATCGAACCTCATAGTTGTCAAATAAGCAAATTATCATGAATCACCTTTGGTGTTTCATTGCTTGTGACGAGTTTCCCCATGAGCATCTTCCAATATATCACTTAATGGTAGAGACCACACCCTAGAGCACTTTTTAAAAAATCCGCTCCATGGTTCAATGTGGTCATACAACACAAATGCATAATCTCATCTATTAAGAAGAATAAAGAATAACTCAAATTAAAAATTATTGAGCAATTTTGAGCACTTTAGACATGAAAACATACGTTAACTTGGGAATCAATGGTCAAGACACATTCTTTTCAGATAATATTTCATGATTTATGCCATTGTTTATACTAATTTAGAGATCGTAGCCAAGTGTTTGTAGACTTCGTCACCCTTTCTGCAATGTTCTTTCTTTTACTAGTACTTCTACCCGTCTCTCAATTTTTCCCTTAACTTCTAAACTCATATTTTCAATTTCCCAGAATATTGTTGGTTACCTAACATACAGGTCAGGGGCTATTATTAGTGAAGCGGTTATAAATACACCCAGAAAGACAAATGGCAAAGTAGAAGTCTACTAATTGGTTCAAATCATTTGCTTGAGGTGTATCCAAGTGGGTATTAAAATATTAAAATTGTGTTCACAAAATTGAGTTTCTTAATCTGTGACAAAAATCTTAAGATTATTAGACTTGGATTAGTTTTATGTACATTTTCATCAGTTTTTAAGCAAAATATAGTTCAATAAACACGAAACTGATGTCCTCCATGGTGAAACCGAATGAAGAAGAAAACAAGCCACTTGATGGCTCTCCACCCCTCACCTCTGTGCATACCCAAATCAGACAAACACCAGTTAGAAAGCCACCAGGTTATTTTCTCCATCGACACAGGAATTCAGATTTCCCAAATTAGTTACATTTTCTTTTGTTTTTTTAGTCATCCTCCCTTAGTCACTGCCATGCTGAGCAGAAGTGGCATCTGGTAAGCAGATGACTTAATTTCACGTTCTTTGCAGGTTGCAGGTTTGCTGCCGTGCAGCTGTAATATCTCTGCACATTTCCTTGTTTGGGTCTCAATTCTTTCTGGACTGTTCTATTTTCTAGTATTTCTTCTTTTGAGATAAATCACATTTTTTAGAAACTTTTGTATTCTCATTAACTGATATGTCATAGCATAATAGTTTTGAACACATAGATTTATGCCTTGTCTATTTTGCATTGTTAATACACTTATTATGTGTAATGGTATCTTTGCCTTAAACCTTGCCATCTTGTTCAAATACATCCACCCCTTATTGATGTTTGCTTCTAACAAACAGAAAAACTAGTAATTTACATAGTAAACATAGTATTTACTATGACAAACAAATATCAACTGGGAATTTTGTTGAGTTTTATGTTAGGTTAAAAACAGGTATATGAGGACTCTGTTTTGGGAAATGTTTCATTCAGTTAAAGCAAATGATTTGCTGTTACATCTTCTTTTAAGACCTTAATTAATCCTTGTGAACAATTTGAACATAGCTTTGTCTACTGCACAGAGTTGTGGATATTGTGGCACAATCCAGATACTTAACAAATATTTTCTGGATGCATGAGCAAGTGATATAGGAGCCCACTGTTGTTTTTTCCTTTCCCTTGTCTAAGGTGACTTTCCACATTTTCAATTGATGAACATTTTTTTTCCCAATTAATAGGTTTTTTGTTTCTTAAACTTTGGTTGTGACCTCCCGGTATCAAAAACAACCAAGAGCTGTATTTAGTTATAATACCTCAATAGTAAATGAAGAAAATACTACTGGAACATTTGCAGGGGATCTCTAATAACACCTGATAGAAGATTATTTATAATTATTTATTGTTTTGGAATGTCCATATTGACCTTTGATGACCTAGGAACTAAAATTTCCAAGCATCACTTTTGTTAGAAGGTTTAAAAAAGCATTTATTGGTCACTGCCATCTTTAAGACACACAATTCTCTCTTATAGGCAATTCTCTTTTGCTCTTTGTTAGAGTTCTCGAAGGAATCATTGACTCCAAGTGTGTTTAAACAAAGATTTTCCAATCACGTTATAATGAAACCATAACCCTTTTTAGAAATATTAAAATATCTATTCATATAGTTGGCCGCTTGGTAATCTTTTGTTCAGACTTCCTTTGGTCTGGTCCAACTTCGTTTCTATTTAGTCACTTTCTTCATCTTGAACTTCTATTAGAACAAAAGAGGAACTCATATCTGAGTTGTGTTTGTGGAGGCTCAGATTCTCATTCCAGTTACTCAAGTTGATGAGTTATTTTCCCTTGAGTAGTCTCTTCTTCTGTGGGAGAATCTACACAACATCAGTATTATTTAGGAAATGACTGGTTTCCACCCTGACCCGGGAATACCTTCTCCCTTGGCTTTCTAATCTATATTTATCAATACTCTGACAACAAGGACAAGCTTCTCTAACAAGGCATGACTCAGTGTTTGCTAAATGCATGGACACTAGTCTGTTAAGATGCTCCAGGGACAAATATATTTGAGAACTGCAATGTTTCTGGTGTGGTTCCAGAGTGCTTTGGGGGAAGCCACTCTTTGCCAGTGTTGAGGACATTTATGTTTCTGGTAGCAATTCTTGATGAAGCAAGAGCAGAGAAATTTTCAAATGCTCTGTAGTTTATTGTACTTAACTTTCCCTTTTAGGTTTATCAATTGTTTTGTGTGTGTGTTATCTTGTACATATACTCTATGTTTCACATAGAGGTGAAGATTGAATAGTTTTTGAAAGCTGGAATGGATGCCTAGAGTCTGCTTTGGTTAATACTGGCTGTCAGCTAAACTGAATTGAGAGATGGTTTCTTTGAAGAATAATACAATAATTTTTGACCTTTGCAAACTTCATATAACATTGCTATGGATACTTCAGAACCTTAGGAATATTTTTACAATGAAGCTATTGTGTGTTCAATCTCCTCCATTCCACATGAAAAATAACATTTGGCTTATTTAGCCTAATAGTATTCTTTCTTCTTCATCCTTGTGCTCCTACTGCCCATCTGACACACACCATGGCCTTAGAGTTGTCAGATTCAGCAATTAAAATATAATATACATTGTTAAGTATGCATTTCACATAAACAACAAAGAGCACTGCATGGCTGGAATATACTGTAGTAAGAGTATCCATTGTTATCTAATTTTAGGCTCAGGTTAAGTCTTGTGCTTTATGTGACATCTTATATGTTCTAGTTAAATCCTTTATAATAGAACATCTCTAAAATCACCACCTTTCATACTCTAGGCCTTAATTCAAAGTATGCAAATTTTATGCTTAATAGGAGAATTCTTGGCAGATTTGCTAGAAACACAGTCTCATACCCAGAGGTATTAACAGCTAGCCAGATTAATCTCATCATCAGGTTGATGTGACAAGCACTGTCTCAAGTGAGGTGGACTTCTTTCTGCAGACTAGAATGCCTCCATCGAGCACTTAGGTCATGTAGTCTTTCAGATTGATCATCAACAAGCCTTGCTAAACTACTGCTCTTTTCCAACTTCTATATATGTGACATAAAAGTGAATATCGGTTCTACAGGCCAGTCATATCAGCATCTGTTGGGAGCTTGTTAGACGTGAAAAATTTCAGGGCTAACTCCAGACCTACTGAATCTGAAGCCCAATGGGGAAGTTAAGCATTTAGGTCTGATTAGTTAGCCAGGTGGCGCTGTGGAATAATGCTCTTGTACACTGTAAAGATTTGTCACTTATATTGGTTTAATAAAATGCTGATTGGTCAGTTGCCAGGTTGGAACTATAGGTGGATTAACAAGACTAGGAGAATTCGGGGAAGAGAAAAAAACAGAGATGGAGTCACCCACCAGACACAGAAGCAGCAAGATGAGAATGCCTTATTGATAAAAGGTATCAAGCCATTTGGCTAAACATAGATAAGAATTATGGGTTAATTTAAGTTGTAAGAGCTAATTAGTAATAAGCCTGAGCAATAGGCCAAACAGTTTATAATTAATATAAGCCTCTATGTGTTTATTTGGGACTGAATGCCTGTGGGACCATGTGGGATAGAGACTTCTGTCTACAAGGTGGTCTGGAGCATTTTGCAGCCTGAGATTTACTCACTGGTGTCACATAATTTCTCATAGCTCTAGACAGCTGTCTTGCCTACGAGTTTACTACTCTAAAATTTTTCACTGGGCATCTTCCCTCCTCTCCTCTTTGAATTTCCTCTCAGACCCTGGCACATTAGAAATATTTAACATTTTTCATTGAATCAAAGACTTGGTGAGTATTTGAGTTTATGGACAACTATGTAATTTTTGCCAGCTGGTGAAAACTGTGATTCAAGGGGTACAGTACAAAAGTAGGTGGATGACCATTATGCAGCCACCATTCTCTGTGGCACAGGGCTAGCAAATCTCAAAGCCTTTATGTTCTTCTGCTGCCACCCACACACACTGTCCTCATCTATCCGCTTGCTCTCCGAGGAGAACAAAGAGTATACAAATTACCCCTGGATGATTAAGTGCTATGTTGAAAAGCATATACTTATAAACGAGCACTGTTTGACATTTCTGCTATTGACAAGAAAAGTGTTGCAGTAAATAGAAGCTTCCTTTGAATTATGTAACTGCTTTGTGTAGGGATATGTTGTGAAACCAACCTTTCAAATATGTATCCAGCATTATCTAGTGCTGGTGGTTCCAAACAGCAATATCTACATGTAGAATAAGGACAGATGGTTTATACACATTCTCCAGAGGAGATGATTAATGACCAAATCATAGATCATGCAAGGGCCAATAATATTATATCTAAAGCATAAAGTGGTTGCAATGATAAACTCCCTAAAATACAAATAAATTTTAAGAATAATTTGTTTAACAAGTCAACATAAATGTTACAATTGTAATCATTGCAGATTAATCTAGATGATGTAGATTTCTGAGCTACTAGACATGAATTTAAGATTGTATCATGTGCCTGAGTATCTAACAATGAAAGATCAGATATACTTACTTATTCTAATATTTTCTTTCTTTCTCTTTTGACGCATCTTTTATATGCTGTAGTTAAAGAGCTTTGATAAAGCATTTTCCCCTGGCGTAAGTATGTAAAAGGATCAAATCAACCATTACGTAGATATAAGACCGAGATTTTTCAAGCTGATATTTTGTTTTAAGAGCTCTAGCAAAAACACATTGCTTTGCATGCTAAAGTCACATAAGCATGATTATTAAAATAAAATCAAACTTTTATTTATAGAAGAGCCTTTAGAGAACCCACCAAACCACAGACTGGAATAGACATTTGTAAGGTAATGTACTAATTTAAATTAGCACAGATGCTCAATTTTAATTGTGTGACTATATTCTCATGCTTTAGACACCAGAGACAAACCTTTGAAATTCATGTTATGTTATGGGTAGAAGCTTTGCTTTTTTTTTTTTTTACCACAGTGTTGTATTCATTTTTGCTCCTTTTTTTCTCCTTTAATTCCTCACGATCACATCCTTATTTCTCATTCGCATTGCGTTTTTCCACCGGTGACCAAAATATTCTGCTTACTTATGTCCTTGGGTCCAGGCTTTTCTTTTACCACTCACTCAGCCTATATTAATATCATTAAGGGTAATATCAGTACACCTTGACTCTGGTAATAATAATTTGGATAGGGAATCCTAGAGTCCATGGAATTAAATATAATATTTTCTAAACTCTCAATTCTTCTAATAAACACGGAAGTTAAACTGTATTTGTAGATCCAGGAACACAACCTGCCTTTTGCTCCCATGACTTCGTTAGCGTCCTGTCACATGGGACGCTCAGTCAGGAAGCGTCCCTGTTTAGTAATGTAAGAATAATGTACAGGATTTGCCTCTACTGGAATCACCCCTTTACCTTTGGGTATGCTCTTTGGGATTTAAATTTATCAGGCATAATAATGGACACAGCCCATTATTTCGCTGTGTTGATGTTTTTGTAGCAGGGTCTGCCTATGTCATCAAGAATGGTTTTGAGAAATTTGGAATCATTGGGCCTCTGAGTCCTAAATGATTGTAGATATGTCTCATCATCCTTGGTCTGTGATCTCCAAAAGATGTCTTTGTTTTGTGTCATCAGCTTGTAAGTGTTCATGGGATGGACATGTTGGACCTGTGGTTTAAGCCACTAGTTTTGAAATTTAGCTGTATATTGTCTCACTAGGGAACTTACAGAGCACTGATGCTCCACCAGATCTGGTGACTTCATTGTCTGATATCCAGTCAGGGCATTAAGGACTTGGAAAAATTTCTCTAGGTCATACAGATTACCACAAGATTTTGCAAATCACTGGCTGTGTTCATTCAGACATTATTGAAATCATCCTTTGGAGTGTATCTGTTGACTTCCAACTCCTTTGGCCATTTGGTTGGCGACTTTAGTGTGTATAACCCAATTTTAGGAACATAGGACCTTTTTAAACACTCTGAAGACAGCCTCTCTGCACCAGTTGCGGTCTTATCTATAACTCTGATATCATTGGCAAATGCTTATTTCAGATTTAAAGGTTCAAACGTCCTTCTCATAGGACAATCGTGGCTGATGTTTTATTTGAAATACCAATTATTATGACTAACACTTCAGCTATAAAAGGAAGTTGTTAATATTCAAGTGAGTTATTTCTGTACTTAAAATTATGTACATATATTTCACCATGATTTTTAAAAACGTTAAAGTGAATGATATGCAGATGATTTTAAAAAATGATTGAGGGTTGGTGAAATGGTTCAGCAGATAAAGGTGCTTGCGACTAGGCCTGATGATTTGAGTTTAGTCCTCAAGATGCACACGATGAAGGGAGAGACCCTGCTCCTAAAAATTGTCCTGTCACCTCCACGCCTATGGGGTGACATGTGTTTGCTCCTACATACAGAATAAATAACTAAATATCATAGAATTATAAATACGATTTAGAGCACTTTAACCAATTCCTGGTCTTAAATTTCACATGTGGAAGAGGATGTGCAGGTGGAGGGGCAAACGGTACAGTTATTTCTCATGACATTGTATTTGGACGTCTTTGTACAGACAACTTTTATACAGGTCCATATGAAAAAAATCAATCATGGTACCATAGCAACACAGGGCTGGTTACAATGTTGAAACAGTCTGGAGACTAGGCTAATAATCCCTACTCTATTAGATGATTAATTTGAGTATAATGCCTGAATTGCTATTCCTGGAAGAGTTGGGATCCAGTTTATCCAGGTCCGTATTTCTGGGCTGCACTTTGAGAACCGCCCGATGCTGCATCTGGTAAGACCAGGTAGCTACTGGTCTATGCACAAGCTCCCACCATAAACTGACTCCTGTCACCACTGCATACTAAGAAACAGAAATGTAAACGCATGTGATGTTGCTGAGGTTTTGAGTACCTGACTTTAAGAGCAAATACAGAAATAAGGAAATGAAGACTGCTGTGTTTAAATTGTGTAAGAACATAACTTCAAGCCTATATTCCAAATGGCCTTCTTAAATCCTGGTAATCATTTATGGTGTCCTCACAATAGAATCCAGCTTTCTATTTCACCTGTACCCACTCTGTGAGGTGTTGCCACAGCCGCAGCCTGGACCATGTCTTCCGTCCCCTCCCCCCCCCCCCCCGCTCTCCCTACTCTGACTCCACATGTTAAACTCTTACTTAGTGTGGGTGTTCATGATTCGCTCTCCAGTTTCCTTAAATATCACACGCAGGAATTTCTTCTAGTCACCCCCTTGGGAGATACGACCTTGGTATTTTTCTGAGTCTTTTGCTCAGACATCAGTCCAGGTACCCCTAATATTTGTTGAGTAAATGAACAAGATCGAAGCCACAAGGAGAGTAAACAAATAAGCCACAGGTCAGGAACAGTGGATGGAAGCTGGAGATCTATTAGAGATTCATCTATGTCAAGATTTTCTTATCACTTCCGATCTTTCCCCACAAATGCCAAAGTGAACTAACAAGCAGATGCCAAATCAAATCTTTTTTTCAGATAGTTAAAAAATTTTGCATTTGCTTTAATTTTTTGTACCTATACAATTGAAACAAATATATTTAACTATCACACTGTAAAGCTCTAGGAGGCAGCATTTCAACTCATCAGAAATCACCATGCGAATCAACATAAAATTGCTCCTTATTGCTGCGTAGCTGGCTGTAAGAGACTATTCTGAGAAAACAAGAAATAAAAAATATGTTCTCAGTATAGTTCTTCACGGATTGAGTTGGCTAAAAAATTCACTTTTCACATAGGACACAAGTGAAAAGCGGCAGGATTCTTTTTTAAAAAATTTTATCTTGAATATATGATTACTGAATGTTCTCTAAGAAGAGTGCCCTGTGTTGTGACAGCTTCCAAGACTAAAACATGTGGGGGATTTCTGCTTGACACACATGAAATATCAACGAGCAGACTTTCTCTGAACTGTGTGCTTGCAAACATGTTCGCATAACCATCTTAGATTTCGCTAAGTTCTGACTTCACTTCATGCTAGACATGCTTATTCTTAACCAAACGAAATGCATTTTAGTTGTTATAAGGCAAAATAATTTTACTCAAAGAGAAAAAGAAGATAAACCAAGAATGAAAATCTTAAATCCCAAATGGGAAAACAGTTAAGGAATAAATTAAAAACATTTCCCCAAGGGTAACAAGAGCATCCTTGCTTTTGAAACACTGTGAGAAACTGGCCCACATGAGGTGTGACAAGGCACATGGCTCTAATGACGAAAATGCAGTGACAGAGGACACAGGCTCAGCAGGGTCAGCCTTTGGTGTGGGCCGTGTGCTCTTGCTTGATTTCAGTATTACTTTGTGATTGTTATACTTAGGCTAGCTATGTATTCCTCATACTGTTGTGGTCACACGAACCACCACAACCCAATGACCTGGAAACTCGAAAATTCAAATTCTTGATTTAAACGATTTAGGAGTGATTGTTGACAGTCCATGATTTCCTCCAGGTGTGGAGCTGTATCCTGTGGAGTATAATAGATCTTCTTTTCTGAACCTGCATGCTGCCTGGGGGCCACTGTCTTATTTATTGTTGGTGTTCTCAAGTTGTGAGAAAAATGATGAGTTAAAGTATTTTTAGACGTTGTGTCTCCATAAGAGTTTACTACAATGTGATACATTTCAGAGAGAGAGAATTGGCCCAGATCATATAATAAATCTTGGGTAGAATTCATTTGTGCCAACTGCACATTACTTCAAATTTTAAATTAGTACAATGATTGAGGTTATTTTCATAATAGATTCCCTACTTTACATATCGTAGAGATATTTATGGGCTTGGGGTTTCATAAAGATGTTTTGTAAGACTGCCAAGACATGTTAATTTGCTTTGGGTAGTGAATTATCTTAACTATGTAGAGCTAGCTGATGTATATCACAGTTTTATTTTAATAAATACTATTATTTCTTTTTTCTTTTAATTTATTTTAATTTTGTATGCATTGGTGTTTTGCCTGCATATATATCTGTGTGAGGGTTCTGGATCCCCTAGAACAGAAGTTACAGACAGTTACGAGTTGCCAAACAGGTGCTGGAAATTACACCCTCGTCCTTTGGAAGAGCAGTTAAGCACTCTTAACTGCTGAGCCATCTCTCCAGCCCCAATAAATGATATTCTTAATAGTTAAAAAAAATCTAAGAGTGGTGGTGTATACTTATAATCTTAGAATCTGGGAGGTTGTTAAGAGGTGGAGGCAGGGGGATATGAGTTCTAAGCCAGGTTTAGGATACACACTGAGGTCTTGGTGAGCCAGGGTTACATAAAAAAACCCCATCTCAAATCATTTAACCATCAAGCAAAATAACAAACAAAACAAATCTCCAATAGGGATAAAACATCTGGCTGTGTGTGGCAGCCCACACTTTTAATCCCAGTACTCTGGAGCCAGAGGTGGGGGATTTCTTTGAGTTCAAGGCTAGTCAGGGCTACACAATGAGATCCAGCATCATAAAAAAACCAAAATAAAACAAAACAACAAAATAAGACCATATATATGATATGTATTATGAATAATGGCTTATGCTTTGTCACACTGTGAAGCAAAGACATCCAAAACTGAAAATAATAATGAAATGAATATTTAGAATACAGTTTATATTCATTGAGATATGAAATTCAATCAGTTGTTGAATGTACATTTACATGTACAAATACAAAAAGAATCCCATTTACTTATTACTATGATAGCTACAAAAACCTCACTTTTAAATTATTTTATTTTACTTGCCCAAAATGAAAACGCATATAAATTTTGACAATTGACCAAATTTGGGCAAATTGAAAACACTGGAATGAGTTTTTAAACTCATCTTAGTAAGATCTAAGACTTGTATTTGAGCAGTCCACTATTTTGGAGAAGGTATTGACACTGAACTATAACTTAGGTCATACTTTTTGGTGTCAAATTTGCTTCCTCCAAGCTTCTGTAAATCACATAGTTTTAGGGGTGGAACCACATTGCAGAATTCTGGAACAGAGGTCTTTGATCTATTCTTTGGAACTTGGATGTGATATAAGAATCTATTTTTCACAAAAAAAACATCATATTGAAAATCCCTTCTTTTTATTTATTTATTTTGGCTTTTTGAGACAGCTTTTGGAGGCTGTCCTGGAACTAGCTCTTGTAGACCAGGCTGACCTCGAACTTACAGAGATCTGCCTGCCTCCGTCAACTGACAGTGGTATTTTGCCATGTGGGTTGTATTGTTAAGAGGCTGGGACCTTACAATTTCATGTGTATTGAAATTTCTTCATTTTGTTGCAAACACTGGTATCTCACTGAGCCATGATGGGAACCAGAAGGTATTTCTTTTGGGAAAGAAAAGGAAATAAAACACCCAGTTTCTATTTTCACGCTTGTGGTTTGTTTAAGTACATGGGTGCAATGGTCCTTCATAGCTGTTTTCTCTACACTGATTCCATCAGCCAGTGTTTCAGAATCCTAATTGAGGTGAAAACAGAAATTTTCCGGGAGTGGGAAACGTTAGGATGTAAATGTATCTTTTCATATTTGTTTAACATTATTAAAGACACAAATGGATACCTTTTCCTGTCCACTGAAAGGAAGGGCACATGGGCTGTTCATTAAAGTTAGTCATAGAGCGTTTGATGACACACCTCCTGATGGACCACTGTCTCAAAGTTAATCCCAGGCAATAGTCTTTCTAAACTAATACATTATCTGAGCTAAGTTTCATTCTCTGGGATGTCCATGAAAGAGATAACTGGACAGCTGCACAAAATGGTGTCATTGCTGAATACTTACAGTTAATGGTACGAGCAGGTAAAGTTGCACATTGGGTGTTCATTTTGTAGTTAGCTTGGTAAGTTTACAAAGTGAAAGGGCAATAAATATAATATATTACCATTTAGTTAAAGGTTGTACGCCATTTTATCTTTAAGTATCCCTGCGAGGGAGCTTAGTGAGCTCTCTGCCCTTTTCAAACAGTGACAGATTTTCTACTTAAGAGCCAGGAAGTCTATTGCTGAAAGGAGATGTGTAATTAATGGGAGAACATATGATAAGCTTGCCGCATTAGCTCTCTGGCTACCTCGCGATAACCACCCTGGTGAGCGAAAGGTCAAAGTTTTCAGTAGCTGACTTTTATCTTGGAAGAGAAAACACGCTGGGATATCCTGATTCTACACAGATGCCGCTGCTGTAGGTTGAACTGGCCTATTCTTTTTCAAGGTCTCTCACTATGGCTGCTAGTACTTAGCAATCTACCCACTCTGATGGCGGAAGTGATTTCAATTTCCAGTGGGAGATTCTACTTCCTTCTCACGTTTAGATAATGTGATGTTTCCACAGGGTTCTGTGGACAATCTTGCCCAAGAGCCCAGGCTGAATCTGTTCAGGACTGGAAAGAGACATGTTTGTAATAAGCGCCACTTATCTTTTACCCATGGTGGTCACTCCTAATACTTTCCAGGAAACAACTTCAATGCAATCTTCCAAAAAATTAAAACTCTTATTGCTCCACTGGTTTGAAAGAGCCCTGGAGATAATGGAGTCGCTTTAGTAACTGTAAAAACAAAGGGAAAGGAAACATATCAGGCATGCCAGGAGCCACGCAGCAAACTGGAACACAAAAGAACTACAAAAGACTAATACCAGCTTCAGACTGGTGAACCGGAGCCCAAGAAATGGAGCAAGAATCGCCAAACGTCTGTGAGGCCTTCCTACTCCCATGTCCTCAACTTTCTTTTTGATTTTTAGGATTTCATAATTAGTTTGACCTATAACAGCTTTCTTAGGGAAAATTCAATGGGGTGAGATACTAGGGACTGGATTCCATTAGTTTATAAAAGTGCAAAACTATCAATGATCTTATTTATAAATATTATATTGGATTAAAAATACCTATCTGGCAGAGTCGCCCAGTGTAGTCTAAGCTCCTATTATCCTGACAATCTCTTTGAGGATGTAGAAGAGCTCAGATATGGCCGATGTAACAGCTACATACACTGCACTTACTGGTTTCCTATAATTCTTTCTTTGAATTGTTTTCCATTTCACAAGAAAAGCAAATGACGTCTTCATCAACAATAGAGAGGGGCCCTTGTTAAGTGCATAAGAATGATCAAAGTCATTATATATATTACAGCATATGCTGAAAATGAAGACTTCCCTGGGCATTTATTTGAACTCTTTCCAGAGTCTGTTAGCATCTTGCTGTCACCCACAAAAGGGTCTACATACCTGGCCATGCTTAGAAATCCAGAAGCAGGCTCAATGACTGAATCTTATAAACAAGAACATGATCTTCAAGTGGGATGTGGCTGCATATAGCTGGGTTTGCTAGCAGTTAAGAACCTCTAGTTTTGATGCACAATCTGATCTTCGGTGCTATTTTCTAACCTGTAAAGTCTAGTATGTAAGGACTTTACTGATGCCATTCTCCCTATCATCATGACTTCTTAGATGCACCCGTATCCATCTTTCAGTATCTCCCAATCTCATCCAAAGGTCACCTTCCCAAGTTCCAAAACATTTGGAGCACAGAGCACTCCCTCCTGCTTTCCTGTCTACATCACAACGTAGATGAACACTGGTCATCTGGTACAGAAACGGAAGTATGAGTGCATTCATCCCCAGCACCTGTCTGCTGCACGTCATGCAAAGACCTTTCTTTTTGGTCACCATCACTGCAGGCATTTCTAAAGAAAACATTTAAAAGAAAATGGAATTATTTTCTGTACAATGTGTCTGGAAATCATTGCTAAAAAAAGCTGGCGTAAGGGCCTGTGCCACCGAGATGATGCAGAGTTTTGTGTTTAGATTGGAGATGGTGAGACTTCAAGGACATATTAATTCAGCCTTAAATGTTTTGACTCAATGCCACAAAACATGGTCATAACTGTTTGTTACTATTTTTTACTGTTCGTTTGCTTCTTCGTTTGAAACAGGAAGAACAAGAATTTGTTGTTTTTTAAAAAACAGAATGAAATTGATCTTGACATTCTCTTGAAATAAATGAAAGTTCCAGGGCCACCTTTGAAAGAATTATCAGAACATTATGTAGACACCAGCAAAGCCGAGTGAACATAGACCCCCCCCCCCCGGGAAGAGTAAGCAACTCACAGAATTCTCCAGTCCTAGGAGACAACAACTTCTGGTTTACTATGACCTTAGCAAACCCAGGGCATGTTCATATGTTTAATTATGGACAAACGCCTGGTCCTTTACCCAAGAGACCAGACTTAGTCCCTGTGATTTCCCAGTGCCATCTTAGTACAGGTGGCTGCTGTTGACATACAAGAAGGCAATTTTCTGATTGCTTCCCTTAATATAAAGTTTTCTGTAGACTTGGGGCCTTTGTGGCCAAAACCCTATGAGACATTTATGATAGCGAATATGAAAATTTTAATAAAAAGTGTAATGACTCTGAAAATAGTATCTTTAATAATCTACATACTATTTGTAACCATGCATGCATTGTGCCATGCATTTATATAACTGTTTGGTTATAAAAAATATCTGATTGTAATGACAATATTTACACTGAATGTATAAAAATACACACAAATTTTCAATGGCAATAGTTAATCCCCAGCTCCAGTCACAAGTCTAGAAGGATTAATTTGTTATGGTAAAGTGCGATGGATAATTACAGAGTGGACATGGCTCAGTTCAACATACAAGAATGGCTATTCTAACATTTTAGGAGTTTTGTGTCCCACAATTATTCCTTTCACAGCACAAGATACAACAGGTGAATTTATTTCTATGGAAATAAATTGGGAGAAAGACATTCACGTAAAGACCAACTTAGATGAGAGTCGTTCTGTCACAGACTACTCACGCACAGCCTTCAAAGGGGACCCAAGGGACAATGTAAGTACACACCCTTCCCACAGACTTATACATGATGTAGGTTAGCCCACGGAATAAACAAAGCCTGTCTGATAATTTAGGTGAGTGGAACATATACAACACTCTTTGTTTCACATTGTGATGGAAACACAATCCAGCTTAAACAAGAAAAGGTGTGGGGTTCACAAGTTCTTTAAAACATCCCAATTTAAGAGAAAACGCATTACAGTAAAATAAAATATTCCACAAATCTACGATTTCCCACTGATTCCTTGTAGGCTTTGAATGGTCCTCTGTTTGACAGTAGAGAAATTCCTAACTTGAATGCCATCAATGCTTCACAAATGGACAAAATGAGCATAAACTTGTAAAGCCAGAAAGGAGTATACAAGCTCCCAGACATGGTTAATGATGGTGAGTTACCTCCAAATCATGACCTCAGATTTTAGGGTGCATCTTGGTACTCACTGGAGGAATTTTTGAAAATACTTGCTTCACAGTGAGACTGGAAGGTTTGGATAGCACTTATCCAGACCCTTCTGGGGTTCACATCACTTCCTAAGACCAAGTCAAGGCATCTGGGGTGTGCCACGAACTCATCCAGAACATGGAGTTTCATTCCAGTAAATTATTGCTACAAGTCCTTAGAGAGAATCATGGCGTTCTGGAGAAGATAACATCTCTTCTAAAATGCCACCTCTCTAGACAATTTGACAGTGAGAAATTCCTATTTGCCCTACACATTTGATCCTTGAAGACATTGCCGAACGCAGAAGTCTTTTCCTATCCAAGGGCTTCGGGGGAATTAAAATTGTTGGTTTGGCAGAATATGTAGCTGTACTCCTAAAAATTTGGCAATTGGCAAGATTGTCAATTAGCTTGGCAATCTTTTTTTTTTGTTTTTGCATCTGAAATGATTGATCATAATTATAAAACTCAAATAAGTTAACTGTAGGTACAAAACAGGTGAAATCACGGAGTACCACTGAATATGGCCAGACATGGGGTGGCATGGAATCCTCAGCTTCTGTGGCCATCTTTACAAACAGGTGCAGCGACAGCAATCTTCACAAATGATGAGTAAACTGCGAAAAAGGAATTCTGGTTTCCTGCTCCAAGGACTGCTCAGAAAATTCAACTTCAAACATAAGATCATGGCCTAGAGGTCAGTTGTGTGAGAGCCAGCTCTCCCTAGCACAGAAGTTCGTGAGATGAAAGGCTGGCCTTCACTGTGACATGATCATACATAAACAGAGAAAGCATTAAATGTGGCTACAGGCAGTTAGATTTCCTAGCTAATTCTACAGTTATTGCACCTACAGTCGTGGGAACATTGAAACACAGTGACCTTAAGGTAGAATAGAACAAATGCCATTCGATAAACTGTAATTGTCTTTAACTAATGTCCCTTTTAGAATCTGTGCGGTTCACGAAAGCAGAGCTCTTGCTTCACTAATATGTCAACATCATTCCCAAACACTGTAAAAGGAAGGGGACTTCCTAAGAGCTCTGTCATGTTTGGCCTTTTAATTCTGTTAATATTATTAGTGGGATTAAATTATACAACCCAAATTGGTGGGAAATATCAACTTTCTTCTGAAAAAAAGAGCTTGTTAGCAGATCGTGCCATCATTGAACTTTTGTTTTATTCTACCTGAAGATAAACTGTTCCTTAAGTCCCTACTTGGCAAGGGAAAGGAATTGTCTGGTAACTTCTCCAACATAAATAACAGCCTTAGTCCATATAAGTACCCAGCGGGCTGAGTACCTGCCTAGGGCACAGGTTTAAACTCTAACTCAATGGAAACATTACCTCAGTACTTTTGTTTGATGTAAAGAATCCAGCAGTATTTACACATGATTAGTATGATCCCTGCAGAGACCTATGCATGTGGTGGGAGCTGACTTTCTAGCTAACAAGACACTGATAACTGCAAGAAACAACAAGACGATGCTGCAGCGGCTATGATGACCACCATTATAGTGATCATGGCCTGGGTTGATGCTCCAGATTTATTCCAAGGAGCACAGTAGAGTCTATAAAGTTGGGAAGTTTTTCTTAAGCTAAGGACTGTGTGAGGCGTGGATGATGCATTGGTCCATTTTACTTTCTGAGTTTCCCATGTATTTTCTTTCTCCTATGTTAACTGTTATATGCCACAGCCATGGATTTTCACCATGGAAAATAAGAAGGCTTAACTGTGGGATGTTAGCTCATTCTTTCTTCCCCTCTCACACATATACTCTGTGCTCTTACATAGGTTCGCAAGGACAAGATGCTTAAAGTGCTCGTTTGCAGGTGGGTGAGATATCCAAAAGCAGTCGTGCTGGCCTTCCAAATACACAAAAATGTTAAAGGCTCATCATAAGCCATCTCGACAATGTTAGGTTTCAAAACATTTGTCCACATGCCAATTCACTCAAATATCTTTTGATGCCTCTGTGATGTCATCCCTTGCTAGAATCCTGAGGACCAACAACATGACAGGTAGAATTTAATGGATGCAAATTTCTGTTTATTTTGTTATCACGCAGTTGAAAACACTCTCGCTGTCTAGACAGTCGAGTTGATTTTAAGTGGCCATTTATATATTTTGCATCACCTCTAATGAGCTTATATATTTGGCTAAAGCTGAGTTGACTTTCCAAAGAAAGGCCAGCCTATCTGCAAATGGACACCTTCCTTCACCCAAACACCAATGGACACTAAAGACAAATATAAGTATCTTTATACTTATATGCACACACAAAATGGATTGGGTGGTCCTTTGGTTTAGACAGGGTTAAATACGTACTGCTCGCGTGCATAGGTTTCTTTTGACTGACCTGTTCAAAAAGCAAACATGAAAAGTGACATGGCAATTGAGACATTTCCTATGTCTTTCCCCCTATCTAAAGACCACCTAGTCTCTGTTCTCCATTTCTTCTAAGCATTTCTTTTGCATCTTTAGCTCTTTCAGCCTTTTGTCTTAACATGTAATCCATCCATTCTTGGAAATCCATAGCTCTAAATCAATGTCTGGAAATGTATCTCTTATGGAGAACAAGGTTGCAAAGAACTTTCCCTCCTTTTATCCCCTCTTCCCCCCACAGGAAGCAGACCCTTGGATGTATCATGAGCAAAGTACTCTTGATCTGACTTGCATTGTTACCCCTGGCCAGCCCAAGCAGCTGAGGTCTGAGCTTTCCTTGCCCTGTATCATTGTGCAACACTGGAAAGAAAAAAAAAGTCTCCACCTTCAAACTGTGGTGACGTGATCAGGGTTCTCTTGAATTTCTATGCATTCAATTTCCTCTCTCTCCTTTCGTTTGGCACGTTTCTTTTTCTTGTGGTGCTTTTTGGAAGGGGGAAAAAAGGTTAGGAACACAGGTAATATAATAAAACAGTGCAGAAGCGTGCAACCCCCAGTCAGCAGCAAGCATTTGAACAGTGTGAAGGTCAGGTTTGAAGGCACAAAGAGGAGGGGGAGCAACCCAATAAGAAAAGAAGTAATGTTTTGCAAAATGGCTGTCCCATGCTCTTGCAGGGAGCGTTTTATACATTGTGTTCTGGTGTGCTCGGTTGCTAGTACAAACGTGTAAAGCAGTGGTGCACAGTGGTCAATGGCAAAATTTAAAGTGTAGATAAGGCACAGGATGGAAATGCAGTTCATGTTGACCTTCCACAAGGTCATTAAGCCCAGAACACCCAGCTCAATTGAGGTGACACTAAGAATGAGCCAGAAGTTGCCCAGGGGGTGGATCACGAGGACGAAAGTCAGGATTAACACCAGGAGAACCCCAAAGCCTGCTATCAGAGCAGGCACGGTGACTGACAGACTGTAATGGTCTGTGAAAACAAAGGAAGGGTTAAACACGATGAACCTGATGCTCTTTGAAAGCGACAAGGGCCTCAGCTTGTCCAGGACTTCTATGACTTCCTCCTGCTTGTCCCCACTAGTCCTGGCCACCAGGTACAAGCGAGAAGCAATGATGTTGTTTTCATCTCCTGCCTTAGAGAAAATGATATCATTCCGAAAGTGTTGGAATTCTGGCTTTTTTAAAAACGAGCTTTGTAGGACACTGATGAAGTCAGTCTTGTTATTGGCACTGATGTTGCTGACTTTCAGGAACTGATAGTACTGCTCCACCCAGGAAACTGTGGTGAACCCACTACAGAGCCTCCGCAGGTCCTCCTGGACACTGCTGTTCCAGTACTCAAGCGGCTCATAAACATAGAATCCTATTACGGGACTGTAGTTGCTGAAATATTTTTGCTGAACCATGGCATAGGACACACTTGGGGAATCACTGGCTAGTAGGTTGATGATGCTAGTTCCGTCAATGATCTGCAAGCACCCCATAAAGGAGAAGGAGGCATAAATGAGATACAGGATGACCACAAATGGCTTCACGTAGATATTGGTAATCCACACATTGTAATGTTCTCGGAGGAAGTGCTGAAAGAAATGGTGCTGGTAGGGGTTTGTCTCATGATGGGATGTCTGTTGGTGCCCATCACTCATGACTGTCTGGAACCACACAGGTTTGCGTTCCAGGTATTCCGCAGAAGGGATCTTACAGCAAAAGATGCTGTGGTATCGATTTTGCTCTAGTTGTCCAGCAAAGACCAGGCAAGAGCCAAAGAAAGAGAAAATGTAGAAGTAGTTCAATAGAATAGAGACACACATATTCTGACAGAAGATCTTCACTGCTTCTATGTTTGTGAAGGGGCTGGCACCCATACCAAATGTGATGAAGTAGAGGGAGCTGGTCATGGTGTAGGTGACCATCACATCAGAATAGGCGTCTGCTACCCTGTCTTTGAAGGGTAAATTCTCTTTGGTTCTCCGCCATCCAGACAGAAGTTCAAATACTCCTTTAGTTCCATGACCTAATGTTAAAAGAAAGAAAAAGAATAGTTGCTTTTATTTTCACCCATGATTCAAGTGGACTTCACATAGATATTGCTACTTAATGTTCATGCTCTATTCTTTGAAATAGTCTTTTTTTTTTCTTATTAGCAACTCAGAGAAAATACTTTGTCCCTGTTTATACTCAAGCAAAAACTGTGCTCATTGCTATTCTGGGTGAAATAAAAGATTCATTTTTCTGTGCTATTTACCTGAAAAGTTGTAGATACAGCGCTGTATCCACATGATATTTTCTCCCTGCATGCTCAGTCTTCCTTAGTTGTCAAGAGCAGAAGCTGTCACCTGCATCTTTACTATCAATGCACATGCTTGGTTAACTCATCCACATTCCTTTTAAATGGATTCATGTATTGTTTTATAGAATTACAAGATGAGATTAAACACTTAAATGACTAGCTTTTAAAATAGTGATTATAACATGCTCATCATCAATTCATATAGGTTTTTTTTTCATTTTTCTCTCTCTCGTGGGTGCATGCGTGTTTGCAGGTGTGTGTCCATATGTTTGCTGATGCATATGCTTATGTGTCCACTGCATGTGCATATGTGTGCCAGTGCACATACATATGTATGACGGTGCACATGCATATGTGTGCCAGTGCATGTGCATGTGTGTGCCAGTGCATATGCATATGTATGACGGTGCATGTGCATATGTGTGCCAGTGCGTGTGCATATGTGTGCCAGTGCATGAGCATATGTGTGCCAGTGCATGTGCATATGTGTGCCAGTGCATGTGCTATGAGTGTTGGTGCATGTGCATATGTGTGACAGTGCATGTGCTATGACTGTTGGTGCATGAACAGGCTTACGGCAAATGTCAGGAATTGTTCTGATAATTCTCCAGCCTTATTCGTTTTAGGCATACTCTATTGATCAAACCCAGAGCTCACTAGTGAGGCAGGCCTCACTGACCAGCTTGTCCTAGGGATCCTGCTTCCACCTTCCAATGCTAGATCATAAGTGGGTTGCCATGCCAACCTGGCATTTAAGTAGGTGTTGAGGACCTGAGTTGGACTCTCCGTTCTCTTGCTTGAACATCAGGCACTGAGCCATCTTCCCAGACCGCTTTTATGAATTTAAATGTAAAATAAATAAAAATTTATTATGTATGTGCATGTATGTTTGTGGTGAAGAGAGGCACATAATATGCCCTGGAACCAGAGTTACAGGTGGTTGTGAGCCATGTCATGTGGGTCCCTGGAATCAAACCAGCACCAAGCCAAACCATGAATCAAATCAAATACTCTTCTGCAAGAGTATTATGTGCTCTGAACTATCTCTGAGCTATCTCTCCAGCCGCAGGACTTTTAGTAATTAACACTGGATGCAACTACAAAACTTCCCTGGTTCACATAAAAGACCCCAGGCCTAGAGATGACTGCAAATGGTTCCTCTGAATCTTTTATTTTCATTCAGAAGCTTTTATTTCCATTGTGACCGAACAAACATCTTTGTTTTATATCTGTGCATGAACAAAATACTTCTTCCTAAACAATTTCTGGGTACCCTCTGATATATATTGTACAAAAGAGTGAATAGGCAAAGGATTTAGTCAATACTTATTACTAGAAAATCTGGTATTTGGTCTTGACTGTGTCCAGATACTTTCAAGAAACTAAGAGGTTTTAAGAAAGAATTACTGTCTTACTAGCAAAAGAAGAAAGCATCTGTGAGAGCAAAGGTATTAGACTATAATTGTAAGTTCCCCCCTTTCCACCACTTCCTTGAATCTGACCTGTCAATCATCACCCAGAATATAAGCATTCGTAACTTTCTGCGTAGGTGGTAATCTTCATAGATTACTCTTCCGGTTGTAAGCATAGCAATCCCAAACATGAACAATTCCTGTGAGCTGACACAAGCTGTGCTTGGATTGTTCTCCAAGAAATGTGCTAGACATTGATGCCATTGAAGAATGCAGAGTGACCTAGTTCACAAAAATCAGGACAATAAACATGCTATGTTACCTAGCTACTGGAGTTAATTAAGAGTGCCACACACGATTCAGTTAGCAGTGCTTTAGTGAAGACGTTGCAAATGCTACATTTTAGCACATCTGGGTTTGTATTGGTGGTAGTTTGTGGCTTGATCCCCAATATTTATTTCCTTCTTTCTTTTTATCTCAGACTTATTTTCAGGGTGGTCTTCAACTATGGTGTTGATATGACACTGCGCTAAACAATTCAGTGTAAGTGGAAATCGTCTAAGGAGCCAATTGTAAAACCAAAACATGTTCTATCCTAAAGAGCATCATGGGGTCACCTGGAAGAGCCATCAGCTTCCTTGTGAGGCCGCTTGTGAGTCTGTTAGGTGAACTTGCTGAATCTCTTCCCAGAACAGTGATGTTTTGCAGGAGAGTGAGCATCTATAACCCTTTTCATGGATAACTAACAAATCATGTTCATAAATTCATTTGATGATAATTTGTATAATTTAAGTATATATGAGGCTAATCTTTGATTTTCAAAACATACTCTTTGGAGAGCTTTTATTAATTTTAATTAATTGATAACTACTAAAGGGAATTAAACAGTAAAGGTCTTACCTCAAACATAAAGCCTTTGGTGACTTTTCTGAGTCTCCTGTCAGGAAAGGTGTTAACATGCAGGAAGGGTTACAAAACTGCAGATTGGTACAAGGCAGGACTAGGGATATTTTTGGAAGAACTTATCTCTTACTTCAGACATATAAGCATAAGCAGAACAATGGGTGTTAGAAAAATCTTGATTAAAAAAACAACAATAATTTTTTTTGCTTGTATCTTTTATAAGACTCATTGACCAAAAGGAATTCTTTCTCTCTTACTCTTTTGACAGTGAAATCCATTATGATAGTGGTTAGGGTCATTGAAATAAGACTTTAATTATAGCACCTCTCTTTGGAAATGAGGACATTAGTTTTCTTTGTAGTCACTAGGGATGGGAAATCCACATGGTGCTGAGACTAAATTTGGCTTGCCTTTGCTAATGGTCATTTTAATGGAGCTTTCAATAGCCTATGTAGGGCAGGCTTTGCTTTATGTAGTACAAAGGTCTCTATGGATGGGGCAAACTCTTAGGCTTACATATTCATTGAGAATAAAAATGTGGTCTCTGGGCATGGCATGTTTTACCTTATTTGTAGCTATCGTGTAGGTATTTTATAGGGTTTTCCCATGAAACTCACTCTTCGGATTCGCCCACAATTTGGTCACTTCTTAGCAGCCCAAACTCATCGGCTGCTCCAGCAATGGCTCTTTGTTCATGGCTTCATGATTATGGCCGTGGCCAGTCTCACCTTCTCAGTTTTGTTCATCCTCTTTTCTGTGTCTCTCTTTGCTTCTTGTTCTTATCAGTCTGTTCAAGGTCAGCTCAGTCCTCTTTGTCACAGAACCGTCTTGGATGGTCCCAGGTATACAGACAGTTTTCGGTTTCCTAAAATCTTATCTGACTAATTATCCATTGATTTAAGATCTCAGCCACAAGCCCATTTATGATGGAACAAAATTTCTCAGGATAAATTCTATTCTGGTTAGGCTGCATATTTAAAGTTGGGAAATGAATTGCATGTTACTTTGTTCTGGAAAATATTATTTTTATGAGGAATATATTAGACATTGGAAACATCTAAAATACCAATTAGCATCTTTTATTTTTGAGACAGGGTCTCATGCAACAAAGCCTGGCCGGAATTCTCTATAGAGTCAAGGATTACTGTGAATTCCAAGCCTGTTTTTTTTCCACCTCTTTAGTACTGTTACTTACTCTGTAAACCATTAAATAGGGCCAAAGATCAACCCCAGGTCTCTGTGCATGTTCTACTGACTGGCTTACACTCCAGCCCATTTACCTCTGAATTCTTGACTATAAGCAAGCCCTCAAACATATTTTTAATTAATATTAAATTCTAAAAATTAATATAAATATCATTACAGCAGTATCAGTTCTATCCAGAATAGCTGCATATTGTTTAATACTATATAAACCAATATATACCTACATAGGGCTTTTAAATAGCCAACACACAAGATGTAATGGCAGACAAGAAAATCTTTCTGTATTTGTCAGTCAATTCAGGCCATTTTGACTTGCATGATCCTGAGAAAAAGAGATATCACATATCCTAAAATACCTGTTTTAAAAGTAGGAATATATACATGCAAAAAATGGTGGCACTATGATGAAACCATTAATGTTTCTGTAAAAGATAGAGATGCAGGAACATAATCAAGATAAGAAAAGGTCAAAGGTCAAATTGATTTGGGGGTAGATACTATTCATACCATAAATTCTTGAGAAAATATAATAAGTGGAAACAGCCTGAATACATTGAGCCCTTGGATATATATCTTAAACACAAACAGTATATATTATTATAAAGACATCTATATGTGTTTATGTGTGAACTACCTTTATGATAGCTCAAGAGCTTATTCCATTTTTCTATTGAAAAATAAACTGTTTAAACCAATAGGCAGATATGAGCTGTGCATATGAACTCACAGCAGATGTGAGAGCATGTACAAGAACTGTGCAAGCCCAAGCCACACCAAATCCATGGATGGCAAAGGGAGCTGGGCACGCATTTCTGCCCCTAGCTGAGGCGTTATTGGCAATTGCTGGTGGCGAGGAGAGGAAGGGTCAGTTTCCCCTAAGAGCATAGCCCTTGGTGGGTTGACTGTGCTCCAGAGGAGGACCACACGGTAGCACACCTTGACTATGATGAGGGACAAAGGGACACAACATTGGGTGATAAGAAAAGGAGGGACGTGAGTATGGGAAGAGCTGCAGGAGTGGTCAAATGTGATCAAAACACATTTTATCAAATTCTAAAACAAATATTAAGTAATATAAGTAGAACTTATTACATGGAGGAATGAGCACTTGGTAAATCTTTTGTTTGTTTAATGTCAGGATTTACCAATCTTATCACCACCTTTGTCTGTATAAATCTTTACTTTTGAGATGGTCACCTACACTGTAGGAAGTCTAGTTTTATCCCTTTCCTCTACCCAGTCTATAGTATGCCCACAGTCACAGTAATAAAATATTTCTCCAGACATTGAGACATACTCTCTACGAATAAAACTGTCCTTAATTGAGAATTACTGGTTTAACATAAAGAAAAGCAAATTACTTACACACATACCTGCTTAATCACACATTCCAGATCACAAAATAACATACATTTCCAGTGATAAATTATAAAAGATATAATAATTGTTTATAATTTTTATATCCTATAACATAGAAAACTCTTAACAATTTTGAGCATTTATCTTAGTCTCATAATTATTTATTTTATCAAATTTTTTACATCAGTATATCTGTAACCTATTCATCTATCCACATAAAACTGGGGTCTTACAAAAGTTAAATGAGGACTTTGAGATTATTTCTTCTTGTTGACCTGTTGATCTGTCTAGCAACTTTGTTAACCATGAACAGCCCATTCTTTTCTGTTGTTTGTCTGTTTGCCTTATTTTCCTTTTGTAAAAAAAAGAAAAAAACCCTGGTGAATTTTGTTTATTGGTTTCAGTTAGTTCCTACTCTTGTGCTACATATCTTAAAAGAAGTTGCAACCCACTCTTTGTTTATGTAACCACATCTTACTTCTTAATGGTCTCCCCTTACTCTGAATGTCTTTAAATTTTAAATATTACCTATGACCAAAGAACTATTATCTCAGATGAAAATATATGAATAAAATATATGACTTTCCTTGTTACATAATGACCTGAACTTTGAATATTTCTTTCTGTTATTCCAGTCCTGAGTAGTGGTAGGTCTGTCTTACTTTCCTATTAAAATCAGCATCCTTCAGCATCCTTATCAAAGGCTATAGTTAATTAGGAGCAACTTAGATAAAGGTACTAATTAAAAAACATAGGTAGTGCAGTGTGTTTGTGTGTGTGTGTGTGTGTGTGTGTGTGTGTGTGTGTGTGTGTGAGAGAGAGAGAGAGAGAGAGAGAGAGAGAGAGAGAGAGAGAGAGTTGAGTTGTTGACTTTATATGATCTTTACCTGGTAAGAAAGTCTCAAGGAGAAATTGCCTAAGTCAAGTTGGCTTGTGAGGGATTGTCTTCATTATGCTAGTTGATGTAGGAGGACCTGCCCACTGTGGGTGACAGCATTCCCTGGGCTTGGGATCCTGTACTTTATGAGTGGAGAAATTGAGGTAAGCACAAGCAAGTTTTCATTTGTTCTCTCTGCACTCTTAATTGTGACTGTAATATGATTATCATCCTCCAGCTCCTGGCTTGACTTCCCCACAATGATGGACCATGACTTGGAATTGTAGACCAATTAACTTTCTTCTTCGCAAAGTTTCTTGTGTCAGGGTGTTCAGCATAGCATCAGGAAACAAAACTAAGGCAATATGTGTGCATGTGTGCATAAAATTATGATTACTTTCCTCTCATCAGAGATCAGTTTGTTCATATAGCAAATTATTAATAAATGAAGGTCAAAAATCTAATACTGGCAAACTTTGATCATGATTTTCTTGAATTATGTTAGTACATATTTGAAAAGCATGTTGGGATACTATAAGAAGTAACACACTCGGGTACACATTAAATGGCTGACATTTCCTTTAACAACATTTTATGGAAGAAGAGATAGAGCACTCAGAGTTGAGTGGGACAGGAAATAGGAGAATAATTTGAGGAGGAAGATGAATGAAAACAGCTGATTTGTGTTTACATACATATGTATTGAATGTCCTGAAAGTCTTAGGAATACTGTTGTGGACACTTCTTTCTAAGTGAAGAAAAATAGAAGTAGCACGCAATAATAAAACTTATTTGTCTGCTAGTATAGATAACTGACAACAATTTAATATATTCTCCTATTTGCAATGGAACATATGAAAAAATTGAGAACTTGGGTCTTATTTTTGCCTATATTAGTGAAAGAGTACTAAAGCAAATATTTCAATATTATTTATTATTTTAAAATTTACATATTGGCCCCAGTTCTCCTTCCCTTCCCTTGCTCCCCACAACCTTCTCCATCCCACCCTCCCATCCACTCCTCAGAGGGGTAAAGCCTCCCTTGGGGAGCCAACAATGATGGAGGAAGGTCATTGGTTAATTAAATAAAGAAGCTGCTTGCCCTGATAGGTTAAAACATAGGCGGGAGGAGTAAACAGAACAGAATGCTGGGAGGAAGAGGAAGTGAGCTCAGAGACGCCATCCTCCCCTCTCCCAGGCAGATACACGCGATGAAGCTCTGACCCAGGATGGACGTAGGCTAGAATCTTCCCGGTAAGACCGGTGCTCACAGATTATTAGAGATGGGTTGATCGGGATATCAGAATTAGCCAGTAAGGGCCAAGCAGTGTTTAAATGAATACAATTTGTGTGTTGTTATTTCGGAGCATAAGCTAGCAGGCAGCCCAGGGTGCTGGGGACGCAGCCCCACCGTTCCTATTACTACACAACAAAGTCTGGCTTACCAAGTTCAGGCAGGAACAAGTTCCTCCCTCTTAAAAATATCTACTGATGCTGGGTGGTGGTGCATGCCTTTAATCCCATCACTCTGGAGGCAGAGGCAGGTGGATGTCTGTGAGTTTGAGGTCAGCCTAGTTTGCAAGAGCTAGTTCCAGGACAGGCATCTAAGCTACACAGAGAAACCTGTCTCGAAAACCAAACCAACCAACCAACCAACCAACCAAACAAACAAACAAACAAATCAAAACCAAACAACAATAAAAGCTACTGTCATGTGTTGTGGGACAATGGTTTTTCTTATCCTGTCACTTGTATTACTTTAATAAAATGCTGATTGGCCAAAAACCAGGAAGGAAATATAGGCAGGACAACCAGGCAGTAAATAGAGGCAGGGTGACAGGAACAGGAGATTTCTGGAAAGAGGAAAGCTCAGTCTTCAGTCATGAACCAGACATAGAGGAACAAGATGAGAACACCTCACTGATAAAGGTACCAAGCCACATGGCTAACACAGACAAGGATTATGGGCTAATGTAAGATGTAAGAATTAATTAATAAGAAGCCTGAGATAGTAGGCCAACCAGTTTATAATTAATGTAGACCTCTGTGTATTTCTTTGGGACAGAATGGCTGTGGGACTGGGTGGGACAGAAACCTCAGTCAACAGTTATGTGACTGTGGAATGTTCTGGCTAGGCTCATGTGTTTGAACACTTACCCCTAGCTTGTGGTGGGGCTTTGGAAGGGCATAGAACCTTTAGGATAAACAGCCTTGCTGGAGGAAGTGAGTGACTGGAGATGGATCTTTATTGTTGATTGCCTGATCCTACTTCCTGTCTGGTCTTTCTTCCTGAGTGCCGATGTGATGTGATTGCAAGCCTCATGGTCCTGTCACCGTCCCTTCTCTACCATAAATGGCTGTATCTCATTTTAAACTTTAAGACTAGATGAATTTTTCTTTTGTGAATTTGCTTCTTGTTAAATATTTAGTAACAGTAATGAGAAAAGCAACAAGGATAGTTAACAAACCAAGCTGACCTCAGTTTTCAGTGAGATCAGCACAAGAACAAGAACTATATGGTCCTACTTGAGTCTCTGGTAAACACTCCCCAACAAACTATGATTGCATATCAGATCCATGTAGTGTAACATAAAGTGACTCTTTTCAAAACAAGATTATTCTCTTGTGTATCTAAGATACCTTTTACATATACTATTTTTATAAAGATTTTTTTTCTTTTATGTGTATGAGTGCTTGGCCTGCATGTGAACTCTATGTGTGCCTGTTGTCCATTGAGACAAAAAGAGAGTGTCAGGGGCCCTGAAACTGGCACAGCAGATGGTATTGCGGTGTCATGTTGGTCCTGGGAACTGAACCTGGGTCTTTTCTAAGAGCAGCCAGTGCTTTTAAACATTGAGCAATATTTCCAGATATCACATATGACATTTTTATCCCAAGATAATCTCTCCCAACCCAAACAATCAAATTAATAGAATCCACTTAGACTGAATCAACTATATTATTATTGTCTGCTGGATAGACTCTAGAGAGCACCTTCTTTATGTTTATAGTTATTTTCTACATCAGTGGAGTTAGAGCGCTTTACATTTGCCTTGGAAAGATCCCTATGTGGGTCTGTCTCCTTTCTTTCTTGAGTATGCTTATCTCTGAGCTGTTGGAGGAGGGAGCCGTTTGTTAGTTCCTGGCTGCCTGGCTAGCTTAGAACCAAAATAATCACAGAAAAACTGTATTAATTAAATCACTTCTTGACCCATTAGTCCAGCTTCTTATTGGCTAACTCTTAAATATGAATTTAACCCATCTGCATTAATGTGTGTATCGTCACGTAGCAGTGGCTTACCGGCCAAGTTTTGACATGTTTGACTCTGGCAATTCCATGACATCTCTCTAACTCTACACTTCTTCCTCCCAGCATACAGTCCAGTTTTCCCCACCTACGTAAGTTCTGCCCTATCAACAGGCCAAGGCAGTTTCTTTATTCAATAATCAATAAAAGCAACACATAGACAGAAGGACCTTCCACACCATTCAGCAGGGTATGAAAACTTTACACCTACATCAGAGATGCAGAAACAGAGGTTGAAAACAATGCAATTTGCTATAGCATGCTTTAGGAAGACCTTAGTGGTTATGTCTGTGTTGGAAGCTACTGGACTTGTTTTTCTCAACTTGACATAAACCAATACCTAACTGGGATGAGGGAAACGTAATTGAGAAAATTCCTCCATAGATTAACCTGCAATCAAGTACTGTCCTGATGAATAATGCTTGATTGTGGGTGGGTGCAGTTCACAGGGGAGAGGTACCACTCTTGGGCCCATGGTCCTGGCTGGTAAAAGAAAGCAGGCAAAGCAAGTCATGGGGAGCAAGTTGGTAAGCTGGGTTCCTTCATGGTCTCTGCTTCAGCTCCTGCCTCTGGGTTCCTGCTTTGAGTTCCACGCTGGCTTCCCTCAGTCATGGATTATGGCCCGAAAGTTGCAGGATGAAATAAAGTCTTTCCTCTACGCTTGCTTTGGCCAAAATATTTTACCAGAGCAACAGAAAACCTAACTACGGCAGCTACTCTTTCATTAATTAAGCTTGCAGAAAACACCTCTAAACATACATAGGAAATGATATTTTATTTTATATTGAGTTTGGTATTGCAACATCCTGACTTCAAATAAATCAGTGAATGATGAACAAAAGGATAACACACCAATTAAAATAGCCAAGCAGCTGAGAAAATTTAGATAATTCATTACCATTTTGAATTATGTTTCATTTGCTAGGTATTACATGGGAGCATGTTTACTCTTCCTTTTTTTTTTTTTAGTTGGTGATTTCATTTATTTGTTTGTTCATTTGTTTATTAGAGACAGGGCCTCTGCATGTAGCCTGGCTGGCCTAAAACTATCTCTCTAGATCAGGATGGCTTCAAACTCACAGAGGTCCCCCTACCTTTATCTCCCATGTACAATTCTTCATGTGGGCTTCAGCAGAACCTAAACAGCTAAGTCCAGGGTCTACTTTCTAGCTTACATCACTCCGCTTGGGCAGCTACAAGTCTGTCCTTTGTTCCCAAGTATCACAGGCTTTCCATTATACTCAGCTGGAAGAGTTCATGGATGATCCATCTCATGATCTTGGGCAAGCACTCACCCTTTATATTGTTATACTAAACTATTTAGAATAGAGTAAGCATTCAAAAAATGTCTGTGAAACTGAACTGACCAGGATTGGCATCTATTTTAACACATCTCCATTGAAAAAAATTGTGTTATTATAAATTAATATAAATTAAAAATTATTTCAATTAATATAAACTCGTTTAGTTATATTTTGTTTACATAATTATTTATATATTTTATGAATTTTTTGAACTATAGAGTTATTAATACTATATATAATTACTTTAATAATAAGCAGTGTTTATTATTGATTATTAACTAACAGCCCTGTATTAAGTGCAGGATTACATAGAAGTGATTTGCTTGAATTTACTAAACTGGACACTTGTTGACTTTTGCCTAATGATTTGTGGTAGAGGTGGAGATATATGCCAGTGAGTCTCAATTAAAAAATTAGCATATAATACGTTAATCTTGCTGACTTGTTACTATGACCGGAAATGGGATCTGAAATGAAGGAACATCTTTGTTGCTTTTTGTTTAGCTATAAACACAATTGGAAAGACTAGGGCATTCTGTGTCACACTAACATTCCTTACATTTTGGAGACTGAGGCAGAAGTATCACTGTGAGTTTGGCACCATCCTGGGCTCTACAGTGAGTTCTTAGGCTACATAATGTGACTGTATCTCCAAAAACCAAACCGTTGCAGACCAAACTAGACCAAAGGGAAATGGGACTATATACCACTTCAATATAAGTGGTGGTATTTTAGGTGTTCTATCATCTAAAATGTGGTATCTCACCTCACGATGATAATCAATATATATTTTTCTATTTTTCATTAACTGCCATTTAGAATAAGTAAGTTATCATCAGCTCTCACAAGGTTCCACAGCTCACAAAAGATGTAAAGGGCTTTAAAGCTCTTGGTGCTTATATAAACTCAGAAGACATAAGGTAGAAAGCAATTTGGCAGGCATTCTTCAAGCTGCCATGGTCAGGGACACGTGCTGGTTTTACCTGGAGACTTTTGAGTGACAGTCTCTTTTGACATTGTCTTTAAGTAGGAGAAGTTGATTTCTCTTGGAATGTCATTGTCCTAGCATGAATGATACACAGTGAGATTGCCATGACAGCACAGAGAGCAGATGAAATCAGCTCGGATCTGAACAATACTCGTTCTAGCCATGTAAAGGGAGGTTACTGGATTTTATTAGCTCCTTAATAATAAAACGAAGGAACTTAACAGTCCTGTGTAGTTTTTAGAATTGTTGTGTGTTTTCTATATTTTTATATTGTCTATTAATATATAAGAGAAAAAACAGTCTCATTTTACAGTTCACATTTAATCATTTTGGACTACTTATAGTTATACTTGTATAAACATTGCTAAGATACAGTGTGTACATATGTGTTTTTCATATACATACACTGATTTATGTATGTATTATTAGTAGCTAAAGGTACTGTCGTACTTAACCTGGTAAAATTTAAATTATTAAACTGGTAGTATTATATAATGTAGCAATTAGTTGCATAGTGTCCACAGTGGACTAACGAGTGTGTCCCAGATCTCACACTTCTTACCTTTATGACCTTGCTATTCTTTTTTTCTTTTCTTGTTGTGTTGGTTATGGGTAACTCTATGGTCACAGCTGAGCTGCGTGGGAGCCTGGAACTTTCATGTCAGCTTTTCTCCCAGAAAAACAATACCCATGAAGGCTCTCTTCTACCTGCTAAGGAAGTGTGTCATGGAACCTTTCTTTCTTCTCAGTACCTCTATGCCTTCCAAGTTGTACAAAATCAACCTACAGTGTTTTATGAGTGCAAAATGGAAGGCCTGGCAGCTGGGTACTCGGTTCTGCCATGAGCTGGCCTGGTGCTCACAGCTGGGTTTAGTGCTGTTCTGTTGACGATAACCTCACAAAACAGCACCAAGCATGGCTACTCTGTGACTTGATAGATTGAGGCCAAATAAATCCCTTCTATAGTCACAAATGAATACAAACAAGACAGTACTTCCAAAGTAGGAAATGGTCCAAATGCCCCCTAGGAAGAGGGATGAGAGTGGCGGCTGATTTTTTTTACCAGCTGTAGCTTAGCTCTGTGCTGCAATTCTCCATTCCTAGACACAAGCATAAGAACTATCAAGATAACTTAGCAGAGACTTCCCCTTCCCGACAGTAACACACTATACTCCTTAGAGAACTCGTTGAAATCCTATAATACTTGCAAAAATAACAAAGTGAGTACAGTCAAACGCCTTCCTTCTCAAATGCCTCTGTGCCGCAGTGAGACTGGTTTTCCTCACTACCATCTTCGGAAGATCTAAACTTGTAAAATTATCCTGGTATATTTGGTGGTCTTTGGCTGGAGTGCACTGATACTTTGTGATGGATCTTACTTTGAGGAAATGAAATTGATTTAAGAGTTATTATTGTTTTATAAGCTGATTTCTTTGAGTATAGGAGTTATGACAAGGAACAATCGGTGAGAGGCAAGCCCAGGGTTATTGACATATCTAAAGCATTCCAAAAAGAAGAGGCCAGAGAAGAAATGTTCTCACTGAAAAGAGAGTGCTAACTGGGCCTATAAAAAAAAGGTAAGATCTGAGAAGAACATGGGCATCACATGAACGTTATTATGGGAGGATACTGGGAGTCAACTGGAACCAAAACTCAATGCTTTAGGAAAAAAGTGGATGGAGAAATTTAAGGTGGGCAGAAAACTCAAAATCATACAGTGTTTAAGAGGGACAGATCGGGGATTTGCAAGCTAAACACAGACATGCATTTTAGAAAGCCAAGACCCAGAGCTAAGGATCATTTTCCATAGCAAATAAGAAAGAACTTAGACGAATGAAAAATTAAAATAATGCTAGCGTTTATTGAGCTAATGACATTTAAAGTACAGAAATTGATTAGAAAATTTAAGTTATTCATTTGAAGGTTATTTCCTGAGTGCCTCCCATGAAGAATGCACAGAAAATGCCATCACTCTGAAGTTTAATAACTGCTATTTGCTCCATTTAAAAATCATAGCACATCCATATGTCTGAATTTAACAGTTCATTAATTGCTGGCTATGGGGATTTTTTTTTAATTCTCTAAAGAGTAAAATGGATGATGACTTAGAATTTCTGTAACACCAAAAGCTATAGAGTGCTTAAAAGTGTCTGATCTAATCATTAGAAAATGCATTTGAAATGAAAGAAATATTACTTGGCAAATTTAAATTAGGCACCGTCTCAGTTTCTATTATATATTACTCAAGAGAGAAAATATTCAGAGTTGTGCATGGATGTTCGAGAAAAGTATTGTGCTTCCGAGGACAAGCATGTTGGGGTAATTCAAGAGTGGTTTTTTTTTTTTTTGGTTTAGTTTTGTTTTATGACATTTCTTCTTCATGAAGAAAGAGTATATCGTTGTAATCACCTTTGAACAGTATGGCCTGCTGCCCATGAAAACTCATTTAACCAGGAAGCTCATGTCTGACACCCCTCAAGTCATCTGAGTGGTCATTAAACTAGTGAACTGGAACTTCCTTTAGGTTTTCCTTTCATGCATGAATTAACTTTATTGGAGAGGGTCTTTCTAAAGTACAGTAGACCCATGTCCTCTCCTTTTGTATCCGTCTCTAGAAAAAGGAAGGCAATCCACAGAGGAGTTGCCACTTTTCCGTGCACCAACAATCAGGAGGTAATAGAATTTGGGGGTTTAGCACATGGCTTTGTCCGTTTACGTTCTCTCACTGTGATCACTCAGATGTAGAGACTTGGGCAAGCAAGCTATTTTGTGGTTCTCTTTGCTAAGCTGTAGAGACATAGAAGAGCAGTGACCTTTGAAAGGTTGGTGCGTTAGGAGGAGTGTAACCCATGACTCGGATAGTACGAATTTACCTGGTACATAGTGTTCTTCAGAATGTTAGCTGTTACTGATAAATGTGTGACCTGTGGGAGTCGCTGGGTGCACTCAGCCAAGGGCAAGCTTCCCTTTCACCAACAAGGCTCTCATTCTGCCAGCTTCTTGAGGTCTGTCCTCAAGTTGATTTCTTAGCCACACTTACTGCAAAGTCAGTTTATTAATAGACGTGCCAAGAAATACTTGGTGCTGGGGGTGGGTGGACGGGCAGAGCACTGAAGGAGATTGCTGGAAGGAGGCATGCTTTGGGGGATCAGATAGGAACCCGATGCAAGGGAAACTCCTCTGAATCTATAAGGATAACCCCAGCTAAGACTCCTATCAATAGAGGATATATAACCTGTGATCAGACTGGTGACTACCCCAATTGTCATCAGAAAGCCTTAATCCAGCAACTGATTGAAACAAATGCAGAGACCCACAGTCAAACATTACGCTGAGCAGGGGGAATTCTGCTGGAGCAAGGAAGGAAGGATTGTAGGAACCAGAAGAATCAAGGGCATCACAAGAAAACCCACAGAAACAACTAACCTGGGCTCATCGGAACTCAAAGGGTCTGAACCAACAACCAGGGAGCCTGCATGGGATCAACCTAGGCCCTCTACAGATATGGGAGAGTTGTGTAGCTTGGTCTTTTTGTGGGACTTGTCTAACAATGGAAGCAGGGGCTATCCCTAATGCTTTGACTGGCTCTTGGGACCCTATTCCTGATACTTGGTTGCCTTACCAGCCTAAACACAAGGTGAGGCGCTTAATCTTACCGCGCCTTAACATACCATGTTTTATTGATTGTTCTGGGAGACCTGTCCCTTTCTGAACTGAAATGGAGGAGAAAAGGGTTGAAGGGCAGGAGAAGAGGTGAGAGGAGGGAATGGGAGGAAAAGAGGGAGGGGAAATGTCAATCAGGATGGAGAATAAATACAAAAATTAAAGAAAAAAGAAAAAAATGCTTGGTGCTAATTTCCAAAGGCAGAAGGTTGAATTTGAACCAGGCCTGGAGTAGGTTTAGATGTTTTTCTGTTTAGATCTTTTTCTTTTGTCTTTAGAAGTTAGTTGTGGTGGAAAATAATGATAAACAATGGGTTATAGTTGGCTGCATTCAACTATTTAGGTATTTCCACGTGTGCTACTATACAGAAAAAGTGCAAAGAACTGCTCTCTGGCAGGAGGCAAGCCTCAAGGGAACTTTTCAGATTTTGAGCTTTTTTTTTTTTGGCTCCCAGAGCAAACCAGCTTTACTCCTAGAATACAGCCTGTGGGTTCAGCAGGTCCTTTAAAATGATGGAGTATTGACATCTGGTGTGCCTCTGACAAGTGCAGGTTTCTTTGTCCATTGAAAGAAGGCCCTTTCTCAACACAGTTTTCTGAAGTCTGCCACCATGGTCTGCAGCTAAGTCCACTGATTACCCTGGCCTTGTTGCAATGGGAGTTTGGAGGCAGCAGATGTTTGAGAAAGTATTCCATGCTAATTTCCAAAGGTAGAGGATGGAAAAAAGGGGTGGGGGCAGACAGCAGTGTGGAAAGGGATATCAAGTTCAAATCGGAGTGTTTAAACTCGGATTCCAGTCCCAGGTGTATTTACTCTTCACACGAAGCTACCATGTGTTTAGTTTGTTCCATGTGCAGAAACAGATTCAAGCTTCTATCTTATGGTACTAATGAGAATAATTGATAGGAGTCACATAATACCTTTGTTACTGCCCTTCCTACATTGTAATCAACTGCTCAGTTCACACTAGCCAGCATTTTTATTGACGGGTCAGTATTCATATGTTCCCAGGGCCCTAATGTATACTTCTGACATCAATTCTTGAACATATCCACAGACAAAATAGTTAATTATATTAACACATCGGAATAATTATCAAGCTCTCAGAGTGAACTTTAAAAACAAACACATAATATTTTTATTTTATTTATTTTTAAAGAATTGCATGCATGCATACAGTGTATTTTGAGAATAGTCACCCCACTACAACTCCTCCTAGATTCTCCTGTGGTAAGTATTATTTCTTCTTTCTGTTTTGATAATCCTCACAGACTCTGTCTTATTCATTCATATTAGGAAGAGATTCATTCAAAACAGTAAAATAGAGTCAGATGGAAACCATGCCATCCTATAAGATAGCAAACTGGACCTCGGGGAAGGATGACCTTAACCATGACCGCAAGATAGTTTGGGAAAGGGATCAAAGATTCCTACAAACATGTGTGAACTCCAGGGCTTTCAGCAGTTAAAGGATAGACTAAACCCAGTCCACATTTTCACCTATAATTGATTGAAAACAACACACAGAACCTAGAAAACAGCAGAGTGCTTCTGAGTGCTCTAAACTGTATAGCAGCAGTTTATCACATTTATTTCTCTTTGACCCTTTCTGAGATGCCTTCTGAATGCTGCCATGAGAATCTCCAATAAAGCAGATCACTTCTCATAGGAACCAGCCAATGAACAGACAAGTAACAACTAAGAACTTGCCATATAAAATCATGACACAATCTGAGGATACTTTCAGTCTTCCCTCATGTATATGTATGTATGTTATATCCTCTCAAATGGTATGTCATGACCCAGTACTATCTGAAGTTTGGAATATTCTTCCATATTTAGAATAGAAATCAATTACCTTAAAGTTGACGATATTTGTTTGCAACTGAATGCTTGTGTGCTAACTTTTCTGCCACATCCCATATTTTAGATGTTGGAGCTTAGTGCCTTATTCAGGTCCACCATGTTCTGACTTCACTGTAACCCAGATGACACCCACATAATATTCTATCTGTTGCCATATACAGCAGCCAAACTGAGGCTGTCCTGATTTGTTTTCCCACTAGAACCCAGGAGTGTTGTTGGTGAAGTATTCATGGAGTCTCAAGCTGATAGAATAGTTTATGGGTAAATTGTCAAGCACAAAAAGCCAGCTGAGTCCATTTCCCACTGTTGACCCTGAATTATTTGTCTTTTTTATTATTAGGTTGTAATTTTTTAATAGCCCAGATACAATGCTGCCTGTCTGTTTGTGGCCTGTCATCTGTTTTCTAGAGATTAAGCTAAGGGCCTTGCATATACTAAGTAGACGCTCTATCACTGGACTATAAAATCGCTCGGGGTTAAAACATAGCCTAGCATCTGCGAGTATATTCTCACATTAATATCTGAGCATATATATGATCTGCAACTATGTTCTCTAATTTTGGTGGCTGGTAACTTTTGAAATGTAAAAATTTTTGATTTTGATAAATGCAATTTGCTCATTTTTTCTTTCTTTGTAAAATTCTAAGAATACTTGGCACAGCTAAGGTCATTATGAGTTGCTCTTTTTCTGCTCCATTGGTTTTATGGTATTAGCTCTTACATGTAGGTCAATACCAGGATTTTGGATTTTGAGACAAAGTCTCGCTGTGGAGTCCTGGGTAGTCTGGAACTCGCTATGTAGACTAGGCTGCCCTTGATCTTGCACCAATTCTCCTGCCTTTACTTCCCAGTGGTTGGGATTATAGGTTTGCATCTTCATGTTCAATATTCCATTTTATTTTAATGCTTTATTTTTGAGTTTGAACAAGAAGGCCAATTTAGTTTTTCTTTTTTAATGTGGTTATCTAGTTGTTTCAGCAATGTTGGTCGGTTGAAAGGACTACTTTTCCACATTGGATTGTTTATGTTTAATTTTTAAATTTTTGTCAAAGTCAATTGACTAAATATGTAAGGACTTTATACCCAAGTCTTCTTTCCATTCCATTGATATATGTCTGCTTTTGTGTCAGTACCATCATGCTTCAGTGACCACAATTTGCAGCATTCATTTTTAAATGTTTAGTTTCCTTTGTAATTATGTGTATGTGTAGAGTTGAGATGACTCATTATCGTTATCAACTTGACACATTTGACAAGAGGAAACTTCAACTGAGGAGACCATCAGACTGGTCTGTGGGCATGATTTTGAGTTATTTTATTAATAACTATTTGATGTAGGAGGACCCAGATTACTATGGGTGGTGCCATCCTTAGGCAGGTAGACCTGGGCTTATGTAAGGAAAGTAAAGAAGCAAAAAATATAAAATGAAAAAAAAAGAAAGCATATTTAACAAATGGTTCTGGCATAACTGGATATCAACATATAGAAGATTGAATATATATCCATATCTATCACCATGCACAAAACTCAAGTCCAAATGGAGCAAAGACTTCAACATAAAGCCAGCCACACTGAACCTCATAGAAGAGAAAGTGGAAAGTACACTTGAACGCATTGGCATAGGAGACCACTTCTTAAATATAACCTCAGTAACAGAGACACTGAGAAAAACAATTAATAAATGGGACCTTCTGAAACTGAAAAACTTTTGTAAAGCAAAGGACATAGTCAACAAGATAAAATGGCAGCCTTCAGAATGGGAAAAGATCTTCACCAACTCCACATCTGACAGAGGACTGATCTCCAAAATATACAAAAATTCAAGAAATTGGTCATCAAAGGAACAAATAATCCAATAAAAATGGAGTACAGATATAAACAGAGATCTCTCAGCAGAGGAATCTAAAATGGCTGAATGACACTTAAGGAAATGCTCAACATCCTTAGGCATCAAAAATGCAAATTAAAACAATTCTGACATTTCATCTTACACCTGTAAGAATGGCCAATATCAAAAACACTGATGACAACTTATGCTGGAGAGGATGTGGGATAAAGGTAATACTCCTCTATTGCTGGTGGGAGTGCAAATTGGTACAACCATTGAGATATCAGTATGGCGATTTCTCTGAAAATTAGGGAACAATCTTCCTCAAGACTCAGTAATACCACTTTTGTGTATAGATCCAAAAGATGCTCAATCATACCACAAGGACATAGCAGCATTGTTTGTTATACCCAGAACCTGGAAGCAACCTAAATGGCCCTCGACCAAAGAATGGATAAGGAAAATGTGGTCTATTTATGCAATAGAGTACTACACAGCAGAGAAAAATGACATTTTGAAATTTGTGGGAAAATGTATGGATCTAGAAAACATATTGAGTGAGGTAACCCAGACCCAGAAAGACAATTATCATATGTACTCACTGATAAGTGGCTTTTAGACATAAAGCAAAGAAAATCAGCCTACAATTCACAATCCCAGAGAACTTAGACAACAATGAAGATTCTAAGATAGATGTAATTGGATCTAATCTACATGGGAAGTAGAAAAAGACAAGATCTCTTGAGTAAATTGGGAGCATGAGGACCATGGGAGGGGATTGAAGGGGAGTAGAGAGAAATGCATAGCTCAATAAAATTAATAGAAAAGGAATTAAAAAAAGAAAGGTAGCTAAATGTGAGTCTGTGAGCAAGTCAAGCCAGGAAGTAGCCTTCCTCTGTGGAATGTAGGCCTTTGGCTTGAGTTCCTGCACTGGCATCTCTTTATGAGGAAGTGTAACCTGTAAGATGCAGTAAGTCCTTTCTTTCATGAGTTTGTCTTGGTTGGTGCTGTGATACACAGCAACAGAGAAGTCTAGGTCAAGGCATAGTGTGTGTACGTGTGACCAAGAAGACTAGAAAGGGCAGAGTGTATGCAGGTGTGTTTGTGTGTGTGCGTGTGTGTTCGCCTCTCTGGGTGTGTGGGTGTCTGTGTGTCACATGCAGAAGAGAGAACACTTTGACTTATGGGAGCTAGTTTTCTCCTTCTACGATGTGGAAGGGGCCAGGATCACGCTGAGTCATCTCGCTGGTCTAGAAGTTCCCTTCTGTTATTTGCTTGTAGCCTTTTTAATTTGCTTCATTTTTAAATCATAAATGGTGGCTGAAATAGTCCAATGCCTTTTGTTTGTGTGGAGAGAGTACTGTGTATTTGGCCTTTACTCTACTGATATGATGTATTGATTAATTTAGATCTTAACATAATCCATAGTAGATACTTTTGCATATAGCATAAGCCCCTTTGTTACAGTAGACAATACTTTTCTATGTTGCTGGATTTCTTTTGGCTGGTACTTTGATGAAACATTTAGGTTTTGGAGAAGCGGTATTGGCTTGTAGTTTTCTTTCCTGTTGTGCCTTGTCTGGTTTTGGCAGCCTGCTAACATTGTTCTCATAGAATGGTTTAAAAATCTTCTCCTTGGGATGGAAAGAAGGCTGAGTGATTAAGAGTGATGGCCGCTATTTCAGAGGACCCTGGTTCCGTTCCCAACACCCACATAGCTGGTGACTCACAACCATCTGCAACTCCAGATCCAGAGGATATGATACTCTCTCTTGGTCTCTGTGGGCACCAGGCATGCATATGGTACACAGACAGACACACAGACAGGCACAACCTATCATACACATAAAGTGAAATAAGGATAAAAATTTTAAAGTCTTCCCTTTCACTTCAAAGATCTTAAGCATAGAAACTCTAATGTTCCAGACAACCTCCTTCATTTTGTTTATAAATTACAGCACATCCAAACTTCCTCATCAGCCAGCACTTAGCGAAGTACCTATGTGATTTGAACCAATTTATTCTCATCACTAAACAGTGTTTATAATACTCCCACATGATTTAAACCAATTTAGCTTTCCCACGAGAGGAGTCAGGTGGGGAAGAGGGAGAGAGGCTGTGTGGCAGATGTGTACAGCAAGCACAGGGACCAAGGCCTGAAGGACCTGGACACAATGATATTTCACAGATGGCAATGACCACACCACACCACACTTCCTCTTTTTTTTTTCCTTTGGACTCTTGCAATGTGGTCCTCAGATCTAAATTTTCAAAATTCATCTGATTTCTCCCCACCTTCCTGCTACCGTCTTTATCTCTCTCTCTGCCCTTTCAAAACTAGATGGAGATTAATTAGCTAAAGTATTCAACACGAAGAAGGTGGTGAGGTGGCTGAGGGTCAAAGGCGTTGCCATGCCTGCTTGGTGGTGTGAGTTTAGTAGGGGGAACACATAGAAAGGGGGAAACAGACTCCAGAAGTTTTTCTGATGCCCACACCTTCACCTTGGCACACGTGCTCACTCGGGCACACACAAAAGTTAATAATAATAACAACAATAAATAATAATAACAAGAAGACAATTTTCCCAAGGAGCCATTGAAGTTAGAGTAGGTGTTGTTTTTCTATCCTGACTTTCATTGGTAACTGAGGGCAGTGGTAACACACAGGTTCAGTGACCTTAGGACAAAAACAACAGAGTAAGTGTCCTCACGGTCCTCTGCACGGGCTGTACGCAAGTTCTCTTTTAAACACTGTGAAAATGCAACCCTCTCATTTCCATGCTTGATGAGCATAAATTTTCAAAAAGAAGTATCAAGTTGAACCGGCATTTACTCAGCGTGATTCATGTTCTGAATGCTTAGAGGGAAGGGGGTTCTGTTGTTTCTACTTTGAGAGATTTATAGTCTGGGTAGCAGAAGACATCTACTTAGGGAAGAAATAAGCATTTAAAACATTTTAAAGACACATTAATCCCAGGACACAGGCCTTGGCCATTAGTAAACAAGACACTTCAGGTCATGTAGAGGTGAGAAGGAAGCTCACATGGGAAGGGTGACCTGATACAAATGATTTGAAACTCACAGATGAATATGCAGGTTGATAAAGCCATGGCTAGGGCAGGAGGGAGAGCCCAGAGGCTCACAGCACTTTCTGCTCTTGCTGAGGAGTGGAGTTTGGTCTTCTCAGCACTCAGCTCAGGTGGTTCACACCACCTCTAAGTGCAGCCCCAGGAGATCTGATGCCCTCTCCTGGCTTCAGTGAGCAACTACACACACACACACACACACACACACACACACACACACACACACACACTCCTATACATGAATAAAAATAAAATAATTTTTTAAAACAAAAATGGCAGATACTAGTGAGGAGTTTGATGATTAAGGGTTCCCTTTCTCTTTTAAAGAAGCCAATTTAAAAACTACCAATTAATTTTCTTTTGATTCCACAGAAGCAAATTCAAATTCTAATCTTTCTTTTTGTTCCTTTTTCTTCTTATGGGACATTGTAAATATGTCCTGAGCCAATTTCCTTTGCTCATAGGTAAGCTCTGTACACCCGAGAATACGAGAAAACAGTTGTTTATCTTTGTTCCGAATTGCCAAGGAAGAAACATATTCATTCCCTCCATTCCAATTAACATTACAAAGTGAATTGCTACCCTGGGATTCACTGAAAAGAATTTTCCTGGCATCCCTGTAGCTCAGGGCGAGAGGTCTTGTCAGTACATTTACGAATACCCATAACATTTGAGCCCAGTGTCCCCATACACAATTTCTGTGCATATATTTGGACAGAAAGTACATTTTTCAGTCTTGCAACTTGGTTTTCCTCTCTCTTTGTCTGTCCTTCCAGTAGAGAGGAACAGTTCAAGAGGGAAGATGCATTTCAAAATGTACCTCCTAAGCATTTTGTATCTGCTTCACTGCGGATAGAGCCCAGGGCTCCTACCTGCCTAGGGAGAACTCAGCCATTGAGCTAGAATGAACAGACCCTGCAGACCCTCAAACATTCTTCATGATTACAAAGAGGAGCAGTCTTTGCAGGCAAAAAGGGAAGCATTTTCTTAGATACTGAAGGTAACTGAACTGCTTATATTAATGTTTTATTTTAGGAATACTTGTAAGTGAAGACCATTTTTATTCATTGTTTTAGTAGGCTTGTATTCACTGACTTGAGAATATGAATTAGACATGATTTTACATAGTGGGGAGAATGCAGGGATCACAACAGAGAGTGCCTTTGCTGTTGGACTTCATATTCTAGTGAGAACAATACTAGAAGGCATATTGTATTATATGTTGATGAGTTAGGAAACTTAGGCAGAAAGGGAGAATTCAAAGTGTCTGGGGGTAGGGCTAGGTGACTACTCTGTTTTACTTATTTCGTGTTTGAGATGGAGCCCCACTGTGTCGCCTAGTTTGGCCTTAAACCTCGGAGCTCAGATGATTCTCCCATTTCAGCCTCGGGAGTTGCTGAGGTTAGAGTCCTGTTTCACCATTCTCAGCTCAGAGCATCTTTAATAAGATGTAAGTAAAGATCTTGATGAAGATTGTATTTGAAATATGGCCTGTGATAAGTAAAGAAGTTGGTAAATGCCATGAATCAGGGAGCTGCCCGACGTGTTCCAGGAGGTAATAAGGCCTCTGGTATAGAAGGAACAGTGGACTGCATTCCTGCAGCCTGGCTCCTGGCTGCCTGGCTAGTTTATGCCCCAAAATAACAACACACAAATTGTATTCATTTAAACACTGCCTGGCCCATTAGTTTAAGCCTCTTATTGGCTAACTCTCACATCTTGATCAACCCATTTCTAATAATCTCTGTAGCACCACGAGGTGGTAGCTTACCGGGAAAGATTCAGCATGTCTGACCTGGTGGCTGGCTCCTTTGCATCTGACCCACTTCCCTTCTTCCCAGCATTCTGTTCTGTTTACTCCACCCACCTATGGGCTGGCCTATCAAATGGGCAAAGCAGTTTTGTTATTAACCAATGAAATCAACACAAAACAGAAGACCCTCCCACATCACTCTGGAAATAATACATGGCATGATAGGAGCTGGCTTTCAGATTTCCTGTACCTAGGAGAGTGGAGAGTGGTGGTAGCTATAGCAGAGTGTGCACTCCCTATCTTCATCTGAAGCTGACTCTTTCTTTTACCAGTTTGAGAGATGGAGAGATGGAGAGATGGAGAGGGTTTATATAGGCAAATATTTAATAACTCATGCATGAAACTGATTGGGATTAACACTGCAAAATATCTCTAATGCTAGAGTGGCCTTAGTTAATAACTAAGATAATAACAGTTAAGTAAAATATGTGAGAACCATATGCCATTGGAAACATATGTAGGCCAGGGACTGCATGATGAGCCCTGACAGGGCTCTTCTAGTAAAGAGACTGGGAATCAAATTTTATGACACACCTCAAGGGTCCAGTTGCTATGATTGGGGTAAGCAGTGGGCAAACAGCTAGTCACTACTAATTTTAGCTTCACACTCCCATCTCACCCTCTACTAGATGCCTGTTTGGTATGAGGCTTGATTTGGAGTTTGGTTTTTTTTTCTCTTTAGGATCTGCTTCTGGGACAGTGGCTAGTTCCCCCCACCCTCTGAGAAGATGCAGCTGATTCTGCTTTTGAGTTCAGTAAATGAGTTTGTTAACATCAACATAGTATCACTCTATTGGGGGACTTGCCTTTTGCATGTAATGAGTATACAATAAAGGCAGAACTAGGTCATTTTCCTTTATTCTAGTGTCACTGAACCAAAGGGTAAGATTACTCTACAGCTTACATAACCCATGCTATGGCTATGGGTATCTCACCCTGACTTCTGCCAGTATTCTGAAGAAATGCCATAGTTTCTATCCAAACCAGAAAATTTAACTCACCAAGGCTTTTGGTCAGGCCTAATTTTGCCATGACTCTAAATTCATCCTCGGCAATCTCATCCTTCTTATCGACTTCAACGACGAAACAAATATACATTTTAATAACCTTATTCCTTCAGAGTGAATCTAAGCTGCAGGTGGCTAAGGATCTGTTTGAGAAGATTGCAATATGTGAATAATGACATAATAATAGTGACGAACATAGAAAAGGCACAGTGCTTCCTTCAGTCGGAAGCCTTCCTCTTAAGAGTACTGAACAAATTAAATGTGGAACACCTAGCAGGGGGCCTGGTATACTGTGGGTGTGAATGCACAGCTCCCAAAATTAAAACCACTATTTATGTTTGGAATGACTCATTCACAGGAATACACAGTCTTAATGCTCCTTTCAATAATGACGTTCAAAAGAATTCTGGAGACGAAATGCCAACCTGAGATTCTAGTAATGTGGTCTGAGGCAGTTTAAACACCAAAAGGAATAAATATGAGATACTTAGAGACAACGGATTTTACAGAATCATGCGTGCTGGAATTGCAGGCAAACATTTAAATATTTTGTTTGCCTCAGAGGAAGTATGTTAGTAATATGTAGCAGATGCCTAGCCTACCACACGTGAAGCTGGAAACATCTCTGTGTAAGTCATCTTAGACCAACTGCCTCTTGGTCTGTGTTCCCATCATTAACCTTTACTCATTTAGCATTAATTCTACAACTCAGATTTGGTAAAAGTTCAGCTTGACATCTGTCTGGGCTCTAAGTCCAACCCCTCCTAGTACTATCTTCTTGTGCAAGGCGCTTGTATCTGCCCTTCATTACTGCCCATCTGCGAATGAATATTCATCAGTAGTACCTAACTCATCAGATTTCTGTGCAGATTTGATAAGATGCTACTAATAATGGATTTGGTAGTATCTTTGTATATCATTAAAGTATCCATAAGATTATTATTTATGATTATTTAATATGATTGTTCTTGTGCTTTGGTTTTTTAATTTGTATTTTAAGTCATATGCTTTTTGCCTACATGTCTGTATGTATACCATGTGCATGTGTAAAATCCATGGAGGTCAGAAGATGGTGTCAGACTCCCTGATATTGGAGTTACAGGCAGTTATGTACTGTCATATGGGTGCTGGGAGTCAAATCCAGGTCCTCTGGAAGAGCAGTCGGTGCTCTTAACTGCTGAGTCATCTCTCCAGCTCCTGTTTCTTTCTTTCTTTGTTTTTTTTTAAAAAGTGTTCACATCAGTCATTATAGAAAAGTCAAAGTTTACAGGTGAACCCAAGGTAACTAAATGTCTATAGATACACCCTGTTTAATCACTTCAGAATAGAGAAAATCAGACTGTATTTGACATCTGAGAATTGTGTTCACTGTAGTGAAAAGTGCTAACCCTAACAGGCTTGGCTTCAGGAGCATAATACAGAGTAAAAAAAAAAATGTATTCTTGAAAGTTGGGGCATTTTCCAACAGGTATAATCTTCAAATTTACAAGTCATTCTCAAGGTAAAATTACTCTCCAATGCTCCTCTATTAGCTGTCATTAGATTCGGGGTGAATAAAGACTTTCCTGTCAGTTCTCACTTTGCCTCTGTCTGCTCTTATTTTGTACAGTCTCAGAAGACGATTTCTACGTCACATCAATAGTTTGAATGTTTGTCATTTATCTTTGTTCTCAGTCCCCGTTCCTCTGTACCTGGCTGTGTGTTGTCTGAAGCTGACAGTCTTGAAACTCTATTTCCTATGCTTCCATGCAGCTGGCTCCAGGCTATGTTCTACAGGAGAATGTACGAAATAGTGCAAGAATGGGCAAGAGTCGAGGGGGGGAAAGAAGCTTTCTTCTTCTTTGATGATTTGGGAGGAATTTTGCAACACACCAGTGGCTATCAACTTGATAGTTGTGTGAGCATTAGCAATGGTATCATCCTTCATCGTGGAAGCAAATTCAGAACCAGCTGGGACAGTATGTCCAGTGTTGTTATAGTGGGTACACACAAGTCCACAGCTCCTGCTTAGCAGTGACATCAATCTCTCATCCCTGGATTCCAACTTTCCCACTTTGAACTCCTCCAGACTCTCTTCTGCCCTTCATCTCCTAGCTCCTACCATATATTTATGCTTGATTCCCTGCATTAAATTTCACACTGAGATATTTATGTTGACTGTGTTAGAGATGATATGTATGGAAAGTGTCTCACACACAGTTACATGGTTTTGCAGTTAGGGATGTACCAAGAATTTTAGAGCACATCCTTTGGCTGTACATAAAGTCTCATATTTTATCATCCATTGGAATAGGTTTGGAAACCTCTGTCCTGTAAAATTTCAAAAAATGGGGGGGGGTATTTTTGCCCAGCAGTGAGCTAAATTTCAGACTCAGCAAGCACAATTTGGAGAAAATAATTCTTTCACCAATATGTAATAATTAGCTTGGTTTTTCTCTGGGACTGTGGGTTTCTTTCCTCCCACTTAGCAAAAGTAGGCTTTTCATTAATGGAGGACCCTGGTGGCACATGTTCCACGAATTTCTTTCATGTGAATTCCTACTGGGGTTACTGTTTCTTGGCTCTTCTTGTAAGAAAATGACTTCCTCGTTCCTTTAAGAGAAAGGTGTTCTTCACACTGCTCAGCTTGTTTCAGTCTGGGTGTCAACCAATCTCATTTTATTTCTCCAAATTGAAGCAGTGTTCTGTTCTCTTCTGTCTCACCCCTTTCCACTCTACTGAGAGGTCAAAGAACGACACACAGTGGATGGGGAAGAGACTTTGCACTCTCGTGGTGAGCTGGTACTGAAGTCACTGACATTCTGCCGGAAACAAAGTGAAACTCTGAACCAGATTGGCATAGATAAATCAAATGAGGCATCTTTGAACGCATGTTACTGTGAGTTGTGTGCCCAATGTGGAGAGCCAAGAGACCCTAAATTCTCTCCTTACCACTAACCATTTTTT
>NC_022028.1:5711561-5726498 GCF_000317375.1 Microtus ochrogaster | reverse complement strand
CGCTACATCCCATCACTTCTGTCCTTCACCCATCCTCTCTAACTTCTCCCATGTTTTCTTCCTCCCAAATTTATGATCTTCTTTAATTATTGCACGCATACACACACACACACACACACACACACACACACACACACACACACCCCTACTCATGCATTATATACAGACTACTGAATCCATTTTGCATTGTTCGTGTGTGAATGTATCCCGGGCTGACCCATTGGGATTGAATGACCTATGAGGGAGGTCATCCTCAGACGAAACCGATTCTCATTTCCTCAGCAACCATTGGCCATCTGCAGTGTTCCATCTAAAGGTGAGGTAATGCAGATTTTCATCTGTCTACATTGGCCTGTCATCTGGTACTGTCATTAAACTGGTCTTGTTCAGGCAGCCACTTAGTCGAGAGTCCTTACTCTCTGGCTCATACAATCTTTCTGCCCCCTCTTCTGAAATTTCCCCTGGGTTAATAACAGTTCTTTATTCTTTGAATGTTTTTTTTAAACATTTATACAATGAACATTGATCATATCCGCCCACCATTTCCTCCCTCCAACTCCTCCAGTTCTCTTCAGGCCTTCCTGCTGCCAATTTCATGTCCTTTAAAAAACTGCTATTTGTAGCTCCCCGAGGCCAATTACTCATGAGTGCACAGCCATCCACAGCCACACCCCCAAACAGAGTAGCTCAGTGGCCATTGGCTGCCAATAACTCATTTTAACACTATAGTTCTTTTAAATTACTACAAAGGAAAGCTTATCAGTTGAGATTTTTAGACCTTGCTGTGCTTGAGGAGGACAGGGGCTACAGACATCAGGCATTCTAACTTTTCAGTAATTTGAGCTGTAACTCTCAGACTTGCATTTTTATCTGGTATCCAGGAAATTCTGATGCCAGCTCTTTCCTGACTACATATTAAAATACCCCTTATTTTCATTGCTGCTCTGACTGATTCTGAATGTCCCTTATTCATGAATTGCTCACATGGCATTGATTCCCCATCAGTAATCATGACATACTGATAAATTTGTTCCTATCTATTGTTCTGTCCATGACATATCAAAATTATGAATTATAATGGAGACAGTTCGTCAATATAATGAATATATTCAAATATCTGAAGCTGAATTTTATGCTTATGGAATAGCTTCTGGAAGATGATTTTTTAAATTCTCAACAGTGTATTCTATGTTTTTTTCAGATAACATGTAAAATATCTTCTTAGCATCATGTGATGGATAATTTTGTATGCAACTTAACCAGGCCACAGAGTGCCCCGATATTTGTTAGACTTTAATTTGAGTGTTTTAGAACGAGATTAAATCATTGAATTGAGTATATCATCTTCAGCATAGTTATGTCTCATTAGATTTGGTTGAAGCTTAAATATTAAAAGCTCAAAATAAAGAAGAATTTGCTGTGTGTCTAAGTGTCAAGGTAGGACTGCAATAAGACTGACTTTCCTGAATCTTCCATTTGTAGAAGGCATTTTAGAGACTTCTCAACTCTGCAACCGCATGGAAGAATTCATTATAATAAAATACTTATTTCAGGAACTGGAGAGATGGCTCAGAGGTTAAGCACACTGGCTTCTTTTCCCGAGGTCCTGAGTTCAATTCCCAGCAACCACATAGTAGCTCACAACCATCTATAATAGGATCTGATGCCCTCTTCTAGCCTAAAGGTATATATGCAGATAGATCTACATAAAATAAATAAATCCTTTAAAAATACTTACCTTTCATGTAGTTATTCTAACAGATATGTTTAGTTTTATATAGTGAATGCATGTAATATTTCACACATCCCTTTTTGGTTTCTCTGGGGAATCCTCAGAAGGCAACAACATAGAAAATGAAGAGGTCTAGGAAGTAATGTAATCACAATGACCTGAGTTCAGATTCTCAGCACCCACATGAAAACCAGGTGCAATGCACATGCCTGTAATTCTGGTGTGGAGGAGGCAGAAACTGAAAGATTCCTGACACCTGGTGGCTAGCCGACTTGGCGAGGTCCAGATTCAGCAATAGAGCCAGTTCCAAAAACTAAGAGGGACAATGATGAAGGAAGTCACACAATATCTCTGGTCTCCATCCACATGTGCACACGAGCACACACACCCATAGGTACACATTCACACAACTCATACACACAAATGCACAGCACACAACAAAGAGAAGAAAGACATCCTTCCATGAAAACCAGTTAGCAGAGGGCATGGGTGTGATACACTCTCTTGAACTTCTTTCCTCTGTTTACCTTCATCAGCTTTATCCAGTTTCCCAAAGATACTGCCTGGGTTCTTATTAGTATTCATTTCTTATTTGAGACAATAAAACACATCTGCCTCAGGTGGTGCTTAGCCATGTTGAAAAGTCTACAATGGCAATTCCACAGAAAGGAGACAAAATTAAATGTCATGGATGCTTAACTGCCTCTCAGCTTGAAAAGTAAAGGCAGAAAAGGATTGCCCCAGGCTCCAGATCGATAGTCAATATGGATTTCAAAGGCTGATGGTAAATCTTTAAGTACTTATTGAAGAACATGATACATTTGATATATTTAACCTGTCAGCATTTTTTGTATCATTAGTGTAGGGCCCTGGCCTCCCTTATTCCTGGGGTGCTTCCCGAGGACAATTTCTGGTCAGCATGCCCAAGCATTTAACCCTTATTCCTGGGACGCATTCAGTTTCTAGTCAGATGACTAGCATTCTGTTGGTTCCTGTTTTCCCCTTGCCCCACCTGGTTAAGTTCCTATTTTTCTCCTGCCCCGCCTGGTGGTTAGCTGCAGGGCATTCGGCTGATCTTCTTTCGAATGACCCTGGTCTCTGTGTGTGTTCTTTTCAATCTCCAGGCCCTTGCCCGACTAGCGTTTGGTACAATGGCGCGCGAACTGTACCGAGGGTGTAACACCAAATTGGGTGTTACAATTAGTTATATTGATTTATGTTAAGGCATATACTGTAAGAGCTACCATTATTGAAGTATAGTCAGAATTTACGTGTATGACAAAGTTGAGAAAGATTCTTTCTGGAGGTCAACTGATTGTGGAAACAAATTGCACTGTCTTTAAAAGTCCTAATCGATTTTTATGGAGGCGTGACAGTTTCATCAGTGCTGAAGGAAAAGCAGGGCAATTACAAAAACTTCCGAGAGACTATACCCAAATCAAAGGAGATTACCTGGCATAGAAGACAGTTGCATCCAGCAATAAAAGAGTGAGGATCCAGCCATAATGCTGTTTATAAATACAGTCAATTACAGACTTGGCATTTGTAATTACCTTGTTGATTAAAACACCTACTGGGCTTTTCCTGATGCCTTTGGTTTGTCCTTTATTCACAGAAAGAAGTACAAAGTACCAGGGGAATACCTGACTGACAAAAAGATTTGTAATAGTCTGAAAGATGCTGTTGAGTTTCTTTCCATAGGAAAGGAGTAAGAGATTGGGAGTTGGGTGCTTGGTGATGTTCTCAAATCCTTCTCTATGGACATGCAAGGTTTCTTAGCTATGGAAGCTGAGATTTATTCCAGAGCTTGGTGTGTATGAAAGAGTGTGATGAGCAAGGATGATGGTGTGTGTATGAGCAAAGAGACCCATGTTTGTTTCAGGTCTTCAAGATCAGCTAGAGACCCTGGAAGGAGCAAACTTACAGGAACTGAAGTATAGCTAGTGTATAGTGTAGGTGGAAGCATCCTCCTCTGGTTTCCTGTCAAGCTGATACAAGCTAGAGTTGTTTGAGAAGAGAAAACCTCAATTAAGAAAATCTCTTCACCAGATTTTCCTGTGAACAAGTCTCTAGGGCATTTTCTTGATCAATGATTGGTGTAGGAGGGCCCAGCTCATTGTGGATGGTACCTCCTTGGGTTGGTGTTCTTGGGTGCTAAAAGAAAGCAAGTTTAGCAAGCTACGAGGAGCAAGCCAGTAGGCAGCATTCATCCCTGGCCTCTGCCTCATTTCTTCCCTCTAGGTTCTTTGGATTCTTGCTTCCATGGTCTTGGGGGATGAACTGTGATGTGGGACCATAAGCTAATATAAACCCTCTCCACACTAAGTTGCATGTTGGTAATGTTTTTTTTTTTTTATAACAGCAATAACTATGACACTGGGCTGTCAGAGTAGTCAGACGAAGAACATAGCATGTTGTGCACTTCTTCTGAAAAGAACAAGTCTGTGAGAGGGAGCACAGACTGCCAAGACCAAACCAGACCCGACGAGGCTGCACCGCACTCAGAAAAGCACCTGCCAAGTGGCTTGAACCTCAGGCAGTCACAGTATCTGAGAGAAATGATGTAAAGCAGGAAGCATTTTAGTTATTTATATTTTAAAAGATTTTTGAAAAGTGTGTATGTGTGCATGCATGTGCACATGAATGTGTGTGGGCATGGTTGCGAGTGTGTGTGCGTGCGTGTGCATGGAGGCAGTATGTGTGTATGTGTGCACGCATGTTCACGTGTATGTGTGTGGGGGCATGTACATGTGTGAAGGTGCCCATATAAAGGCCAGGAGAGGATGTTGAGACTTTGGTTCCTTATGAGGGAACATCATGACCAAGCTCACGGTTCGGAAGCACGTGGCAGAAGTTCCCACATGGTGGTACAACAGAGAGTCGGGCTGACACTAGGGACAGGCTTCCTCTGTAAGTGACCTACTTTGGTCAGCTGGGTCCTACCTCCTAAAGGTTCCCCAGCCTCTCAAAATAGTGCTGCCAGCTGGGGAAGAGGCATTCAAAACACGAGTTTGTCGGGGGCATTTCAGATTCACACTCCAGCAGCATATGCTGGCAAAGCTGGGGAGCTAGACTGTTGACCCTCTTTGTAGGAATCCTTACAAGCCACCCTCATCTCCACGTGGACACTGTGGATGCCTCTTGCTGTAGGTGGTTCTATTTTGAGTCAGAGCAAGAAAAAGCCTTCCTCTCCACCACCCACAGGCGGCATTTAAGGAGCTATGTCTCTCCTAATTGTTCTTTTCCTTTCCCTATTACAGAGGAACAGAAATAGACACCCCTAGGCAAAACCTTCCACTCACTTTCTCTCTCTCTCTCTCTCTCTCTCTCTCTCTCTCTCTCTTTCTCTCTCTCTCCAGAAGGTTAGAAGCACAGATGCATGCTGCTTCCTTGTTCAAGTCTAGTTGATGGTGGCTAATGGGATAGATGATTGAAGATTTATAGTGAAAATGACTGTTATAAAGCCTGAAACTTACCTGAAATGATAAAATTTGCCCAAATAGTAAAGGCTTATATTGAAGACATTAATTAGAAATACAATAAAATTGCTTTGTATTACGTTTTCCTTGATTGTAATGCTACAAATATTTTAGAGAAAAACTTCAGATGATAAAAATAAATCCTTACTTTAAGTAAAGTTCAATTATTTTCTTATCTGGCAGAGATTCCTTCTATAAACTAAAGCCACAATATAAAGTGGAGTTTACCACACATAGAATACATTTTCAATGACTCCGTTAATACTAATATTGTTTGTGGTGCCAATTTTAAACAATGCTAAGTTATTAAAGATTAAGAATAAAGGATTTAGTTGTTCCTACCCAAATTCTTGTGACACAGAGAAGTTATGTAAATTTCACAAAATTACTCTTTGACTCTAATTTGGAAGCTAAGGTGTCACCAAACACCCAGCACAGTTCAGGTAGCAAAAGTCAGCCAGATGGGGGAAATCTTGAGTGGGAAAATGATCACTCTTACACACATGGATTACACATGTACTACGTAGGTAGGTCCATGAGAGCAGAGGAAGTCATAAGCCACATCATGCCAGTCTTAAAGTCTTTTCATCCCTCCTTCTGTACATATGCCACAGTTTTCTTAGACCACCAAACATCTGGACTCTACTATCTGTATCCTATTATAAATTTTCTCAAACACAAATGAAGTGATGCAATTGATGAGAAAGCAGACTCGAAGGCCCACATATTTAAAAGTGAGTGCATAGTATGCATGCTTTATATGTAGAACCGTGAAAGTCTAACAGAGAATTCCATTTTGGCCTCTTGGAGATGGGCCGGCTTGCAGACATATCTGGGAAGATGAAATCTCAAATGAGGAGTTGTCTTCATTAGACTAGCCTGCAGCCAGCCTTGGGGGACATTTTCTTTCTAACGATTTTGTGGGAGGTCCTAGCCTACTATTGATGGTGCCATACCTGGGCAGGTGGTTTTGGTTTGTATCAAAAAGCAGCCTGGGCAAGTCACGAGGAGCAATCCAGTAAGCAGCATTCCTCCATGGTCTCTGCTTCACTTCCTGCCTCTGGGTTCTTGCCTTGAGTTCTGCCCTGGTTTCCCTTGGTGATGGACTGTAACCTAAAATGTGAAGTAAACCCTTTCCTACCCAGGATACTTTTATAAGCTATCCTTCTCCAGTCAGCAATGTTGTCAGATATTTAACTCATTGATTAGACCTTATCGCAATTGCCACTTCTTCACCCTTTCTCATCCCTTCATCGTTAGAAGTCTTCCTGTTCATCCAGAAGCTCTGTCTCTATTATATTCCAATGTTTTTGTTTGTTTGTAGTATCGATAATCATGAAATGTTACCTTATTTACTACTTATTTTTTTCTGAATCACTTTGTTACCAGTGGCCAGGGTCTGGCCTCATGTTTTTGTTTGTAGTATCGATAATCATGAAATGTTACCTTATTTACTACTTATTTTTTTCTGAATCACTTTGTTACCAGTGGCCAGGGTCTGGCCTCAGTGTTTAAAAGTGCTTGGAACAACTGGAAAGATTATTTCCAATTTGTAATTCTTAGTTAAAATTTGTATAGTTTGCTACAATTTGTTCGTTACAAGCTCTTAGTTAAAAATTGGAAATAGTAATCCAACAGATATTCTAGATCAATCAATGTTTGCATTTAAAAGATTTGTCCAGGGCTAGTATCTTAGGGTTACTATTGTGATGAGCCACCATGACCAAAAGCAACTTGTATGTGTGTGTGTGTGGGGGGAGTATTTCATTCACAGTTCGATATAACAGTTCATCATAAAAAGCTGTGAAGGCATGCAGGGCAGGATCCTGGAAGCAAGAGCTGATAGAGAAGCCATGGAGGAGTGCTGCATCCTGGCTTGCTTCCTATGGTTTGCTTTGCCCGCTTTCCTTTGGAATCTATGACTACCAGCCCTGAGATGGCACTGTATACAATAGGCTGAGCTCTCCCCAACTGATTATTAATTAAGAAAATGCTTTACAACTCGATCTTATGGAGGCATTTTCTCAACTGAGGCTCCCTACTACCTGATAACTCTGGCTTGTGTCAAGTTGGAATAAAATCAGTCGGTACAACTGATGCCCTGTCAACTTGACACATGAGCACATCACTAGAACATTTCCTTTCTCATTTGATTTTAATTTGAATATTTGAATGTTTTGATTTGATTTGATATTAATATGAATATCACAATACAAAATGTAAAAACTTTAACAGTCCCATGGTCCTTAAAAATTTAAGCACATTAAAAGTTCAGGCTCTTGAAAATATCCATTATCTTCAAAAATCCAAACTGTCTTTTAAAATTTGGAAGTCTTTCAGATGTGGGCTCCTACAAAAATCAAAATCAAGTTAGTACTTTTTTCAAGAGGGGAGAATCAGGGCACAGTCACAACAGTCACAATCTGAACAAAGCAAAGTAAAACTCCAAAAGTGTTAATAACTCAGGGTCCAATTGTCTGAGATTCACTCACAATCCTATGGGTTCCTCTAAGGGTCTTGGGTCACTTCTCCAGATCTGCCCTCTGTAGCACACACATCTTGTCACCTAGACTCTGGCTGACTCCACTCCACTGCTGCTGCTATTCTTCGTGACCATCCCACGAAACTGGCATCTCCAAAACTGTTGGGGTCTCTTTCTGAAATTGGTCTGCACTTTCACCAAGTCTTAACCCTCTTCGGGGACTTCAGACCTGCCACACAGTGCCAAACCTCCACTGCTCTCTATGGCACTTTCAGGCCTTCAAAACCAGAACCATCTGGGTGACTCTTTGACTATCAAGTTCAGCTGCCAGCATGAGGTACAACCTTGGCCAAGTTTGGAACACAGCTCCTGTGCTGACTCTCAGGAAATACTTTCCAGAAGACTTCACCTCAGCCAAGCTGGTCTCTTCTTAATCACTGCTAATTTCTCAGCTTCAGCTGACCAGCACCAAGTATCCCAGGACAAGTACTAAGGTTTGACCTTAGTAGTTCCAGTAGCTTTCTAATCACAGTTGATTCTCCAGCCCTAGCTAACTAGAACCAAAGACACTTCACAAAAAGGGGACTTGTAGAGTCTTTCCTTCCCTCTGAAACATCACAAGCCAGGCTTCCATCATGTACACTGCTCTTTACAGTCCTCTCTTCCACGCCAACAGAACAGCTCACTGAACTCTCAACACTCAATGACTTTTCTACCATGAAGTTCCAACGTCTTTCTAAAATCCTCCCCCAAATGACATGGTCATGTCTGTCCCAGTAACACCCCACTCCTGGCACCACCTTGTCTTAGGGTTACTATTGCTATAATAAAACATAATGACCCAAAGCAACTTGCTGTGGGGAATGGGTTTATTTCTCTCACAGTTCCTCAGAACAGTTCATCATCAAAAGCAGTGAGGGCAGGAACACAAACAGGACAGGAATCTGGAGGCAGCAGATGATACAGAGGTCATGGCTTGATCTCTAACTAAGAAAATGCCTTATAGCTGGATCTTATGGAGGCATTTTCTTAATTGAGGCTCCCTCCTCTCTGATGACTTTAACGTGTGTCAAGTTGATACAAAACAATCTAGTACAGCAGAGAGTTGATTTAGTGGTTAAGAGCATTTGCTCCACAATCATGAGGACCAGAGTTTAGATCCCAGCACCCATGTAACATACAACATAACCTGTTTGTTACCAAAGCTCTGATCGTGCCAGAGACATGACAATTACCAGGATATTCTGGATTCCAGGCTAGGGCAGAAGACATGAGCCTCAGGTCTACGGAGGGATTATGCCTCAAAGAAATAGGCAAAGAGTGATAGAAAATATCACTCTCTTATGCCTTCGGCAATCACTTTTTCCCTGCCCCGCCACACACTGATAACGATATGTACACAAAGAGGCATGCACAGACACGCACAGGCAGAGGCATAGGCACAAATTAATAAAACTATTTTTAAAGAACTTTGTCTACAGAATAGCTTGTGAATAACCTTAGCAATTTCTTAATTTGGGACCTAATATCTCTAAAGATACTCGCACAGAATCATATCGGAGAAAATTCTCAGAAAGACACAAGTCCAGTCAGGCAAGTTAGCCGATGTAAAGAATTAACCCACAGATTGAGACACTGACTTTTAGCTAAGATTGAATTCCTTGTAGAATGATGGCTACCACCCAAGTGTCAAGGAAAAGGAAAGACAAGAAGACATGGGCCTCCTAAGTACAGCTAAATAGTTTCAGCTGATTGTTCTTGAGATTATAGAAAGAGAAAGGGAGGATAGATGGTCACAGAAGGGTGATTCCATTTACCACACTGTTGGCTTTGGTTGCCGAGACAAGAACTAAAAGTGTCTGCTGGAAAAGCTGATTGGAGACTGTGGTAAAAAAGAACCATCCAAACAATATATCATGTAACACTTAAAGAAATACCATTGTTACCTCAGACATTTTCTCAATTTAAAACATGCTTCTTTGAGACCATATTCTAGTCCCATTGCCGCCAATATAAAGTTGGTATTATTCTTACTATTATACAAATTAGCATTCTTTGTGGGAGGGATGATAAGACAAAATTGAATCCATCTGCTTTAATTTATATTTATTCTCTCATCCCCAGATTCACTTGCCCAGTTTTAGGGCCTCTAACTTTTATCTATGCTTAAGGCTATATATACAGTATGATAACATTTCCAAATCTGTTTTTAATAGCAAGGTAAGATTATTATTATTATTGCTATTATTTGTTGCTGTATTAGCTGAAAAGTTGTTCATCAGATTTTGGTAACTTTATTTCATTCTCCCTCCACTTTCCTGCTTAATGCGTAGGTGTGATGGTTTGCTCTTCATCTGAGCTGTTAGGATAAGGACATCCTCTGTGGTTGTCTGTTTATAAACACGCTGGTTTCCAGATGTCAGTGCACTCCCTATTTCCATACTCAAACCTTGACGTGAGGGAGGACTAGATTTTGATCCCAATGAAGTTGCTAGTTTACAGTTATCTGTTACCCACAGATAAGCCCAATCTTAACATACATGTTACAGTTTAATTGTTCAATTGCTTCTCCAAAGTTCCTGTGTTTAACAGCTTTATCTCAAGGAGAGCAATGTCCAGAGGTGGGATCTTTAGAGGGGACTAGGTCCCAAGAGTGCTAACCTCTCTGATGGAGTCTACTGATGGCGTCTTAACTTAATGGGCTATTGGCAAGGACCTAGTTGAAGGAGTTAATTCGGGGCATATTTTGACCCTGGGTGATCTCTTTTCTGTCTGTCTGTCTCCATCTCTGTCTCTCTTTCCTCCTGCTGTCTTAATTCATGAGATAAATAGCCTCTTTATCCCCATGCTCCCATTGACATAATGTTCTACTTCACAACTGACTATGCTCTGAAATCTTGGGAAAAAGGAGCCCAAAAAATTTTTCTCCTTTAATATGATGTCTTTCAGGTATTTTATATCAGATGGAAAGCAGAATTAACACAATTGTTGCTAATGTCAACTTCTTATCTTCAAATGAATGTTGGTTTTGAGGTATTCGAGATAGTTATCAGAAAGAATGATGAAACTTATTGGAATCAAAACAAAACAGCACAAAATGAAACAACTTCCTTAAAGGGTCCAAGAATAGAATATAGAAATAAAGAGTCCAGGAATATAGAAACATAAAGTTGTAAGCCCAAACACATTTTGTGAGAAAAAAATAAAGCTGGCAGCCACTGCTAACCTTTAACAAACACTTTCTGCCTTAAGGGAAGACATCCTGGCAGGCACTGTGTACAGAAGTAAACTTTTGATAACTATCTCCTGCCTCTCAGCTTCCCAGCTAGGCAGGTACTGGGAACAAAGGTAAGCTTCTAACTATTGCCTATGGGACCCTCTGCTCATGTTTCCTTCATTTTTAACTGTCCCCTATGTGACTCTACTCTCTGCCTTGCATTCTTTTAAGGACAGTGAAAAGCAACTGTGTCAGCCACAGGCTGTCATAAACACCATACGTTAACATCCTATAACCAAACGTTGTGAAACTTGAAGTGTAATGTGACTTCAAGGTTGCAATAGTCCTTTGGCCCAAATCTGGTGCTTTATTTTAAAATAAGAGGAAGCCCCAAAGCAGCCCCCATTGCCACAATTTCAGAAACCTCATCTCTGACTGTGATCACTGCTATAGCTGAGAAGCTTTGTGTGCCCCATGGTGAATATTTTTTTCTTTCTCTGGAATACAGTCTACTTCTGATTTAATAAACTTTGGTGGTCTGTCCCCCATCATTGTGCAATGCCTGGACCCGACATTCCTTAAATATCTCTTGAGCTAGCTTGATTCTCTGACCCTTCCTTTCCATTTCTTTTTCATCCCATCCGGTTTGTCTCTTCACTTCCTTCCATTCTAAACATCAGTCTTTGCTTTCCTTCCTCAGATTGCCGCCAGCACAATCGGCTCCTTTGGAGGGGTCAGAATGAGAACACCCTCAAGGTGCCTGCAGCTGCATTGGTTCATGAGGCTTTGATAGACTCAGCAAAAGGTACACTTTTTCAGGTGGGTCCAGCCCCTCACAGAACATATGGTTTGGCCGGCAGAACCTGGGCTGAGTTTTAGTTCCCATTCATCCCCTTGGCTGTGTGCCCTGTACAATAAACCCTATGCATATCTTTTCAGCAGGCTAGTCCTTTACCTGTGCACCGTGTGTGTAGAACAGACACCATGTTGTTTCCCATACAAACATGTGCAGATAAGTCAGATGTCATATGTGGCACAGTGCATGGCCCCTAACATACATCTCATAGCCAAAAGCTCAGGGGAACTCTGTTCTTAGGTTCCAGAGGAATTTCCAGTGCGTTTGAACAAACCATACCTAGAGGAAAATGGTAGTACCTGTTCAAGCAAAGAACACACATACAAGCCTCTGAGGCTAAGGGATTGTTCCCTTTTCCTTTTACACAATCCATTCAAATATCTGTTCAAATGTTGTCTCCTCAGAGAAACTCCCCAGACCACCTCATATGAAATAGCACGTAGGATCTGCTTCTTTTTCTTCTTTGTTTGTTTGAGTCTGCTTTCCCTGTTATATTTAAAAAGAATATTTCCCTGTTCATCAATCCATCCGCCCATACTCTCTGCCTTTGTGTGTCTCTGTTGCTATATGTCTCTCTCTCCCCCTTTCTGTCTCTCTGTCATATCTGTCTCTTTTCTACTAGTATGGACTGGTCTCCTCCCTACTGTTAAAGCTGAGAGGAAACAAGGCTTTATGGGCTTCTCTGCTATATTGTAGTTCTCAGGAAAATGTCAGGAAAAAAGAAGGCATGAAAATTCCTTAATATTTGGTCAGCACCCATGCTGTCAAAGTGACGCCTCTGCTCCAATAGACTTGCAGGTCTTTGCTGCTTGCAGCCTCCGTAAAGAAGGCCAGAAACATCACAGTTTCATTTTCACTGTCTCACTTCTCAGAGCACATGGCCTGTGGTGACAACCAGAAAGCGGGTGTGATTTCACAGACCCGTGGCTGTGTGCGCTGGCTTGCTTTTCGTCATTCTCCCTTGCCCAATGCCCTTGCACGTGCTGCTCATTTCCTCATTTTCTCCCTGAGGAAATTTATTAGGGCTCATTTCCAGATTTGCCCCCAGCTGCACATGCCTTCTTTCTTCTTCTTTTTGATCTCATCATTCTTCAGCCGCAAGAACAGTTCCTGGGGATTGACTGTGGGTGCTTCCCACACTAACGAGCACTCTGCTGTGCAGCAAGTGCAGCTCTCCCTGGGGGCTGGTGGGAAAGGCTGCCAGGAATCATGCATTGGAAGCACCCATTCATTTTCCTCACCTGCCAGGCCTAAGGAACACAAAATACCACTGTCTTTCAAGGTGCTGCAGCTCAACTCACCCTTGTTTGCAAAGGGCGTTTCAAAGACATTCTGACCTCAATTTTGCATATGCAACTGTGAAAAATCTTCCTTAAAGTGTTATAGCATGCATACATGCATGCATACACACATATATACATTCACATATATTCTCATACAATGTCTGGCCTTAAACTGTTTTTATTCATATCATATCTTTTTATTTATAATATATATAGTTAGAGAATTCTTGGAACACTTCCTTCTCATTTAAAGTTTACTTTGTGAGATGTGTCAAGCATTGGCCAGTGAGTTTGCTCTCAGTGGCTCACCCAGAGAGCCCCTCGGGACTGGAGTAACCTCCTTCAGCAGAAGCCAGTCTCACCTCAGTTTCTTTGGGGACCAGTGATACACAGGACTCATTTCCAGGAACTTTGCTAAGTAAGTTCAAAGACCCACATTAGAGCACTGGACTGAGCTGCCAAGGTCCAGTTGAAGAGCAGAAGGAGGGAGAAGATGAGCAAGGAAGTCAGGATCGTGAGAAGTTGGTCCACCCATTGGGACAGTGTGCCTGATATAACGGGAGCTCACCAAGGCCAGCTGGACTGGGACTGAACAAACATGGGATCAAACTGGACCCTCTGAATGTGGCTGACAATGGGGTCTGACTGAGAAGCCAAGGATAATGGCACTGGGATTTGTTTCTACTGCATGCTGGCTTTTTAGGATCATAGTCTGTTTAGATGCTCACCTTCCTAGAACTAGATGGAGGGGGAGAGGGCCTTGGACTTCCAACAGGGCAGGGAACCCTGCCTTCCCTTAGGACTGGAGGAGTGGGAGAACAGGAGGGAAATGGGAGGAGGGGAGGGGAAGTGGAAATTTTGAATGGTATTATTTATAAAGCAATAAAAAATAATTTAACTTCACCTCTCCTGCTAGTGACAGAACTATAAGCAAACCTTTAAGCCCTAGAATACCCTGAGCATGAAACTCTGCTTTGATGCTTCTGTGAGTGTTATGTTATCAGTCTGAAGTCTTTGGCTTCCGATTTAAGGACTCCTGTGGACAATTCGTGAAAGAGAAGCCAGTGGTGATGCTCAGTGCAGTTTAGTCTAAGGACAAAGTTTGTTTCTTCTCTACTTTGAACCTTTCATTTCAGTCTTTCCTAACATAGATTGCTTTTCCTGGTTATGCCTTATACTTAAATAAAGTTGTCTTACATCTCTTAAAAAAAAAAAAAAGAACTACCATCTCACAACCATGCTGTCAAATACATGAGACCATGCGGGACATTTCATATTCAAACCAAAATAAACTGATTAATCTCAATATTAAAAAAAAGAAGTAAGATCAACTACTCACATCCTGAGCTCACTGTGACTGGGTAGCCTTTTTTTCTACCACGTACTTGCCCCATTACAAAGGGAGAGCTATAGGGGAAAGAATATTTAAGTAGCTCTTGCCTTTCTCCCAGCCCTTTACACATGGCAAATTGTGAATGATGAAGGGATAAAATGTTGTCAGATAGATAGTTCCTATCACCTTTAAGAAAGATGCTAAATTGGTAAGGAACATATTTATTGTTGATGGTGTTGACCAAAATTCTAGCTTGCTAGAAACAATACTGCCCATGTTGGCCAGAGCCCCTTCCCAACAATTTTATTGGGTAACAAATGAAAAGTCTATGTCTAAAAGTATTTTTATCCCTAGTATACAGAAGTGGCAGATTATAAGGTTTGTTTGAAAGTTTAATAGATTTTTATCTTGATGCTATAAATAAAATCTCAAAGTACTTAAATAGTGAGTCTTTCATTTCCCATTCTTCATGCAAATAACTTGTAGCTATTGTGAGGTTATGGAGGATTCCCCCTCCCAGTGACTCTGATTTTCTTCCTCCTCCCTTCCCTCTCT
>NC_022028.1:5706176-5710236 GCF_000317375.1 Microtus ochrogaster | reverse complement strand
AATGTAGGATTTTAATTCTGGAAGAATATTTAGCAGAAAAGATCTACTTATAAAAATTAAAATGGATTACTGAATGTCAAAAGTCTTCCTACACTCAGGTGGAAAGTTATTATTTTTAATTTTACACAGTCTTTGTTAATAAAACTATAAGAGGGAAGTATATCAGACAGACCCAAAAGGATGCTTCTGCTGCAGTTTGGGATCATTCTTCTGCATGAGCCTTGCAAGCATGTTGAGTCCTCTCATATTTTTAAGAGAAAATGATTCAAGCCTTTTCATCTTTCTGTAGATAAAAACACAAACTGAAAGACAAAAGCCACCTCAGCATTTTACTTCCTGGCACTGTGGTGTCATATATTCCATGATTGTGAAATTGTGACTCTCCAGGAAGGAACTCCAGGCTTTCACGAGCGCTTTGAATCGTTGCCTAGAAATGGAGTCTGCCATATCCTGATGCTATTGCATGGATGACCTGTGTCACGCGCACTGTTTGTACTGACTGTATGGCCGTGTAAGCCACGGTGCCGATTCTGCTCTCTGCCGGGTATGTGTTTGTGGCTGTAGGTTGCACACCCCCAGTTTCTGTTTGTTCTTCATTTCAACATGGGGTGCTCTCCTCACTGCCCACGCAGCTGAGGTTGGGTTGGCAGAAGCAGTGACCCTGAGGCTAGATTCTCAGTTCACCTACAACTCTGGCCCTCGTTTATGTGAAGCAGAACACACGCAGTGAATAAGAAACATGGTATGAGGTCTTCCTCATACTAAACCTCTTTTGACTAATCCATTGATTGCCGTGACCTGTGTTTGAAACTCGGTCAATGGCCTTAAATCAGCTGTCAGAAAATAATAAGATTTTTCTGCGGGAAGAAAAGAAGGAGAAGACGTGGGTGGGAGGAGAAGCAACACATCAGGGTAAGCACGGAGGCTTTTGAAAAGGTGAAAGAGAGCAGATGATCAAAATATGTCTCTCTGCAGCACGGAAACTCACAGCAAATCTTAGGCAACTGTGTGTATAAGGCTGTCACATTTCTGGGCATCCTTGGCATATATCCCTGTGGTTTTCATACATTAAAGCAAATACTTGAATTTTTTGAGCATAAGTGAAGCATTCGTGAGAGCTATGTGTGCTTTGACAGTGCATAGGCACTCATTGAGATTTATATTCCAGGTGCTACTTTGGCACTAGCTTAGTGTTTGAGCATTGAAATGTTCACATTACCAGGGTATGCCCTAGAAACATTTCTGTGTTCATACTTTAAATATCAGTAGCATACAGGAGCCAATGTAGTCAATGAAGTATGCAGCAGACTTTCTGATGTTTATTGCAGCTCTTTGTTAGGGAACACATAAGATAAAGAAACGCTGAATTTTGATCATGAGTTTCTCTACTTGATTTCTTTGACTCCAGTATTTAAACATAAGTAAATATTTAGGAAACAGAGCAGCAGTTATTTGAGTAACTCAGGGCATATCCTATACTGGTTCACACCAGCTAAGGTACTCAAGCAAAAGCAAATGCAGTTTGATTTCCCCCTGAATATAATGACACCCATTTCCTCCTTTCTGTTTAGTGAAGCAAATCTGCAGAGATAACCAGAAACACTATTTTAATAGCATCATGTGGGGGCTCAGTAGCTGCCCTAAAACTGTAAATTCCTTACAGAAAGGAACTCTAGCCTTTCCCCTTGTTGAATCCCACACAGAGATAGACAGAAAGGCTCAATAAGTGTATCAAAAGAGGTTTTTTTTTTATAGGGCTTCTATTGAATAAGAGAGTACTCTTTATAGAAACACTCCCCAACTTTCCTTCAGCAGGCATATAGGAAATCTGTGTGTCATGAATAGCATTTCCTGTTACCAGAGAAAAGGATTTGGCTCTAAACTATGGAATCAGTAAAGTGCTACATATGCAAGCCATAATGTGTTCGTGTCCATGACACAGAATGCCAGGAATCAGAAGCCAGAGATGAGTTTTCGGTCAGATGTGAGGGAGAAGGGATCCCTGGAGGAGTTATGGCCCAGTATCATGGGTAAGGCGGTGTCTGATTGTAAAAGAGTTGGTGATAAGTGAAGGTTATAAACTCCTCTGTGGAAGGTGGATTGAAATACTGGACCAATACCATATTCTTCCCTATGGGCAGGCAAATTATAGACCTTGCTTTCTAAGCTATCTGCTGGTGTCCCAGTTAACCTCCTAGGCAAGTTTCTCTTGATCTTTCAAAAAGTCTCCTCTGACTGATTCAAAACACCTATTATTTGTTCTTACTAGGAAAAGAATGACTTTTAAGTTGTAAAGTGTGTGTGTGTGTGTGTGTGTGTGTGTGTGTGTTTGTGTGTAGTTGGATACAAGGGTATAGGATTCACACTGAGTAAAAAAAAGCCCTCAGTTGTGGAATGACTTTTTAGTCATAATTTAATTGTGTCTGTCTCTCTATAAAGATGTAGCTACCCGATCTTTCCATGTGAATGCTAGGAAGGTTTGAGGATGGTATAAGTCATTACACTCTCAGTAAGGAATAAGTGATGAAAATCTGGAAAAAAGATCTGGGGCTGAGGCAAGAGTGTGAGCATGTTCTGCTCTGAGCATCCAGTGAGTTTGCTCTGGGGAGTTCTTGTTAACTGAACAGAACAGAGAGCTGATGTGCCATGTGGGATATTTACCAGGTTATTGGAAATGGTAACATTCTTACTTCACATGATTTATGAGGATATATTTGACACTGGCTTTTTAAAAGATAGAGTTCCTTTCAGATAGCTCAAGTTCATTAATCAACTAACTTCTTTGAGTGTCCTTCCTTGCAGCATCTGTTCATCACAAACAGAGAGGGGTTACATCCATGCTCTGAAATTCTTACAAGTCTTACTTCAATGCCACTGTTTCTGGCATAAGTGATATTCCTCTTCCTCCTCCTCCTCCTTAAACTCTTCTCCTTCTTCTTCTTCTTCTTCTTCTTCTTCTTCTTCTTCTTCTTCTTCTTCCTCCTCCTCCTCGTCCTCCTCGTCCTCGTCCTCGTCCTCCTCCTCCTCTTTTTGAGGAAAGGTTTCTCTGTGTAACAGTCTTGGCTGTCCTGGAACTTTCTCTGTAGATCAGGATGACCTCAAATTCAGAGGTCCACCTTCCTTTGCCTCCTGAGTGCTGGGATTAAAGATGTGTGCTGCCACAATCTGACGATTTCTTTATCCTTATCCAGGTACATACAAAAGTCCTTAAGATCCCGTGGAACATAAACATGCATGAGGCACTTTGCCGTTGACACCTTTGTCTGTTTTGGAAATAATTTTTACTTGAACAAACATAGCGAAGCCAAGTATCATGAATGGTGGTCAAAAGACTAAGAACTAAATGCATGATTAAAACCACACTTGTGCTGATTTCAGGTGGAGAAACCTAGCAATTATACAGTCATTACTCTTTGCAAAGCTACGAAACACTTCCTTTGCTTAATTTTAAATTGCCCTGTACTTTTCAAACATATTTTCCAAGTATGAACAAGCTTAAAAATGAAGAAACAAAAGGCTTTGTGATGCTATTCTTGGTTGTCAACTTGACTATATCTGGATGAAGTATAGTCCAGAAATGGAAGGCTCACCTGTGAGAGATTTTCTGCTTGGTTTGAGGTGGGTTAATTCACTTCTAGTCTAGAACTTCCAGATAAGAAAGCAGACCTTTAGTCTGGATCTTGAGGTGGGAAGGTATACCTTTAATATATGGGATATATCTTTTGCTGGAAGTCTATGTAAGTACATAGAAGAAGGGAAATTTTGCCTGTACCTGCTTGCCATCTCTTGTTAGCCCATCCATTCCTTCACCAGCATAAGAGCCTACTTCTGCAGGATTCCAGCATCTACAGAAAACCAGATGAGACATCTAGGCTTGTGGACTGATTCTTGGACATTCTTCACAGCTAGCCATTATTAGATCAGCTGGATCACAGCCTCTAAATCATTCCGATAAATACCAAATCTATATTTCTATCAGCTATCTATCTATCTATCTATCTATCTATCTATCTATCTATCTATCTATCTATCTATCTATCTATCTATCATCTATCTATCA
>NC_022028.1:5674328-5706076 GCF_000317375.1 Microtus ochrogaster | reverse complement strand
TTTCTCTGGAATACAGTCTACTTCTGATTTAATAAACTTTGGTGGTCTGTCCCCCATCATTGTGCAATGCCTGGACCCGACATTCCTTAAATATCTCTTGAGCTAGCTTGATTCTCTGACCCTTCCTTTCCATTTCTTTTTCATCCCATCCGGTTTGTCTCTTCACTTCCTTCCATTCTAAACATCAGTCTTTGCTTTCCTTCCTCAGATTGCCGCCAGCACAATCGGCTCCTTTGGAGGGGTCAGAATGAGAACACCCTCAAGGTGCCTGCAGCTGCATTGGTTCATGAGGCTTTGATAGACTCAGCAAAAGGTACACTTTTTCAGGTGGGTCCAGCCCCTCACAGAACATATGGTTTGGCCGGCAGAACCTGGGCTGAGTTTTAGTTCCCATTCATCCCCTTGGCTGTGTGCCCTGTACAATAAACCCTATGCATATCTTTTCAGCAGGCTAGTCCTTTACCTGTGCACCGTGTGTGTAGAACAGACACCATGTTGTTTCCCATACAAACATGTGCAGATAAGTCAGATGTCATATGTGGCACAGTGCATGGCCCCTAACATACATCTCATAGCCAAAAGCTCAGGGGAACTCTGTTCTTAGGTTCCAGAGGAATTTCCAGTGCGTTTGAACAAACCATACCTAGAGGAAAATGGTAGTACCTGTTCAAGCAAAGAACACACATACAAGCCTCTGAGGCTAAGGGATTGTTCCCTTTTCCTTTTACACAATCCATTCAAATATCTGTTCAAATGTTGTCTCCTCAGAGAAACTCCCCAGACCACCTCATATGAAATAGCACGTAGGATCTGCTTCTTTTTCTTCTTTGTTTGTTTGAGTCTGCTTTCCCTGTTATATTTAAAAAGAATATTTCCCTGTTCATCAATCCATCCGCCCATACTCTCTGCCTTTGTGTGTCTCTGTTGCTATATGTCTCTCTCTCCCCCTTTCTGTCTCTCTGTCATATCTGTCTCTTTTCTACTAGTATGGACTGGTCTCCTCCCTACTGTTAAAGCTGAGAGGAAACAAGGCTTTATGGGCTTCTCTGCTATATTGTAGTTCTCAGGAAAATGTCAGGAAAAAAGAAGGCATGAAAATTCCTTAATATTTGGTCAGCACCCATGCTGTCAAAGTGACGCCTCTGCTCCAATAGACTTGCAGGTCTTTGCTGCTTGCAGCCTCCGTAAAGAAGGCCAGAAACATCACAGTTTCATTTTCACTGTCTCACTTCTCAGAGCACATGGCCTGTGGTGACAACCAGAAAGCGGGTGTGATTTCACAGACCCGTGGCTGTGTGCGCTGGCTTGCTTTTCGTCATTCTCCCTTGCCCAATGCCCTTGCACGTGCTGCTCATTTCCTCATTTTCTCCCTGAGGAAATTTATTAGGGCTCATTTCCAGATTTGCCCCCAGCTGCACATGCCTTCTTTCTTCTTCTTTTTGATCTCATCATTCTTCAGCCGCAAGAACAGTTCCTGGGGATTGACTGTGGGTGCTTCCCACACTAACGAGCACTCTGCTGTGCAGCAAGTGCAGCTCTCCCTGGGGGCTGGTGGGAAAGGCTGCCAGGAATCATGCATTGGAAGCACCCATTCATTTTCCTCACCTGCCAGGCCTAAGGAACACAAAATACCACTGTCTTTCAAGGTGCTGCAGCTCAACTCACCCTTGTTTGCAAAGGGCGTTTCAAAGACATTCTGACCTCAATTTTGCATATGCAACTGTGAAAAATCTTCCATAAAGTGTTATAGCATGCATACATGCATACTTACATACATGCATGCATACACACATATATACATTCACATATATTCTCATACTCATATCAAATTCTCTGAGCACCCACATTCTTAAAGATTTCCAGTGGTTAAGTTTTAAAGAAAGGATCCCGTACCAATAAAGGAAGCTTCTCTTAGTAACTATGAAAAGAGTATTCTGTGTCAGAGATGAATGAAGACATTCTCACCAACTCCAGGAAGGAATAGGTTGTGTGGTTGGCACTCACAGCTATTTCTCTAAATAGGAGTGTTAGTTAGAGAAATGAAAAAAAAAGTTTTCTCTAAACGCCTAGGAACAAAAATGCTTGGAGCTGGTTTAGCATTTTCTTTAGTCTTTGATATTTAAATTAAATCATATCAATGGGAGCTCAGTATGGTGGGACAAGTCTATCATTCCAAAACTGGGAGGACCATGGGTTCCAGGCCCTCCTGGGTTGTGCAATGAACTCAAGGACAGCCTGGGTTGGGGCACTTAAGACATTTTGTGAAAAATGAAAACTTTCTTCCTACATCATTTTCCCATTTATTTCTATTTTGATGATGTATATTTTCATCTTTGTTTTAGCTCTGTGCATAGCTGCATACTATTGAATTATATATAATTGTATAGCATATTACTGCAAGTAGCCCAATATACTACAATTCTGATTTGTAGTCTTCCTTGCTTCCCTTCTTGGCTGTAAGTTCCAGTAATCATCTTTGTCCTGTCACATGACTAACATAGGACCTGGTGCAGGTATAATCAATGAATATGTTGCTGATGCTGAATGAGAGAATTGATTAGCAATTTGATAGAAGCAAGCTATTACAGTTGTAAGGTATTGTAGGTCATCTTGGGTTCATCACATGGTGGTGAGAATTTCTAAATTAAAACACAATTTGAGCTAAAGCTAGTTATGCTTCCAGTGTGAGAAATACTTTAAAATAGCAGAGCTTTAAGAGGGACAGTATTTAGAATGAAGTATTATTATTAAAGTCATGAATTGGTACCTCATACTTAATTTTAACAATTAAATTTAAAATTTAATTGAGTTGCTTTATGTAAGTACTCAATTATGAAATTTTTTTTTAAAAAAAACTTGGTAAGTAAAGTAAATCCACACAGAAATGGCAAGTCACATTCCACAATGTAGATTTTTTTTTCGAATGTAGGATTTTAATTCTGGAAGAATATTTAGCAGAAAAGATCTACTTATAAAAATTTAAATGGATTACTGAATGTCAAAAGTCTTCCTACACTCAGGTGGAAAGTTATTATTTTTAATTTTACACAGTCTTTGTTAATAAAACTATAAGAGGGAAGTATATCAGACAGACCCAAAAGGATGCTTCTGCTGCAGTTTGGGATCATTCTTCTGCATGAGCCTTGCAAGCATGTTGAGTCCTCTCATATTTTTAAGAGAAAATGATTCAAGCCTTTTCATCTTTCTGTAGATAAAAACACAAACTGAAAGACAAAAGCCACCTCAGCATTTTACTTCCTGGCACTGTGGTGTCATATATTCCATGATTGTGAAATTGTGACTCTCCAGGAAGGAACTCCAGGCTTTCACGAGCGCTTTGAATCGTTGCCTAGAAATGGAGTCTGCCATATCCTGATGCTATTGCATGGATGACCTGTGTCACGCGCACTGTTTGTACTGACTGTATGGCCGTGTAAGCCACGGTGCCGATTCTGCTCTCTGCCGGGTATGTGTTTGTGGCTGTAGGTTGCACACCCCCAGTTTCTGTTTGTTCTTCATTTCAACATGGGGTGCTCTCCTCACTGCCCACGCAGCTGAGGTTGGGTTGGCAGAAGCAGTGACCCTGAGGCTAGATTCTCAGTTCACCTACAACTCTGGCCCTCGTTTATGTGAAGCAGAACACACGCAGTGAATAAGAAACATGGTATGAGGTCTTCCTCATACTAAACCTCTTTTGACTAATCCATTGATTGCCGTGACCTGTGTTTGAAACTCGGTCAATGGCCTTAAATCAGCTGTCAGAAAATAATAAGATTTTTCTGCGGGAAGAAAAGAAGGAGAAGACGTGGGTGGGAGGAGAAGCAACACATCAGGGTAAGCACGGAGGCTTTTGAAAAGGTGAAAGAGAGCAGATGATCAAAATATGTCTCTCTGCAGCACGGAAACTCACAGCAAATCTTAGGCAACTGTGTGTATAAGGCTGTCACATTTCTGGGCATCCTTGGCATATATCCCTGTGGTTTTCATACATTAAAGCAAATACTTGAATTTTTTGAAAAAAAAAACAGACAATATCGCAATTTGGGGAAATTGAGGTCTAAAGGCACAGGGAGCCATCTACTAAAACAATTCTCATGTACATATTTGACAGTCCAGAGCTCCATAGAAGGAAATGTAGGCTTCCATTATCACATAGCATAGAAACTACTCCTTGTTAGCATATAATAATGTAATACTTGTAACAAAACAATTTTATGTATGTATACATGTATATATCTCATAAATATATATTGTGTTACAGTAAAATTAAAGTGACATCACACACACATCCCCTTAGTTTTACTGTAACACAATTCCAGCTGGAATGAAGCCAGATTGCTCCTAACACATGTATCATAGACTTCAATTACTCTTCTCTCCCAGTTTTCTCTCTCTTAATTAATCTTAGTTGATGTTTCCAATGTCCTTTCTCTATTTCTTATTCTGGGACTTTGTTTTAGTTTCCTTTTTTTCTTTTTAGTAAATGTTCTCTAACTTTCAGATACTTTCTTTCACTCCATGCTAGCAATGTGTGTGTGTGTGTTGTGTGTGTTATGTTGTGTGTAACACTTAAAGTTTTTGAGTTCGTCCATATTTGGAAGAGTGCTACAGTTGCGTCTGTGAGCATGTGGAGGCTCTGCAGAGGTCTATGTCTTCCTTTCTTGCTCTACTTTATTTTGAGACAGGGACTCCTACTCAACCTAAGTTCACTGATTTGGCTAGATAGTCTCCAGAATCTGTTCAAATGCACTTGTAAGAAAAAGTATAGATATACATAACACATTATACGTATTCTTAGGTCTTTATAGCCATCTGGTGTGTAATTAAATATTTCCACAAGAGAGTTCTGGGATTCACTAAGACTTTTAAGGACTGGAATTCTATGCAACAGAAAGGTGGGCTTAGATAATTTTAACCTGGGTTTTTCAAAGTGAGTTATGTGTGCTGAGCATACCCCACCCTGATCTTGAATCTCAACCAGACAAATGTGATGTGAAACAAATGGCTAATAGATCCTTAATTCAGATTAAATTCAATTAAACCTTTATGTAGCTGAATTTGTCCTGGTAGACAGTCAGGAAAGGCATGAGTTGACAAGTACTATCCTGAGAAATCATTGTTTATTGCCAGCATAGTTGACATATATCTATTCTCTGAAAAACTGGTTGAGGCCAAACATCATTGATGATGCAAAAAATACATTATCCAAAATGACAAATATAATATCACCTTCCTTCTATTGATTTTAAAACACAAACTATTACATCATTTTTTTCTAAACTGCTAGCCATTTATTTTGGTTACCAGGCACAACAAAACAAATGGATTATTTGTAAAATGTGCCAACTGGTTAACTAGTCATGATTCAACTGATTGTTGCCTGCAAACATATAGAATGCTATCTGTATATATTCTTTGTAGAGCTGTAAGGTTATCTGCTTATTTAAAACATTAGTGTATATATTAGGAGCATGCATACCCACGTTATCAAGTTCCCCCTAAAAGCACTTCATTCTATTGGTGTAAACTTTCTCAATATTAAGCCAAGAATGTTCTATTTGACCAGCAATACAATACAATACTGATCTAGTGACTGTATGTATGTACACACACACACACACACACACACACACACACACACACACACACAAAATCACACAAGCACATTTAGACATGATTTAGTTAGCACATGAGGAGTTTAGCTTGACTGGCTACGTCTTTGGTCCTCTTTTCAAAATTCTTCTTAAATGTCCTTCATAAACTCTCTTCATAAAGTGTTTGGGTTTGAACTGAAGTGCCGTGGCAGAGCTTCAGAAAGTCTCTCCCTGCAGAATTCTAAATTTATACCTTCATTCACTTCCTCGCCCACTCTGATTCTGTTAGCTTCAGCCCCTGGTGAGGGATATTATTCATATTTGACTGTAAAGCCTATGTCAATTTTGAAGAGAGAGAGTTTAAATAAAATTTCAAACTTATAAGAGTTTGTAAAGCCCCTAAAGTTATTGGATATGTATTACATAATTAAATTTTTTGAATGTTTCATTCCACTGATGTATAAAATTAAATAAAATTGTCTTTACCAATAGCCAAGTAAATTCAATTGAAACTATGTCACTTGTTTACCTGATCTCTTTGATTGAGTATTTCATTTCCTGTAAGTTGTTTAGTCACAGATCAAGAAATAATATTCTTAAAAAGAATTTCATCAGAAAAATAAGCTTATATTCCTTTATGAATTTCCACGTACAAAAATGTAAGTAATTCCAGGCTTAGGTTAAAGAAGTGAAACTATTACATCAGTTGAGATCTATGCTGTCTCTGTACTCTTTACTGTAGCTTTAGGTTGTATATAGAAAGCTTTCATGGTGAGCATAACTCAGGAAGGAATTAATATGATGAATATGATGAGTCTTTTAAAATGAGAATTATGTCATGGGGCACTTCATTGTTCAAATGCCTGCATGGACTCTAGAGGAGTATCATGTCTTGGCTCACACTATGCTTTCTGTCAGCTCTGGTTAGATCACACTATGGCTAAGCTGCACAGTCTCTTCAGTAATACTTAACTGCATTATGGGAAAGCTCAAATACTAGAACAACAGTGCTAGGAATTAATCAGAATCTTCATGCTTGAAAAATCTAGTTCAATGGCCACTGCTTTAAACAAGTTCATTTGTATTGGATCTTCAGCTCTCCTAGTCCATTCATGTTTGCAATAAATGCTTTGATTGCTAATTAAGTGCCAGGCATGGTTTTAGATGGTCATCACACAGCAGCGGGGAAGGAAGCATTATTGTTCTAAGTGACATTGTTTACGGCTGAGGTATGAGGCAGATAATTGTTGGATGCAGACAGAGTAGAGTGGTAGGTGTGATAAGTGGATAGAAAGAAAGAAAACCAGTGGAGCAGATGAAGATGGTAGAGTAGGCAAGCGGTGTGGGAAGAAGAAACTGGGAGGCTCAGGACATTGAGACATGCCAATATGAAAGGGGAGAGTCTTACTAAAAGAAACAGAAAGTAAGAAGCCCAAGTTAAGAAATATTTTAGGGATACACAGAAACAGCTGGAAATGTTGGCACAGCAGCCACTGGGTTGTCAAAGGAGAGAAGGTGATCTTGGTACCTATCTGGTACACTACAAAGCTAAGATCTTGCCTTGAACGGGAGAAAAGTCCCTAAGGAATTTGAAGTATGGCACTGACCTGATTGGATTTATTTGAGAAGGTAATTAGAGGTGGGCTAGAGAGAACAGCGTGTAAGGAACAATAGAAGAAAGATAGGAGCTGGTGTATGCCTAAATTAAAAAAGAAAATGACTTGAAAGATAGTACTGGTGTCAGAAATGGAGAGAATTAGAAGAATCTGAGGTAGATTTTGAAGGTATATTTGATAATACTTAGTACATATAGAAAGACCACCATCTATCTATCTATCTATCTATCTATCTATCTATCTATCTATCTATCTATCTATCTATCTATCTATCTATCTATCTATCATCTATCTATCTATCATCTATTTATCTGCCTACCTATCTATCTACCTACCTACCATTTATTTTTTAGACAAGATCTCACCATGTAAGCCTAGGATGGCCTAGAACTCAGGTGGGCCTCTCACCTCAACATCTTAAGTGCTGGTATTACATATGGTCTACCATGCCTAGCTGAGATCACCTTTGCTTACTATTAAATATCAATGGCCTTTGGGGTCCAGCCACAAGGTTCTCTTGAGGGTGCAGGAAGCAATAGGAACTTACAGTATCTAAGAGCAAATGAATTCTCTCACACTGTACTTTTCTGAACAAGTCTCTTTATTCTTCTGCCTCTATTCTAATTCTCCTGTCCTACTTCTAACTTATCCCTGCTTCTCCTCTAGCCTAAAAAACTATCTCTCTTACAGGAGACTTGAACTGATAAAAAATTACAAGAATTGCAATTCTTCTCATTGGTCAAAAGCACATTACCGTAGCAAAAGAAGGGTTTCACTGTTTCAGGAGAAAACTGTGAGCAGAGGGGGTGGACACAATGCCAAGTGACAAACTTTGAGACATAAATCTATTGTCAGCAGACTTAGAAAGCTAAGAATTGGCATTCTTTTCTTGGGGTGCTTAGTGTAGCGCCTTGGTTGGACATCTGTGACTTTGACCTTTTGCATAGGTGTAGAGTTTTAAACTTATGATTTATTTACAAAAAGTTTTAGTCTAGTTTGAACTTTTTCTGAGGTAAAAGTGAACTAATTTTGTGCAGTTAGTCTGAGCAAAAGGAAGAAAGAGGCTTTTAAATGTCTACAGTCCTCATTGGATAATAAATCTAGTTATGAAGCGTGTCCTAGTATGTTTTCTGTATATCAAAATTATACAGATAGATGAAAAGTCATCTTCCTGACCATCCACAGATAGATATGTACCTAGTAGATCGAATATTTTCTTGAGATAAACACGGAAGCAGTGGGAAAATACCCAAAGCTGTTCTTAGGGAAGAAGTCAAGTGGCATATGAGAGAAATTAGAGATACAGAGTCAGTGATCCTATAAGCCTTCATGGACAGGATCAGCTCCAGCAGGGTCTGGTGGGTCAACACCTGAATTATCAATTGCCCTATGCTGTATATTTCCATAGCCTCTGACATTTAAGGTGTCAACCTCTAGTTTTAACGCAGAGATGGTCCAAACAGGTTTATGGAAGTGACTGAATCAAACAGGAGAGTAACTTAGGTAGAGGGAATATGTGGTGTGAAAGTTTCTAAGTTTGGTGTATTCAAAAACAATTAAGCAATTCCATGGCTTAGTGGTTAAAAGTGCACAGTGGTCTTGCCAAGTTGGATTCCCAGCACCTTTGTCAGGCGGCTCACAACTGCCTGTAACATCATATGCGCAGGAACTGGAAACTGTGCTCATAAACGTTTTCTGTGAAAGGCTCTTATTACCTGGTGGAAATTGATTGGACCATAGATTTTTCTGTTGCCCTTTTATCTTAGATTCATTTATGACCATGGAGTAAATACTAAATAGTCCAGCAGGAGGAATATTTAGAGCCATTTCTACTGCCTCTTGAATGTCTTTGCAGTTTCACTGACCATGTAGTGATACCAACTGACCTGAATATTGTGTTTAAAGTATCCAGATATTCCCAGTACTTTGTTTTATAATTTAGGAAGAAGCATTAGCTCCAGTCAGCGTGGGCTGTACATTACTCACGTATTTCCCTCTACTGGATGACTTTCTAAAAAAAAAATTCATAAAGAAAGAGAGAAGCAATTTAACAAATGATTCTCCTTTAATTTCCAAAGGGTGTTCCCCAGAGTTATTCTGCTGGCTATCTTTCAGGCTTTATATCACAAAGCATTAGCCTTTCTAGGTCACTGCACTGCAACTCAGCCTAAAATTAAAACCATAAATACTTAAAGCCTTTACTTCTACAGCCTTTCAAAGCAAGCTAAATCGACGGCTTCCTCGGCTACTTTATTGTGCTCATTTGTTTGAGAAACAGCATTTTGAAAAATACTTCTTGGAAGCAGAGACACTAGGAGGATAAGTCACACAAAGAAACAATGTGCATGCTACTGTTTTCCTTACCCACTAACTCCTGTTTAGTTTCGGGACTTGCAGGATCCTGTGTCTATTCTAAGGGGGAAGGAATTGGTCACCCACACTAACAGACAAATCAATACTGCGGAATGGGAGAGGTTGCAAAGCTGAATCTCTTAGAACATCTTTTCCAGGACTTCTCCACAGAAGATCATTAATAGATATTGGCTCTCTGACACTGAGTCTAACATCCATGGCCCCTTGGCCTGTGTGCTGACACAGTAGATTTTATTGGCGCAAAGCCTCCCTGACTTCTTGGTGTTCCCCACTGTCAGACATTTAGCATCACTATCATTTTTATGTGCTCCCTCCTGCAGGGCAGTGTCTATACACAGGAACCATATTTCCCAGAGGCCTTGCTAGCAGGTTTGATGATTTGCACTTCCAATGATAGCCACTTTTGAGATTTGGGGAGGAAGAAAAAAGAGAGAAAAAACTATTTGTGCTCTTCTAGAAAGAGATGCCTGGATATGCACCTCTACAGAAGAGATATTTGATGCATTATGGCAGGTGAGCTGTTTGGAGTGGGGTGACTGGGTGAAGTTGGAATATCTCCTTACTTATTGAAGCCTACGGAGAGCATTCTTCTTGCTTTCATAATGGTTCCAAGTTCCCAATTCCCTACTAGAGAATTAAATTCATTTTTTCTTAATGTACCCATTCTAAATGAGAGAAAATGGGCACACCCAGATTGGGTAGAAAGAAATGACCTGGGATAAAAGGGACTATCAGGACCCATCATGTAATAGACTGGCCTTTAAGAGGCAAAGTCATACAGTGGCAAAAACTCATGCCTAAAGATACTAAGGGCTTGGGAATTTGAACTGAGCAGGAGAAAATTCAATTTAGCCTAGTAGGATGTTTTGTTTTGGAAACTGTTTGACCTTGGAGAAGTTATATGAGTTCTTTCTGATCATCTGTAAAGGGAAGTTAGAAACAGAAGTAGAAACCTACCTCATAGTGACAGTATGTGATTTAAGGAACTAATATTTATAAAGTATATAGTGAAAGGACTGATACAGTATATCAGTATATAGGGTAGTACTATATGATTTTCTTTAAGTGTTGGTTAATATACACATATATTTATATGTTTGGTACAAGAGGTGAAAATGCCACAGATGTCCATTAACTAAAGAATGAATAAAGAAAATGTAGTACACCAAAATAATAGAATACTGTTCTTCCATTTGAAAAGATGGAAATCCTATCCCTCACAGTAACATGAGGCTGGAGATTATGGTATTAAGTGAAATAAGCAGGGCACAGAAAGACAAGTACTGCAGGCTTTCATCCATATGTCAACTCTGCAAAACTGATCGCATAGGCATTGAGAATAGAATAATTGTTCCTAAGGACTGGGAAGAATAGGAGGACAAAGGTAAGACCAGGGGAATTAGTCAATGCACTAATTCATGGTTGGATTTAAATAATAACTTCTGGTACTCTAGAATATTCAGGGATGATAATTTATTGTGTATTTAGGAAACCAGAAAAAGAGTTCTGAATGCTTTGTACCATAGAGGAATGATAAATGTTTGAGGAGATGGATGTGTAGACCATGGCTTAAATATTAGATAATGATTACATGCATTAAAAATTACAGGGCACACAGTAAATATGTATGTTAAATATTTTGTCAGTCGATATAAATTTAGAAAAATAAATAAAAATAAAACATAGGCTAACATGTATACATTGATAATTCCACTGGTGTCCTTGGACGGCTAGACTCTGGCTGTTCTGCTTTACATTCAGGAATTTAGGACATTTTGAAACTGTGTTGGCGACCCACATGACAATCATATCAGGAAAGCAACAACTGCGGGCCTTGAGTTTCTTTTTCAGGCCAGGCAGCTCCCGACTTCAGGTTCTGTCTAGCAGTCCTCCTCAGCTGAGGGTGACATACTCTTCTGTCACTTCGTTCTCCTAGTTCATGGGCGTTGGCTCTGAGTGACTCAGTGCTGCTCATACAGAACCAGGTACACTCTCAAAGGATGAAGCATTTCTACCCTCAAAGAGGTTCAAAATAGCATAGTTGAGAATGCAAAGGGATTCCAACTGAGGAGCTGCCAGCACATCCCAGACAAGGGCACCATCCCCAGTACACACTGGTGGCCTCAGAATAGCTACCTTGAACAGGATTGTTAGGTTGATGCCCTTAGAAGGGTAAAAAAATACTGTTTAAGAATTCCATACATGTGTATAATGTGTTTTATTTAAACCAATCACTTGTTCTATGCCGTTCAGTTTGTCCCCATTCCTTCCAGTACTTCCCCTTCTGCACTAAGAAAGCTTTTTAACTGGATGTCTTTTGCTCTACTGCGCATCAGTATCGTATTACCTACATGTGCACCCTCAGCACGAGTACATAGACCTTGTGTATGCAGGTGACCTCAGAGGCCAAAAGAGGGCACCAGATTTCAGTTCCCAGGAACTGGAGTCACAAATGGATGTAAACTCTCTTGTGGATGCTAGGAACTAGACGTGGGTCTTTTGAAAGAACAGCAAGTGTTCTTAACTACTGAGCCATATCTTCTGATCCTGTAATTACATCTTAAAATGATATAATCAGACAGTTTTACATGGATGGTTCAGATAATTAGTGTTATGATTACTTAAATATTTTAATTATTTTATTCTCTTACTTGGTACATCTAATTTATCTTGTTTTTTATTTTAATTATATTTGGCCTTATTTTTATTGTTTTCTTCAAATAATTTCCAGTAGCTAAAATTATACACAAACATCTACTAAGGACTATTTGAAAAATGTTAATTTGCATGTTTCATTCAAAAGTGTCTAAAACTTATCAATAACTTACTTTCCTCTCAGTTAAAGAATATTTTATATTGATGATATTTCCCACTTATATGCCAAAACTTCCTAGACTTTTAGTTCAATCTTGATAATTTGTACTCTAAAATAAATTTTGTTATTGTTTTATATATTCAATGTTTGCTATTTATCCATAAGTTCATGCAGTTTTCACACCCATATTAATCTCAATTAGTTAATATAATTTATTTGAGATTCTTCTTTTTTCAAACTATTACTCATCGGCTCTGTTTTAGTATTAATTTATTTTTGTTAATCTTATTTAGTCTGAAAATGCCATTATTTTAACCATCTATGAGAGACTCTTGTTGTTGGCTATTTAGTTCCATGTTGGCAGTGCTTTTCTCTGTGTACTAAAGATAATTCTACTGTCTGTTGTACAAATATCAACTTAAATCTTGGTCCACTTTATGTCTTCTTTATGTCTATTTGATTTCAAAATGTTCTTTCTGTCTTCTGTGCTTCGTAATTTCAGTAATGGGATATAAATACCTTTTTATTTACACCACTCAAGAGCTTTTGGAGTTCCTCATTCTCTCACTGGTTGTGTCTTCTCTTAGGCTTCTGCATGTGCCTGACTGGTCTCATATTTTGAATCTAGTTTCTCTCTGGTTATGGGTTCTTCCACACTACAGCCCCAGCCATCTCCAAAAATAGTATGCTCACATATGAGGTGGCTGAGCTTGCCCCCTTTCAATGAAAGTTAAAAGTGTCCCTATATTCCTGGGCATTCAATTCATATTTAAGAAAATGGAAGACTAGTGAGTTATCAAAGCACTACAAGTGAATTGATCAATCACTTCATGTTTCTGAGGTTATGAAAGGGGCATGAGGAGAGTAGAGTGACTGTGGATGGGTTGACCTCTGACTCTTTTAGATAAGTTGTCAGGACTGGCCTATGCAGAAGACAGAGTGAAGAGGAGATTGGAATGGTGGGGAGGATGATTCAGGTTGCCAGTAGAGGGAAGTGAATAGGGTGTAAAGACTTAAGAGTTAGCTTTAGGATTTGATTAACACTTGACAGATCCTTCTTTGACCCCCACAAAACCAGCAGCACCACAGTCTTCCCTACCTAGTGACTATGGTTGTCAATCAGTTGTGAGGTCCCACATTCTGCTAATGCTTCTTCACCGAAATCTACCCCAAAGCCCAGTCTGAAAAGTCTTTTCCTGGGAGGTCCTAAGCAATGCTGTAAATAAGTTGCTGTGGTGATAATAATTTTTGACAAGCCTCTCAAGGCTTTGAAGGTGGTACATTGCATGGTGTCAACCTCAGCTCTAAAATCACTGGCTCCGTGTGAAGAACAGAAGCTGGGTGGGAGCAGGAATCAGGCCATTGGATCTCAGGGATCTAAGCTTTCTGGTGACCAGTGACAGAAATATCACAAGTGTGGAGCAAGTAGATGAGAAGAGGATAAAAACATATTTTGTTAGATAGATGATGGGTAGACAGGATGTCTACATATGTCTAGGTAATGGAAGTAAGAAAGTCAGTTCTAAATGTGGAAGATTCCAAAATATGAATGGAACATAAATAAATGACTAGATGCTGCATAGGGACTGGGAAGGTAGAGGAAAGGCTGGTCCTTAAAAGTTAGGAAGGTGAAGAAAAACAATAAGAAGAGAATGAAAAGTATCAGAGAGAGTTGAACAAAAAAAGTCAGGAGACTCTGGGTTCCAAAGGTTAAATAGAAAAAAAAATGCTCAACATGCTAATTGATTGGATCAGGCAAGGTTAGGCTCATCGCTGACCTTGTCGATATTGTTGGTGGAATAATGGGCACAGACTCCCAATCAAAGGAAGCTGAAAAGAGAAAATTCCAAGAAGTTTGGATAATGGGAATGAACTATCACAGTGTGGTTCTGCAGAGTGATGGAGTCAGGCACAATATCCATTGTTCTATTTTTTTCAAGTAAGAGCTAAAGGTAGCTAAAATACAGGTAAATAAAAGTGTAGTACTCCAAAGTCTAGTTTGTAGTGACCTTTATCATTAGGCTTAAAGGGCAGTTGATAGGAGGTCGTCCTGGAGGCTGAGTGGTGCTTTATATCATTGTGGTGACTTTATAGAGCTTGTGTGTTTATTAGTCAGAGAGCTACATTACACAGTGTTTGTTTTTGTATGACAGTGCTGGACCGAAGGTTCTGTGTCGGTACACCAGAGAAGAGAAATATGCAGATGCAACTGTGTGTGTATTCGACCTTTCTAACGTTCCTTCCTATCTTTTCTTTCAATTTGCTGAGCATTTTTCTGTGTTGTTCACACTTTTTTTTCCTGAACACTTTTTAATAAAAGTTTCTTGGGCTATAGGGATAGAGGAGAAGGCTAACTGGGAAAACCACAGACAGCTAGATTGATTTTTTATTAGAAGGACCAAGAAATAATATCTTTTCAGAGGGAAATATCCCAAAGGTACAAAAATCAAAAAGAGAGGAAAGGGACATTAAAGAATAAGTTTGATATGTCGTTTGATGGGATTCTGGGGTTTTTGTAGTCTGTGATTTTGGGGGAATGAGCAATAAAACAGATGGCTTACAAAGATCTCATACAGTTTAGAATATAAAAACAAATGTTTTAGTGTTCTTCTATCAATCTCCTTTGGCACTTTGGTGAAATTTCAGTAGACATCTACAACTGTTTTTCAGATGGCAGAGTAATATCCCCATTGATTGTAAGGTCTGGATTTAGTAGATCTAAACTATTGTGGATGTCATTCTCTCATCCACATGGTGTCTTCCTAATTCACTTGGTAGTCTCAACACTCACGATAACTGCACTAACTAAACATGCAAAGCAGGGGCCTCATCCATGTGAAGACACCCAGATTTCTACATTAGAAGAGTTTCTAATTTTTCTGATTAAAAAGGTTTTCAATTTTTGATTAAGGAGCTTCATCATCCCTGACCTTTATTTGGGGATAAATTATATAAATTATCATAGAGTTTTCAGTCAGGAATTACTCATTGAGTAACTAAAATAACCCTGTCCCAAGAAAGGAAGGATTATTTCTTTACCTTTTTGATTCTAATCTGGCTCTTTTTTTAAAAAAAAAGTTTCTCTAGACATCCATATTTATTTTCTGGTATAATATTTGATCAGGTATTTATCTGTCAGGAAACTGAAGAATAGAAAAGTTGTGTGATAATGAATGCCAAAGACAACGGGTGATGAACCTGCACAGTATAATAATCTTGGGAAAAGTTGGCCAAGATAAAAAAGGGAAAATGAGTCTGAAATATTACATAGCTAACAGAAACTAATACAAAACTTATGGTGACTTAGAAGTTGTGAACTAGAACATAGCACTGATTGCCAAACAATGGCATTTAGAGTAGGAACAAAGCAAGATGTCTGGATATACCATGATCTCCTTAGTCAAGAGTGAGGTATAGTAGGCATGAAAGGCTAATCACAAGCATGAATTTGAAAAAAAAAAGATTAGCATGGACCAGAAAGAAAATGTTGTAAGAACAGCTTGATGGAATTGAGTGGTTGTGTGGCAAGGCAATTCATATTTATTTCCTTGGCAGAACAATTGTGTGTGAAGAGGTGTGGAGACCAGAATTTAACCTACAGTATGTTTCTTCAGTAGCTGTTCACATTTGCTTTTTATTTTTATTTTTTATTTTTGAGAAAGGATTTCGAATTATCCTGGAACCCAACAAGTTGACTAGGATGATTGGGAAACCTCTGCCTCCCTAGTGCTGAGAGCACAAGAACAGACCATTGCACCTGACTTTTGAACAGAAGTTCTGGAGATCAAACTCAAATTCTTAGGCTTGATGAAATCACTTTACTGGATGAGCTATCAACTCATCCACATTTATAAGAACATTGATATTCCACACCTGTTTGGATATAAACCTTCAAAGTGGAGTTCTCACAAAGCACAATTAATTGTCTCCTGGGCTGCAACACTGCAATGGCATCTTATTACCTTCCTGGCTTAGGAACCCAATCTCTTTGTCATTATCTGCTGTGACTCCATCTGCATGAAAGATGCCCCTCTCCAAGAGATGCTCTTTCTTTTTCTTCTTAGTGTCTATAAAAGTACCTGGCACAAAGAGATGCTCAGAAATCATATACATACAAGTAACATTAAATGGACTGAGAAGATTATATTTATACACACACACACACACACACACACACACACTCATGTGTGTGTGATAACAATCAAAGCAAGAGGCCAGAGAGAATAAATTTGAAAGAGAGTGAGGGGCTCTATGGAGGAATTGGAGGGAGAAAGGGAGAAGGAAGAAATGATGTAATTATATTTTAATTTCAAAAAGTAAATATTGAAAATAACCCTGTAATAAGTATGTACACACATGCACATGAATGCAAATATATATGTGTACACACACAGAACTTTAACATGAGTGCTGCAGTTATACTTATTTTATTACTCTAGAAAACAGCACGCAGTGATTTGTGACAAGAAAGGGAATGCCTTAAATGGTAACTCTGAAGAATGCCTTCCAGATACAGGATGCCCCAAAATAACTTCGGTTACGGAAAATGGTCCTTTTGAGGGTTTGTAGCAACTTTAGTACATGGAGAAAAAAGCCAGATGACATGGAATTAAATAGCCAATACCACCAACAAAAACGTTGCTCATATATGAATAAAATAATGGCATTTCAGACTAAATGAGTTTAATAAAATAATACTAAAACATAGCTGATGAATAATTCAAAAATAATCTCAAATGTATTATATTAACAAATTAAGACAAATATGGGTATGAGAGCTGCATGAACTTATTGGTAAATAATAAATGATGACTATAAAAAACAACAACAAAATTTATTTCAGAGCTCAAAATGACAAGATTGAGCTTAAAGTCTAGGGAATTTTGACAATCATCATGAAGGTCAGGGTAGTTGCCAAAAGCTAAAACCTCTATATTTCAGATGAAACTGTATTGAAAGAGCTAAGTACACCTACGTGCTGGGTCTGCCTTTTGCTGACTCTGTTATTAAGTTTGAATAAACTTTTAATTAAGAAGCACCATTTTACATTTTAGAGTTTATACTTTTTATCCTGGTTCAAGAAAAATGAAACCACCTCTTCATTACGTATCCCAGACAGGATTTTCTATTGCACAAAATGCTCAAGATATTATTAAAGGCATGACTCTAGCATGAATACAAAGATGGTATTATATTGATTTAGATTAAAATTAGGATAGTCATTGAGAAATTAGAATTAAATTGTACAAAATAGAGGGTATAAAAGGAATTGTTGAAAATAAGAAGGACCATGATTATCTTATCCAAAGTGATCTGTATGTGTACCACTAAAAAACAAGTCGTATTGGTGAGATCCTGATGTTCCCTATGGCTGAAATAATTTCCCAGGCAAATAGTGCTGTTTAGCTTACTAGTTACATAAAATGTTACCGGTTCCAAGCTGGAGCCTCCATTTATTTAATTTTGAATGTTGTCTGACAAAATGAAACACAAGAGCAGAGGATCCAGGAAGCTGAATGAGCTCAACATCACAGCATCTTTTGAATGAGTGCAAGGACAGCCAAAGATACACAGAGAAACCTAGTCTCAAAAAACAAAAACTTAAAAATAAAAAATAAAAGTAATAGAGTTTTAAATAAAGCCAGGTAAAGATGAAAAATACACAAAGAGTCTGGATACTGTATGTTATTGTGTTGTCTTTGAATTATTTAAATGCTGAGGAAAGAGCAACAGCTATTAAAAGACATCTGATTATAAATGCTGCTGGATTAATCTAACGTATATATTTGGAAAATGTCTTGATTTCAAAATTTAAGTCACAAGATATATTAATTTGGAGAAGAGGTTTTGCTTTTATTTCCACAGGAAATTAGAGGCTGTGGATTCATTCTGAATTAAGAAAAATGTTTGATCAAGGAAGAACCCTTAAGAAATCTCTGATGGGAACAAATGGCCCTGATGTCTGAGTTGTGCATTGAGAACACCTTCAAGACTGCTGGCTGAGGTGATCAAACCTCATAGATTTTTTTTTCAGTTGGGACTTGTCCATAATCTTTTATTTTTATTTTTTACTTTTCCAAAATCTTAAATTTTCTTTAGGTCCCCATAAGATTATCAGCGTCCTCAGTCAGCAGGAAGAAGCTTCGAAAACCACGTCCACATTCCCAAAAAATTGATTATGGATATTTATCTTTGTTTAGAGTGTTGGTTACAAGTTGTTATGAATAATGGTCAGATAGAAAGCTAAACAAGGGAGTTTAGATTCAGAGCTTTAGTTTTGAAAAAAAAAGTGTGGGGAGGGAAGTGCTGTGGCACAATGGTTTTGTACTTGGTGAAGATTTGTCAGTTGTATTTTAATAAAATGCTGATTGGCCAGTAGCCAGGAAGGAAGTATAGGCTGAGTGAGCAGGCAGGAAGTCTAGATGGGGCAACGAGAACAGGAAAACTCTGGGAAGAGGAAAGACTCAGTTTGTAACCATCAACCAGATGCATAGAAAGCAAAATGAGACTGCCTCAGTGATGGAAGGTACCAAGTCACGTGGCTAACACAGAAAAGAATTATGGGTTAAGATGTAGAAATTAGTTAATAAGAAGCCTGAGCTAATAGGCCAACCAGTTTATGATTAATGTATATCTTTGTGTTTGTTTCTTTGGGACTGAACGACTGTAGGACCAGGTAGAACAGAAACCTCTGTCAACATATTTTCCCCTATACTCTTGTTACAAACTTAAGTTACATCTTAATTCAACATTTATGAAAAGCTACAGTTCAGCCCCATGCTCTCGATTTTGACATACTCTATTCCATTTTATGATGGGAGAAGACTGTACTTGGAAGTTTACTAACGAATTGGATTTTGTTGAGAATGGCATGGATAGCTTTTGTTTATCTGTTTTCCATTAGAATAACTCCAGTCTTATTCATACAACGATTGTGTTATCCTGTTCAGTGAAAATTGATTGCTAAGGATTTGAAACCAAGTGAATGACTGAGGTGCAAACTATGCTTTCAGAGAAGCTGTGTCTAGTGAAAGAGGTGGACATGTTTGTGTAAAGGACATTAAAAAGCCACAGGCATCTCCACAGGAGTGGAGCATTTGTATTGTAATGGCAACTCTAATTCATGGTATTTCCCAGTATCTGATATTATCATCGGTATTGGTAGTACTAGTGGTGTCAGTGTGCTATATTGTATTCCCAAATTTTGTCACAGAACTGTCTCCTCATACTTTCTTTAGAACTTTGCTACTCCTTCCTCTAACATATAGATTGTTTCTTCTCTTGCTGACTTTGAATGGGCTCTTGTAGTGACCTTAAAATTCAAGATGGAGAGCTGGGTATAGTGGTGCATGTTTTTAATCCCAGAATTTGGGAAGCAGAAGCAGGTGGATTTCTGAGTTCAAGGCCAGCCTGGTCTACAGAGTGAATTCCAGGACAGCCAGGACTATACAGACAAACCCTATATCAAAAAACCCAAAACCAAATCAAAAGAAACAACAACAACAACAAAACAAAGACATTAAGAGAAGCAACAGTGTGCAATACCTTAGGCCAGATTATTAGAAAATGTAATATAGATTCCATCTGGCCTTCTCTCTCTGGGGTTACATTCGGACCAGCTGTCATGCTGTGAAAAAACCCAAGCTCCCTGGGAAAGGGAGGTATTTTGGCTGCTCGCCCTGGCCATCATCTCATCAACAGTTGACCAACATGTGAGTGAGAACGTCTTCACTTGATTTTCACACTCAGTCTTTAGGCAAGACAGTTGGTCTGATGGTAATTTGAATCTTACTAGTTTCTTGGGTTCAAGAATAAGTAGATTTCTGCCATTTGGATAATGACCACATCTGTATACATCAAGTCTCAGCAGGTCTGCCTATTGGAAGCTGAAAAGGACCAATTCCACACTGATGTTCAAAATCACAAATCATATCATTTGATATTTCAGATGCTCTTCTCTAAATTTTAATAGAAAAATCTAACCTTTGGTAACAAGTTGAGAAGTTATAGGTCATAAATTATCTTTTCATAAGATACATTGCTTGTGGAATTTCTGCTCTAGGTAGGGCTATCAAGTGTGTATTAATCAGGCCAGAGTGGCTTACAGTATGGTAACATAAATCTATAAATTGCAGTGATTTGGACTTTTACTTCAGGCAAAGACATAGTAACAAGAACCTGATTTCCCATTCTCTTCACATGAAACAGATCCCACTATGAAAAAGCTCTCATACAGGAAAGTTGTGCAGAAAATGGTTTTCAGTGTGTAGACATCAGAAAATTCAAGACAGTGGTTCTTGAGAAATGGATAGAAAAGGTGTGATAGAAAAGGTTGTGCCATACTACCCTGAGAGAAATTCCAGACCATAGTGCAGAGGGAAAAACTCCAGGGAGACATGTTCTTTGAGTTGCAGGGATACTAAGAGGTTAGGGGTGTCATGCTGCCTAGCATTTGCAAAATAAAATCCTGGAGAATAAAGTTAATGTAGAATTAACTCTGAGAATCTACAAGCTATTAATGAATACATGTAAGATAATCACTTTTAATGGGGGGGTCATTCAAAAGAAATAGAGGAAACCGAACCTATGTTAAGTTAGGCTCATGAATCATGTCTGTTAAGCACCATTTATTGGGGTGTGTTACAGTTTCAGAGGTTTAGTCCTTTATCATCATGGTGTGACATGGTGTAGTGCAGATAGATATGATGCTGGAGAAATAGCTTGAGTGTTCTACATCTTGCAGGCAACAGGAAATGAACTGAGACACTGGGTTGTATCTTGAGCACATATGAAACTTCAAAGCTGACCCCCACAGTGACACACTTCTTCCAACAAGACCACACCTAGTCCAACAAGGCCATACCTCCTATTAGTACCACTCCCTTTAGGAGCCATTTTCTTTCAAACTGCCACTCACTTGAAGGGACAAGAAAAAAAAGCATCTGCCATTCAAGAATTCTGTACCTAAAGAAAATAACAAGAATAAAAGCAAAAACAAAATGCTCACAAAAAATGTTACAAGGTATACTGATCTCGGTAGAGCTGACCCTGCACCTTGCCTGGACAGTGTGGGAGAGCTGGCCCTGGTGGTGTGGCAGTGGAGGAACTGATGGCCTGACCAACTCAGCTACCACCCAGGCCCATATTCAGATCTTTGGGCTGGCCCATCACCAATACCTACCTAATCTAAGAACTGGAGTACATAAAGGGACCAGTTTTGTAGAATTAAAGCTGCACGATCTCCATGACTTAGGGCAGCAGCAGAGAGGAGTCTCTGTGAAGGTCCAGTATCAATGGTATAGCATAAGCCACAGACCTGGAACCAGACCAGTGACTTATTAACTGTGAACATTTGCAAGTAAAACGTGTTGGACAAAAGGGTCTGCTGTGTGACTTGCTGTGACACATCACAGCTTCCCTGGTGAGACTTTTTAATTTTTAGTTTCTTTCCTTTGTGTGTGTGGGTTTCTAAGTGTGGAAGGTGGAAATGGAGGGACTGGGAAATGAGTGAGACTGGGTGCATGATGTAAAATTCACAAAGAATCCAAAAAAAATTATAAGTAACAACCAAGCCAAACCAAAACCATGATGCATTGTTTAGCTTTTAATGTCAACTTGACACAACCTAGGAAGTGAGAACTTCAATTAAATAAGTATGCAGATCAGATTGATCTGTGGTTGGTCTTTGTAAGAAATTATCTTCACTGATAATTGATGTGGGAAGGCTCAGCCCACTGAGGGTAGGGCCATCCCTGGGAAGGTAGGCTTGGCTGTATAAGAATACACTGAGCCAATGAGTGAGCCAGTGAGTAACAGTCCTCTACAGTTTCTGCTGCATTCCTGGTTGACTTCTTTCAATGAGGGACTGTGATGAGGAAGTATAATCTAAAATACACCCTTCACTCCCTAAGTTGCTTTGACCAAAGTGTTTTTTATCACAGCAATAGGTTGAATTAAGAACAGAAGGTCTTGGAGCAGAAAAAAATGATAGATGAAGGAATATAGGATTATAAACAGGATTGGGGAAGAGGGATTATATGGAATAATGCTGATGATATTTTTACATAAATACTTTTCAAAGATAATTGGCTGTTTATAAAATTGATAGCATAAAGTAAAATTCATAACAAGTAAAGTGCAGGCCCAACATAATCACAAGGCCAAGAAGGCCCAAATTGGAGCATTCTGTGTAAGATTAGACGGTGAGATGGTATAAGCTCCCCCAGAGTAGACTACAGTAGCTTAAAGATGTGGTATGATTCTAAAGTTCTAAAGTGCCCACTTGAACAATCATAAAAAAACCCATGAGAACTATAACTCATGGCTTAAGCAAGGAAATAAAATTACACAGTAAAAGCATTAATTATGCATGGAGTTAGATAAACAAGGAAGTATTTGTAGGATGGAAAAAACCTTAGCCCTTGTAAACCATTTATGGGAATGACAAATGGGGGAAGACTTGATACAGCTGCTCAGACACTCTTAAAGAAAACTTTGCAACAGAACTTTCCTACGATTCAGCAATCTCACTTCTGCACTGACAGAAAAGGAAATTAGTATTCAAGAAATACCTGTTCTCCCTGTTCATAGCAGCTTTATTCTTAGGTGCCAAATGGGGAAAGAAATCTAATTGTCCGTGGATAGATGAAGAATTGGTATACACAGGCAATTGGATATTATTCAGCCTTGAAATGTATGCAGTGCTTACATATTTGACTGCACAGAGGACCTGGAGGACGTCCTCTAAGTAAAACCAGCCAGTCACTGAAGGAAATCGTGCCCAATTCCCCCAAAAGGCATTATCTTTAACAGCCAACGTATAGACAGGAAGATGAGGGCAGTGGTTGCCCCTCAGTAGACATAAACTTTCACTTATGAGAGTTGAGAGGATAGCTTCTAGATATTTGCTGAACTATATCATATACACACTTTATACACTTACTCTCCAGATAAGACACACGAGTGGATAGGTCTCCTGTCTTTTCTGGAGACTAAAGAATCAGAACCAACTGCTTTTAGCCATGGAGGACCCTTTGTTTGCTGTTTGCTCTTGCAGTCAATGCAGGAGTTACACTGGTCTCCCGTAGCCTCTCATAAGTGCATTGGTCAGGTCTAATCACATGGACACAATTGACTATGACATTTACAGAACTGGGGATGCCATAGTAGGCATTTAAGTGTTTACCACGGACTGGGAGTTTTTATTTGTTTCCTTTGGGGAAGAAATATTGATAGACAGTTCTAAATATCTCAAATACACAGAAATCATCTAACTTTCAGTATCGAGAATAGCACTTTTATACAAAGTAGTTTTATGATGGAAATGAGTGGTTTAATCACGTCACAGTTGTGTCAACACCATAAGCTCTGCATTCTGTGGAATGGTTTATTTGATTGCTTGAGAGCAGCAGTAACTTTTCAGCATTTAGCAGAACGTACTTTACTCCAAGTTCAATCGGAATCACTTTCTATTTTCCTTGCAGTATCTTAATGCTGTGTTGGGCAGGCATGTGAGGAATTAATAACAGCACATTCAAATATCTCCTTTTGTTCAAATGAAGTACCTTCTGGAGGATTGATAGCAGTGATTAAAACGTTTCTGTTTATAAAAGCACTCCTGTCAGCCATTAGCTCGAAAACAATTTCCTTCCATTGCTGTTCAGGTTTATCTAATGGAGCACTAATGGACAAACTTTTTTTTTTTTAAATATTTATTTGTTATGTATACAATATTCTGTCTGTATGCCTGAAGGCCAGAAGAGGGCGCCAGACCTCTTTACAGATGGTTGTGAGCTACCATGTGGTTGCTGGGAATTGAACTCAGGACCTTTGGAAGAGCAGGCAATGGACAAACTTTTTAAATGAAAAACTGTGCTTCGGAGCAATGTCTATCAATACGCACACTTCAGCAAGCAACTTTGATGGTCCTGAACATGTGTTAAATGAGGGTGATTTTTAATTGAAACATGTCAGAACACATTGGAACATAGATTTCATTTTCCTTGAAAATCATTTGCAAAGCAAAGGCATCCTTTGTAGCTGCACAGGCTTGACATTATGGTTCGGAACTGATATTCTTGTCTATAAGAGAACTGTTTACCTTTGACGAGACTTCGGAAAACAAGCCCTTTATGTCATTCTTTTTTAAAGATTTATTTTTATTATTTTTAGGTTTTTTTTTTTGTGTGTGTGTGATTGTGAGTGCAGGTGCTCATGAATGTCAGAGTGTGTGGTTAGGTTTTGTCAAGTTGATACAAACTTGGCTGAGATAGGTAGAGGGAACCCCAACTGTGACAATGTCTCCGTAAGATGGGCCTTTAGAAAATCTGTGGGGGCATTTTATTGATTAACATTCCCACGAAAGATTTGATGTACAGTATTATGTCTATGCTTAGCAATATAGTGTGACACACCATAGAGATCATGTTGTGTTTGTATTTGAAGGATAATGAATCAAAGGTAGCTAATATGAAGCACGAAGGATTCTCATCTGCTGTAGCACAGCAAGAGCAGGTATCACATGTGGCCTTTCATAACCTTGCTTACCCTACTGTGGGTGGTGCTTACCCTACTGTGGGTGGTGCTTGTCTCCACTGTGGGTGGTGCTTACCCTACTGTGGGTGGTGCTTACCCCCACTGTGGGTGGTGCTTACCCCCACTGTGGGTGGTGCTTGCCCCCACTGTGGGTGGTGCTTGTCCCCACTGTGGGCTGTGCTTATCCCCACTGTGGGTGGCATTTACCCCATTGTGAGGGGTGCTATCCCTTGACAGGTAGCTCTAGGAGGTAAAAGAAAGGTAGATGAGGGGTTGAAAAATTGATTCAGGGGTCAAAAATACTGCTGCTCTTCAGAGGCCTGGGATTCAGTTCTCAACATTCACATGGTGGCTCACAATCATCTGTAACTCCACTTCTGGGGGAGCTGATGCCTCTGAGCCCCAATTTCTCACATATATACATGCAGACACAACATACATACAAATAAAATTATTTAAAACAAATTAAGAAAAAGAAAGGCAGCTGAATGTAAGTGTGGAGAGCCAGCCAGTAAGCAGCGGTCTTTCACAGCTCTGCTCCTGCTTGGTCCTGCCTTGGCTTCCCTCAGTAATGGTGTGTAGTCTGGAAGTATAGGCTATAAACCCTTTCCTCCCAAGTTGTTTTTGGTTATAGCTTTTGTTCAGAGAGGAATTGGATCTCTTATGAAATGGGACTTATAGGTGATTGTTGAACTGTTTAGGTTGGGGGATAAGAACTGAGCTCAAGTCCTTGGAAAGAACTGTATGCTATCTTGACCTCTGAGTCCTGTTTCTAGCCCCTCATATAATCTTAAACAAGAAATATCTTGCTTTAAAGTTAACTTGCCAGTTTTAAATATTGATCCAGGATACATGCATATACTTAACAACATTTAATGCTCATTTTTCATGGTCTGACTATACTTCAAATTGATAGACAGGTTATGTACTACTTCATTGGACCATGAAGAGGACAACATAGACAACATCTATGATTAAAATGTAGGCAAATAAAACTAGGGTAACCAACCATCTTATAAATATAGTTCCTAAGTGTCAAAATTTTAGGGGTACAGAGGAGCTGGGTATTGTTTTCACCTGAGAGTAATCTGATAACAGTGATACCTATAAAAGTGGCTTCTGTCCCCGTGAATATTCATGACTTGATAGGATCCAGTTTTAATGGTTCAAATAATACCCTTGGGCATCCACCAGAAAGTCTGAAAACAAAATTCTTAAATGATTAGTGACCTATCCCGAGGAGTTATTCTTTTTTTTCTTTGACATTAAATTGAGCCATTTATGATAGCTCATATGACTAACCCAGGTGCTGGAGTAGCTGAAGCTCGGAGTTCGAGGCCAGCTTGAGCAATACAGCAAATTCTAGGCCAGTCTCAACGACAAAGTGAGATCATTGTCTCAAAACAAACAGACAAATAAACAAAACAGTCACTGCTTGCCATAGATGTGTCTGTATGTAAACAAAAATTCCATTTAAATTCAATTGCTAGTATACTTGAGGATGGGGAAATTTCCAAAGGTCTCACCCTATGTGATTAGCTCTAGCACCAGTGTCTTTTGAGAGAGAGAGACTCGGGTTTTTTTCTGGGATTAGCTTACTTGATAGGTTATCTAGTCCCAGGCAACCCTGTCAGATGGACAGTGCTGCATGGATTCAGCAGTGTGGATTTGACTACTTATAAAGAACACATATATAACTGTAACAATTACAGAAGCAGAAGTCATTAATTTAAGAGACACCAAGGGAGACCCTGGGAGGAATTGGAGGGGTACAAAAGAACGAAGTGAGTGATGTTAGTATCGTATTCATGCGTGGAATTCTCAACAAATTAAATTTAAAGTTAGTAGACTTGAATACTAAGGTAATTACATTAAATATATATCAAGTGTCACTATCATGAAAACAGAAGAACAAAAATTAAAAAAAAAACAGAAAAAGAAATTAAACAGAATTATATAGGTATTAGGAGATTTCTTTTTCAAAGAGCCTGAGGAATTTCCAAATGAGTAATTATCGTTTTACTTCAAGCCAGTATGAATGCAGTAAAAAATGCAGTAAACTTAAAATCCTCAGAAAGAGAATCTCCAATTAAAGTTGGCGCAATGCAATTTTCTACTCTAATCCTCTTTGAAATTACCAATATTAAGAACAAATTAAATGACAAAGAACTTATCCTCACTGGAATAGGAACAATTTCACAGCCCAAACAATACACTAGGAATAAAATACTGTCAAGTAGAGACCAAAGCAACTGAAGGTGAGAAAGTTGACCTAAACCTCTTTCCAAAACTTTTAGTAGCTCACACTGGTTCCTCAAGAGAAAAAACATTGTCTCAACTTTAAGGTGAAGTGCAGGAAGAAGGCAGGAGTCCCATGTGCCCACAGTGATGTCCCCAGCCTGTGGGTTGGTTTTCTTCTGATTTAAGGAAGCCAATAGAAAGCAGGCAATGGTGGAGGGTGGTTTCAAAGACGGCAGAGTGGGTCCATGTTCTCTCACCGGGACTCCAATAAAAAAGAAATAATTATATTATATCAACAAAGGAAAATGGAGAGACACTGCTGGCGATCGTTAACGAAGAGGAAGATGTAAAGCAGGGGGAAGAAAGGTGAGTGATGGAGCAAAGGAAAGGATGTTTTCCAGCGGTTTCAGTACCAGCCAAACAAGCACTGCTTTAAAACTGATTGTCGTGCAAATTCTCAGCTGTAGCTCCTGACTCCTTTGCACAGGCCCTTCAGGAGTTTAAATCCTGTACTAAAATTCAAGTAGGGCTGTTCTAGAGAAACTGACTGGTCCAAGAGGCCCACTATCAAACAGATGACTGCCATGAAGCCCTCCCACTGGCTCAACTTAAGTGTATGCACAGAAAACAACATGTGGTGTTTAAACATCTGGTACAGAGGAGATCACAAGAGATTTGAAGAGAGTCTTGGAGTTTGAAACCCAAGTAATCAAAGGGCATGGAGAAGGTGTGACATTGATGGGGACCTTCAGGAGGACCTTAACTGATCTCACAAGGAAGACATACAAAGAGATTGAATTCCTGTATCCTGATTAGGTGGTTAAAGTGGGCAACTAAGCGTTCTCCAGGAAATGAAAGTATGATAATGAAAGTATGATTGTTGACATTAAAACTATGCCCTTAAGAAAAATTGTGTCATCCAAGTTCAAATGGCCTCCTGTGTGCTCAGCATAAAACTCAATAAAAAGACAAAAGTGTTGGCATCTATTCTGAACCTGAATTTTCAGGAGAACCAGGTTTGAGAGATGGTGGGAAGTAATGTGCACAGCCTTTGAAATGAAATGGCTTTGACACTGCAGCAGACACAGTGGCAACAGGAAAATGTTTGTATTCAGAAATAACAACTTTTCTGCTCTATATAAAGATTTTAAATTGTTGTTATTTTAATCACATATCTCTATGTATGTGTATATACCTGTCTGTGATACAGATGCTTGAAGAGGCACGAGGTATTGATCACCTTGGATTTGGAGTTCAGGCCCTTCTGGGTTGTCTTTTGTGGGTGCTACAATCCAAACCTGGGTCCTCTGAAAGAACATTACTTGATCTTAAATCTGGGCCATCTCTCCAGCCCTAAATAAAATATTTTGACTATTGTTTAGCCAAGCCACCCAAAGAACAGAAATTTAAAAATTTATAGATACACAGGATCTCACATACATACACACCTATCTCCTTTACTCAAAACATTTTCTATTTAAGCAAGAATATCTTGTTTCTTACATAAAAATGTCTTCTAAACAAGAACACATGGGAGTTGGCCACTGTTATAGGACTGAGAAGAGGGCCCTCAAGGGTGAAGGTAGGACAGTTCCGGAGAAGTAGGGCAACCAGTGGAGGGTTCTGAAGAGAAAGAGGGACCAGAAACATCACAGAAGGAAAAATGGACTCTTGATAACATTAATTTTGGGAAGGAATAGGGAGAATGATGTAAGAGGAAAACCATCTACTAAACTGAGAGGAACACAATAAATGAGAGAGAATTATCGTTTATCTTCTGAAAAATCCATGGGCACAGTAATATGAACATGAAACGTTGATTTTAAAAGAAGATACAATGAGAGTCAGGAAACTTGAGCGCTAGAAATGATGTGATTGTGCCAAGCTGTCACAAGCCAGCAGGGGAAGTCAACAATAAACTTTTTTTTTATTATTTCGGAAGATTCAAATTATTTCTTTTTTTTAATTGTTTTTATTGATCTATGTATTTTTTTCTGCTTCCCTCCCTTCCTCTCCCCTTCCCTCCTACCTTCTTCCATGATCTCCATGCTCCCAATTTACTCAGGAGATCTTCGCCATGCACAAAACTCAAGTCCAAAGGGAACAAAGACCTTGACATAAAACCAACCACATCGAACATCATAGAAGAGCAGCCTACAGAATGGGAAAGGTCTTCACCAACCCCACATTGGACATAGGCCTGATCTCCAAAATATACAAAGAACTCAAGAAATTGATCATCAAAAGAACAAATAATCCAATAAAAATGGAGTACAGAGAACTCTCAACAGAGGAATCTAAAATGGTTGAAAAACAATGAACATTTTTAAATAAGTCACAAACCTAAGAAGGACGGTGTATGAATTCAATGAAGAAATGATAGTTGGCTTGGATTCATTTAAATGTAAATGTTTGTAAAAAGGACTGTGATAGCAGGGTTCAGCAACTGGGAAAGGGCACTCGCTACAAGAGAGTAACATGCTAGTTCAAAAATATTTGCAGTGCAGAAGAATTAAGGAAGCCCCAAGAGGAGACAGGCTTTGAAAATCTCTATTCTCATAATATTTTTGCACATAAAAAATTCTAGAATTTCTATTGTCCATAAAAATTTCTAGAAATAATTTTCCCCAAGTGTTTTGGGCTTTATAGTGGAATATTTTTGTTCCAAACTTTTTAGCTTTCAAAATATACATTAAACAAAATATGTCCAAATATCCAAAATAATTTCAGTTTTAAATCTATCAATTTTCTCATCCATCTATCCATCTATCCATTCATCAGTCCATCCATCCATCAGTCCATCCATCCATCAGTCCATCCATCCATCCGTCCATCCGTCCATCCGTCCATCCATCCATCCGTCCGTCCATCCATCCACCCACCCATCATCCATCCATCCATCCATCCATCCATCCATCCATCCATCCATCCATCTATTCATCAGTTCATCCATCCATCCAAACATACATACATCTATGAAGTTTGCAAAAATAATAAGTGAGAAATATTCAGACTAAGATTCATAAAAGGTAAATGATGATTATACTAAGATGTGAGAGCTGGAGTTATTTTTAACTCTTTTTGTGTTTGTTAGGGTTTTATATCATAATGATCTCTGTTCTAAAGCATCTGTAGAGATTTGATATGAAAAGAACATTGAGTTTTATGTAATAATGATCATAATGCTAATGCATCTGTAAAGACCTGAAATTAAAGACTGTCTTGTAAGGATTTTGTTGCTGCCTGTTGGCTGAGGTTATATTCTCAGCATCATTCTGTGTGATGATTTCACTACATGCTTTTAGTACTCTTCCAATCATGCCACTTGTTTCATGCTGTTCATTTCCTTACTTACTATTTTTCTCCATGGACACATCATTACATTTTATCTTTATAGTTGTGTTTAACTCTTATAGTTATTTCTAGCATTGTATTTGTAAAGTGCATTTTGAAATGGATACCAACAGAATGGCCATATTTTAAGTTTTCCTCAGTTAGATGGATCTATATTTATAATTAACTAACTCTTAGGCCTTTTGTAAGGATTATTATGGAAAGCTAAATGTTGGAGTTATATTTAAGATTTTCTGTATCTCCTCAAACACTCAAACAAGAACAGAATTATCAAGGAGAATCGATCACTCATGCTTACTTATTTGGATCCATGCAGATACTCAACTTCCACTAACAATGGTGGCAATATGTATTGGGGGGCAATGGTTGTGGCTGGAGATATAATTGAAACTCTATCAGGACTATTAAACAAGCAGAGGAAAGGAAGGAGTAGGCACTAGTGGGTCTGGTAGAAAGTTGAAGAACTTGAAATAGAGTCTACACTAGGGCAAGCTTTTCGAGGTTAATTGTATATATATAGAAAAACAGTTAAGTATCAATGGTGTGGAAACATTTTAGGAATTCATAGATATGCTTTCAAGGGTTCACTGTAGCCAGCACTAAAACAAATGGTAAAGACCAATCCTGGTTGTAGTACCTATAACATTTCAACAAACAGACATGGGATTTGCACACCCGGCCGCTGCCACAGTACACGAAATACATACCAGCCCAACCTTAAAGGACAGACCAAATTAAAGGTAGACAGTGGCCATTGCTTAAAAATCTCAGCATCATCCTTCAGTTACTTTGAGTTAAGTGTTTACATTTTTGTTTTTTAAAATGAACATAGTTACGCAGCAATAACAGGAAAGCTATGACCGGCTATGGAGACTTTTGCTGAACTTTCTTTTCTCAATTGGTTATTGAGAATAAGACATGGAAATTATGAAAAATGGGGAGGGTATAGAAGAAAAATAATTCATGGAAATTCTTATGGATGAGCTGATAACTCATGAAGAGAAGACAGAAGTGGAGAAATGGGAACATCAATAATAAGAGACTATGTAGGAGAAATGCCAGGGACAACCATTTTGCATTTGTTAACTTTTCCCACTCTCCATCCTGGAAGGGAAACAAAGAAAATGTTGGCTTAGCATTTCCTCTGGTTCTAGCAGCAGGCAATGGCTGATCCTTCCTGTGTTCCTGTTTCCAGGACTGGGCTATTTAACTCCTCTGTGC
>NC_022028.1:5668571-5673725 GCF_000317375.1 Microtus ochrogaster | reverse complement strand
CACAGAAGACTTGGACAAGAACAAGCCTGCCCAAATCCTAAAATGTATAGAGCAGAGGGACATGAAGCATTAATCCTGATGAGCTCTTGATAACTCATGAGTGCTGGGGTGGGAGTCAATTTTCTTCAGTATGTGGCCCCTGAGATCCTAACCATGCTCCTATTATGGTCCTATATTTGTGCCGATACAGTCACACTAGGTGGACTCAGTGGATTTATAAAAGAATACAGGAAGTTGGTAGGGGAATGTAATGAGGAGGAATTGGAAGGGAGGTAATGGGGATAGATTTGATCAAAACTTATTATATGTTCTTTTCCAAATTTTCAAACAACAGAAACGTTTTTTAAAAATCAGTTCATCATACACAGGCACATGCATGCATGCATGCATGCACGCACACTTACACACACATGCAAGAATACACACGTACACACCCACACACATAATTCTCTTCCTATTGCACCATGGCCTTTATTCTTGAAGTTATAGGGTATTTCCTGTTTCCACCACCTACTCTCTGGAAGCATATTTTTCCCTTATTATGGGCTAATTCTATAGTTATTGGATAAGTACACGAATGACTAATCCACTGGGAAATTTTTTTTTCCATTAAGTGTTTTATCCTGATGTAGGCAGCTGTTCATACAAATGTTAAGGCTTTTCTTCCTGGTTTCTTGACATTTGGATTTATAGCATTTTTTTTTGTTCCATGGATTTGTCATTTCCTGGTGGTTTCCTAGCTAATTATACTATCTGGCTTTGGGTCTAACATTTTTGTTCAGTTAAGATGTACTTCATGTTTCTCCACTATAGACTCTGTCTCCTTCTTGCATGCATCCACAACTAATTATCCTTGTTGCATCAATATGCCCCTTTTTCTAATTATGCTACTACTTCCACTCTTTAGTTAAACCAAGAGTCTTCCTTGATCCATTTTACTAAACTCTTCTTAGCATGGGGATGCACTTTTCCTCGAGAGTTCACAGTGTGACCCGTGCTTCAACTTTGCCTGCACACCTTAAGACATTTGCATACAAGACAAATGCCAGGAGAGATGGGTAACATTGCTAAAACTGGTCCTAAAAGAAGTCTTCCTGCATTTCTTCTTTGCTTGCTGCTTTAAGGGCATTGCAAGACTTGAGTACTTCACCTGCCTTTGTCTTCTGGTTGGTGATGTCATTTAAAGACTGTTATAGAGCACATCACTCTAAAACCTTTTAGAGTCTTTCTTCTGGTAAATGGCTTTCCAAGACTAAAAATCTTATTGATGCTCTTTGCTCTTTGTGAATGGAGATCCTAAACTCTTGGGAAGCCTTCCCTAAGCATAAGTCAACTAGGAAGCAAGCTTCCTTCTATTTCTTTCTCTTGAGTAAGGCCAAAAGCCCAATTCTGTTTTCCCTGAAGAAAAACTTGAGTTCTTCATAGACTTCTCAGATCTCAACCCCCATATGGGCAGTGAATTTCCCCATGTGGCTAGCAGTCTGTTAGAATATCACTGCAACAACATATTTGGAGATGTTTAGCTTATGTAAGCAGATTATTATACATTCACAATTTAAAGAACTTATCCCACTTAAATAGGAAAGATTATGAATTGGTAACTTACAAAAGAAAAACAAGTTTGTATTTTCATTAAGAATTTAAAAGCTCAGTTACATCCACCTCGTTAAGACAATAACATTTCCTATTAAAGAAAAAATTTCAATAATGTTGAAATACTCAAACATGTAATAGAGAAATTATTCTATTTTTACACAGAGAAATATTGAGCCAGGAAGGGTAATGCTTCTATTTTTATTTTTATTTTTAAACCATAAAGAAAGATTCCCCAGGGTCCTCACATCAAACGGAGTTCTATTCTTTAAATATATGAGCATACCCTCATACACACATGCACGTGCATGCACACACACACACCACCACTACCACCACCACTCCAAACCTAACAGAATCACGGCATGTCAGCATGTTATAAGGGTTATCTTACTGTGAAGAAGACACCTCATGCTGCTATCCAGAGAGGTCAATGCATCACTTCTGCTCCTTTCTTCCTCTATTTTTAGCTCTATTCTTCCATCCTTAACCTTCTTTGCTCCATTACTGCTTATCTTCCTTAAAATCCCATGGCCATTCTCCCAAAGAAAATGAATTTGTAACCTTAATTTTTCCAAATCATGCTTTGAATACACTAGTCTACTATAAATGTTGACTACTAAAATTTTTTGATGATGGAGAACTACTGTCATGCTCTTTAAATAAAGTTGATCAAAATAAGTTATTAAAATTCACATATTTTATATATGTCCTATTTATGACTATAAAGCTTCTAAGTGAAAATTGAAAGTAAAAATGATAAGTTTATAAAGATTGAAAGAACAGAATTTTAGCTTCATATTTCAATGTTAATTAATAGCTGCCTATTCCTTCCAAAAGCAGAATGAAAGGTATATTGGTGTCAATTACCTCTTCCTCCTCCTTGATTCTGTTAATTATTCATGTAAACATGTGTATATATTTGTATCGGTATAGATAGGTATGAATGCACATATAGGCGTGTGAGCATGTGCACGCGCGCGCACACACACACACCTTTACCCATCATAATAATGGCATCCTATTCCCTGCTCAGCATTGTTGACTTTAATTCTGTGTTTGAGGCAGTTAGTTCTATGACAGCTTCTTGTCTGAGTTTCTTCATTTTATAGCTGCCCCTAAAAAATAAAAGTGCTTCCTGTTTAGGGGACAGTCATGTGGACTCCATTCTGAGATGTCATGGGTACATCACCTGGCTTTCTTCCTGATGCCTGCAAGACAACTTGGGGTGGTGGCACTTTGATTCCCTATTTCCTGACTTTCTTCAGAATCACATTTTGTTCTCATGCCAGTGTCTCTGTCTCCATCTCAACAATCGCTTCTCCACTTGCTTTCCTATTTTCTTTCTTGTGTGATTTTTCTCATCAGTCTTCCCATTTCTAATTGGATTTTTGCTCAAGCTTATATTATATTACGTTGCTTCCAAAGTAACTAAATTTTCTAGTAATGTTTTCTTTTTCTTCTACTTTTTTGTATGCTCTGAAGGCTTTCTTCTTGCTGTCTCATCAGCTTTCCTGGTTTCCTTTGTGTCTACTCTTTGAATTTCTGTGATCTTGGGGTTATGGTCCGTATCCTTTTTTCGTTTTCTGTTTCTCAGAGCAGACAGCTGACTTGGTAGAATTTCTTCACTTGCATATTACCTGTGTTATTTGCTTATTTTTGTGTGCTATTGTTTCTTTGTTTATTACCTGAATGCAGTTTTGTCTCCGGTGATTTGGCAAGCATCAAAAGGATATTTGCAGGGGAAAGGTGTTTTGGTCCTCATGTTTAAATTTGGGTCCAGCTCACTTAAAATCTCCTTCAGTGGATCTACTGACTCCTGACTTCCTTGCTGATTGTACATCACCCACACACAACTTTTGGTGGTGTATGAGTCATTATGATTTCAGGAGACCTCCGTTAAGTGTTGTGCTCCTTAGATCAGGAGGCAATATATATTGCCATTCTTCCAGTTCTCATCCAGGGTCATCTTTGTTAGTGAAGACTACTTTACTTTCCCTCTAAGTTTTCAAACATTTTACATTTCATTATGCTATCTCTCTCAAAGTGTGCCTTGGCTCTTGTATCTCATATAAATCTCTGTAAATAAGATGACTTTGTGTTATTTTCATAACCAGAACATTTGCCTGCCAGTAAATAGCCAGCCTGACATAAGTCCAAGAAGACCAACAAACATTGACTTTTTAAATTGTCATTATGGAACCTTCATCCAGCAACTGATGGAGGCAGATACTGACGTACCACAAAGCACTGGGTTGATCCACCTGAGACCAGTTCAAGAGAGGGAGGAGCCATAATATGAGCAAAGGGGTCAAGACTGTGATAGTGATCCCTACAGAAACAGCTGATCTGAGCTAGTGAGAGCTCACTGACTCTGACTGATAGCAGGGGAACCTGCATAGGACCAAACTAGGCCCTCTGAATGTGGAGGACAATTGTGAGTCTTGGGCAGTCTGTGGGACGAGGATTTATCCCTAGTGCTTTAACTGGCATCTTGGAACACATTCTCTTTGGAAGGATACCTGGCTCAGCCTATATAAGAGGGGTGGGGGCCTAGTCTTGCCTCGAAGTGAAGTGTCAGACTTTGTTGACTTCTCATGGAAAGCCTGACCCTTTCTGAGGAGTGGATAGGGGGTTGGGGTGGGAGGAGGGGAGTGAGTGGGAACAGGGATAGCTATGTAAAAGACAAAAGATTGTATTTAAAAATCTTAATTAGAAAAGGAGGATATTGAAATGATCTAAGGTAACATGTCTAAGAAGAAGCATGGCTACTGGTCAAGTTGATATCAAGACTCATTTCTTTGTGAATTTTCTCCAGTAAATAAACCCTAACCCAACCCATCTGTTTTTGGCCTCTTTTTGGCGCTAAATATTACTTCCTATATCAACTTATACCTTAATCATCTGTATCTTTTATATATATGGAAGGTAAGGGCTTATTATCCATGGAAAACATGTTACCCTCTTTACTTTCTCTGTTTGCACGGTATCTAGGAGATAACAGTCATTCAACTAGAATCTTGAATAAAAGGATGAACTAACTAATGAGTATAATGCATGCTGGCCTCCAAAGAAAGGTATGTCATCATCTTACAGGGCCAATGCTATATGAATATAAGTAATTTTAATTTCTTTAAAATATCCATAAAGTCATACATGTTATCTGCATGAAAAGTAGAAAGTAAATAAACTCTTGGTGCCTGGGTAACAGAAGTGAATCCAATCAATAAATGCAGAAAAACTTTATAAGATTGACTGCATCGACTTTATTTTTATGGAAGTTTGCAATAGAATGGCAAAGCAGACATCAAAAGAGAACAAGTGAAAGTTGGCGAGAGTTAAAGGCATTGTGCTAGGGCTGCAATGATGGTGGGAACAATCTTATTGTATTCTAAAGCACAGGAGGTTTGGTTGGTTTCTCCAGATGGGAAATGAACTTTCATTATATTAAACAGATGAGACGGAAGAAAATTTTTATGATTTTATGCAAAGCTTATGTGTGACTCAAACTGTGTCCCCAAATTTCAAAAGAGAAAGACTTGGCTTTGGGTGGCTTAAATA
>NC_022028.1:5665620-5667489 GCF_000317375.1 Microtus ochrogaster | reverse complement strand
GGACACAGATGAGAACCTGCTACTAGAATTCTCCTAAACCAACATAACTTCAAGCTGCATTTTAAATATGTGTGTGTGTGTGTGTGTGTGTGTGTGTGAAGTCAGAGGTCAACCTTGAGTATCTTCCTCAGTTACTATTCACCTTGTTTTATGAATTAGGTTCAATGTTCTAGGATTCATTGGCATGGCTAGATTGATTATTCACTGGCCAGCAAGCTGGAGGGATCTGTCTAGCTTTGTCAAGATTGTAACAGGATTAGAAGTGTTGTCCTAACTCTTTTACTGAGTGCTGGGGACTGAACTCAAATCTTCATGCTTGCATAGCAAGTGTTTCACTGAGGACTATCTCCCCAACCTTCATTTATGTCAAGAAATGGCTTTTGCTCACCAAGCAAAATGGATCTCTTCCTGTGAGTCATTGGGATTATTGTGTGAAGCCACTTGCTAGGGTCAGACTCCTGCCCTCTGTGTGCTTAGCTCCCATCCATTCTGTTCCTGTTAATTGGTGTAACTGAATGCTTTACTATGTGAAGGACTGGATTTCTACGCCGTGAATAAATGTTGACACAGGGACCACAGCATCAAGTAAAGAACATGCTAAAATCTATAAATGAGATGAAGACAAATGTAAAGATACAGATGGAAATGTATGTAGTAACGAGCTAGGATAGTCTAGTATTTCATGCTGGCAATAAAATTATTTGCAGTAGCAAAGCATATGCATAGATATCAAGTCACTGTATAAAAGCCATTTATTTAGTCTTAAAATATTTTAACATTAAATTAGTTAAAAGTAATAAAAGGAGCAATTCATAATATAAATATCCGTATTTAATTCTCCCACTTAGAATAAATCATCTGGTGGAAGGTGGAGAAACTCATTTTAATTAAATGAGTTCATGCTGATATAACTATTTATATTGTGTATCTATCCCAGATGAGTTTTTGTTCCTAAGCCCCTTTTTCACTGTTAATTTAAAGAAACAAAGGCTGTCATTTTAGTATAGAGATTTTCATTTAAAACATGTCTCTTTTGTAAATGTTTTATCCATAGAGCGTACATTATGAGGAAAACTTGAGGTGATATCATCTTATGCTGTGAAGAGTTTTTTTAAAATTTACATTATTTCCCATTTTACCTTTTCTCTTTTATTTTTATGTGTATTAGTGTTTTGCCTGCATGAATTTATATGCAGTCAGAGATGTGGGATTCGAATCCAACCACATTTGTTAAGGTCCTCTAAAATCATTAAAATTTAAATATATCATTGTCTTGCTGTATATCAATTTCCATATATTATTTTGTGAGAAATTTGGTTAACACATGCAAAGTCTGCATCCTTGGTAGTGCTCTGATTCCTGGACCACAAAATCTGGCTTGCAGATGTGTCCAATATAGGCACCATGTTTAGAAGATAATTATGAATGCTTTCTTCAAGAGAGTGCATATATTCTTCAGGAAACAGATCCCTTCCAGCTCCTAGTGTCCTGTGAGAGCTGTTATGCAGACTGATTAGCAGCTGTGAGCCTAACACACAGGAATTCAGAGCCCTTTGAATGGATTACTGTATCACTGCTCATTCCTGTCTGGAACTGCTTTACATGATATGAAATGTCTTAATCTCATGAAGTCACTGGGCTTGTTTCCTCTAGTGGGACTAAATGTGGTTTCTGTAGATCTGAGCTCATCAAAGTGTAACACAGAGTAAATTAAATAATTGTGTTCTTGAAAGCAGTTAAGATGGAGGATACAAAGAGGAAAATAGAGAGAGGAGGAATAAATAACAATAATGATGATTGAATAAGTCAGAGGGAGTCATATTATTTTATTACTGAAATTACATATATATGTATACACATATACATGCA
>NC_022028.1:5661686-5664282 GCF_000317375.1 Microtus ochrogaster | reverse complement strand
ATATTTTGCCTCTAACAGTATTTCTGCTCCATCTTCAGTGATGCTGCCTGGGGCTTAAATGTTAATTGTATATGGATATGTTGGGGATGGGTACCCATGATACATATATATATATATATATGTATGTATATGTATATATATGATTCTCTGTGTACTGTGAATACCATTGGATAATAAAGGACTGCTTTGAACCTAGAGCAGGGCAGAATTTAGCTAGGCTGGAAAAACTAAACTGAATGCTGGGAGAAAAAAGGCAGAGTCAAAAGAGAAGCCATGTAGTCCCACTGGAGACAGACACAAGATCTTTATCAGGTAAACCACAGTCATGTAGCAACACAGATTAATGGAGATGGGTTAAATTAATATATAAGAGTTAGCCAATAAGAAGCTAAAGCTAATGGGTCAAACAGTGATTTAATTAACACAGTTTTTGTGTGGTTATTTTGGGAGTCTGGGCAGCCAGGAAATGAACAAGTGGCCTCCCTACTACAAATTGGCTCTCTAACGTGGGGCTAACGACATCCATGTAAAACCTGAGAAAACTTGGAAAGGAATTCTAGACACAGAAAAACAAAGTTTAGCTACATTTTTTTTCAACTGGTGGCATGCTATAGCTTCTCTAAGAGAGGTTTTTCTGGTTCAGTGTCAGCAGAAAAAAAGCTGTGCATTTTTGAAATGGCTTTCTGGGCCATGATGTCAGCACAAACTCTGACTCTTTCAAGAGACCTGACTACAGAGCATTTAAATGGGCATTGTGAGAAGAGTGCTACAACTTGGTTAATGACAGATAACCCCTGTGTGCCTGAAAATGGGGCTGTGAGCTTGGCTCACACTAAATAAACCTCTGCCCTGCCATGTCAGACTGGGTGGAGCAAGCAGGCAGGGACATATTTCCCCTAGAAATGCCACCACTTAAATCCTTAAGAAGGGCTTAGTATTTTAAGATTAAGTTTATCAGAAGGGCTTAGCATTTTAAGAAGCACTTCTGGACAGAAAAGAATTACAGATACACAATAGGACAGATAAAAAGAATGCTAAACAAGTCACAGTGTGTTTAAAAATGTACATAGGCTTGGGAGAGAGAAGAAAAAGAATATAGACAGTTATAAAAGGAAGTAAATTGTTTTAAAAAAAGAGACAGATTATAGATTAAAAATAACAGAGTAAAATAAGCCACATAAAGATGGAAATTCACAGAGAGCCTGGATTATGTATATTATTGTGTTTTTTTAAAATTTTTTGACTGTGAAGGAGCTAAGTAGAGAGTGATATTTATTATATGGACTGCTACATTAAACTAACACAAAGGTTTCTTGATTCCAAAATTTGAGTCTAAGGATATGTTGCTTTGAAAAAAAGGTTCTTCTTTTGTTTCCACAGAAGATGAGAACCTGTGGATTTCTTCCAGACTACTGTAGTTTGATGAACCAAGACCTCCTGAAAGCTTTCTGTGAATACCACCAAAAAAATTACTTTTCCCAACAAAGAGCAGGAAGTAGTTTGGAGAGAACTATGCCCATATTCCTAAATATTGTTTTTAAATGTATGTTTATATTTAAAGGAAGATATTCTATAGAAATTTGCATTGGTATGTATCTTGGTTTATTGATACAAACTTCAGGTCAATTTTGTTATATGCATATTTTTTCCTCTTGATTAAGTTATTGTGTTTGTGCAGCTTATTTAAAAAATGCAATGTATAATTATGAAATATAGGTTAATAGATAATCATCTATAAAAGTCAAGTATCTAGTCATGTTAGTTAGATTTTCTAGATGTACAGAGATGTATTTCAGATAGATAGGCATTCTTCAAATCTTTCAAAGACTACAGAATATGACATTTAAAATGTTTTAAGAATTTAGGACTTATGACAATGAGACACATCTGCTCCTGGTAGCACCAATCTACTCCAATAGAAAGATGGGCATCAAACAGGCTCCTTATGGAGTTGGTTAGCCATTTGGGCAAGAAACTGCTCATGTCTGGACTCCTTGATGCTATGCTGTATGAACTGGACATGCAGGACCCACAGAAAAATGACTGCTGAACTTGCCTAAAGGTGAGATGCTCCTTTGGGGTTCTTGCTTCATGAAAGAGTTTGCCAGACGTTCTTCAGGACACAGAAGAAAGTAACTGACAAGCTGCCAATATAGGCGGAACTGTCTTTGAAACTTCCTGCTTCATGAAAAAGTCTGTAGATACAACGGTCCTGTAGGCTGAAGATGGATGCTCCAACGTTACAGAAAAAACTTTGGGTGAGTGTCCAGGCAGTGAGATGTCTTTGTCAATTCTAGGGTTTTGGAAGTTGCTTACAGTGCACTTCCTGTTTACTTAGGTAATATATCCTTTTGGAGTATTTGATGGAGTTGAAGAATATATAGTTATAGTTTTCCTTCGTTATGATAAAAGATACAGTACATATAAATATTGCAACTTTAATTCTTACTTGATACCTGTCTTGTTATATGTAATTTTACTATGTTAAAGTTAAAACCTTCCTTTTTATTTAAACAGAAAAGAGGAGGTGATATGGGATTCCCCCTCTGTATGCTTTGAATACCGTTGGTTAATAAAGGACTGCTTTGGATGCAGA
>NC_022028.1:5655718-5661236 GCF_000317375.1 Microtus ochrogaster | reverse complement strand
GAATTTGAGAAGGAGTGGTGAAGGAATGAGAAAAAAAGAGGAAAAAAGAGTGTGAAGACCATACTCATGCATGAAGTTTTGAAAGAAATATATGCTCGGGTCACTTGAGGGTGGGCATGCCAATGTGTAGTGTGATCTCTAAATTAAGCATGAAACTTTGGGAGCAGGTGATAAACACAGACATGTTGTTATCTCTGTTGCATATTCTGTCATCTTCCATAATAGGCAAGTTATAGTCAGCCTAGATGTTCATTACCATCAAAATGGATGAAGAATGTGTATGATATATACCATATGGCATCTTACTTAGACATAAAGGACAAAATTATGTCATTTTCTGGAAAGTGGATGGGACTTAAGGGAAATGATAAGCTAAGTAAGTCATTGTTAGAAAAACAAATATTGCTGGTTTTCTATTCAAATGCTAAATTTAGAATATGTATGTACATAGGACATGCAAACAGAAGAAAGCTATTGTGGCAGAAAAGGGGCAGTGGGAAGAGGGAAGACAACAAGATTAAAGCTGTCTGAAAATATGTGTATACATATAAAAATGAATCCTAGCACTGTAATACCAAAAACTAACATATATATGTGTGTGAGAATATATAAGAAATGCTGCATCAAAACTTATTATTTTACATGCTAATTAAAATTTGATAAGAAAATATGGATAATAATTAATATGTTAATTATTGTCCAAATTATATTTTAGCAACTAAAGAAATGGGCTTCTCTCATAATTCCCTGGAGAACATTCTTCACATCTGGCTGTGACAATTAACGAGAGAGATGTGGAAATCCTAAGAGCCTTGTTTAGTGGAATGGAAGGTGTATATTTAATATTTATGAAGAGAAAATCTCAGTAACTAGATTAATGCCAAATCTGGTTTTAAAGACACGAATCATTTCTAGATGCAAAAGAACTTTAAACTGATAACAGAGTCTACTCACCGTAAAGATAGAAAACTCATAGATCTGCATATGTACCATGAGGTAGATAGTGACGGGACAGGGAACAGCTGAAGGTGAGCATTATAAAAGCCAGGACAGCAGTGATCACAGGGAGCGGGGCGTGCCTAGAATGACCCTCAGGAGGCTGCTACGACACTCCTAACGGTCTACTTTTTCCACTAAGCAGGATTCTCACATGCATCCAAATGCTAACATTAGCAAAGATGGGATGGATAAAGATTACCATTTTCTACATGCATAGAAATTCCTCATTTATCATTAAATGGGAAAGCAGCTTGAATATGGGACATATAAAAAATCACCTCATTTTTGTTTTGGATTTCTCTATATTTGTACTTTTATCTAAGCATAAGGTGACATAGGCCAAGGCTATAGTCACTGACTACTGTCTCAGGCAGTGGTTTTATACTGCTTCTCTTTCTTCCTATAACAAACGTGCATTATTTTTCAGTAAGGTAAAAATAAATTCAAAATAATCTACCATACTGACATATAACATTATCCAGGCTGAGAAGGATGTACTTACATATTTAGGACTATATATTTGTATAGAACAGCAATCAACGTAAAAAGAAGCCCTGATTTTGAAAGAGAGCAAGGAGGAGGATATGGGAAAGTTTGGATGAAGGCAAGGGAAGACGGACATGATTTAATTATAGTATAATCTCAAAAAATAAAACAAATAATTAAACAAATAAAGTAAAAATTAAGCCCTATTGCCTAGGAACAGAAAATAGTGTTTGGGGAAAGTGGAGCTTGGTGGAGGGGTGTAGGTTGACCTGGGAAACGGATGACTTTGTGCAGCATAGGACATGGATACTCATGAGAAGGAAATGCTTGGAAAGCAGCAACACGAAGAGGCTTCAGGATGAGGGTGGACAACAAATTAAGAGAAGCCTCCAGTGCAGTGTGCCAGGAGTGAGTGCCAGCGCTATTTTTGTCTGCGGAAGCACCGGAATCATGGCACAAAACAAGGACAGGCGGTTTCTTTTATGTATATCTGGAAACGCTCACTTTAAAGGCAACATTTTTATATCCAACTACTTTTAACTTCAACTAGGTATAGGAGAAAATAGCTGCCACGATCTAAAAGTGACCCCTGGGACACAGTGTTCTTCAAGGCATCGGCCTCTGTTCTTACTTCTTAGAGAAAACAGTCGCTGTTAATACTCACTTCAACTTTTACCATCAGTGATGATGAAAACACAGACATTTTCTCAAAGACCAGATTCATCATAATAGCAGAGACCATTTAAAAAGTATTTAATGGAAATTTTAAATGGAAACTTTGGCCTGGAAATCTCATCTTACAATAAGAAGCATATCCCAAGGATTATGAAAGGGAATGAAGTGCATCGTGTCTCCAGGCTGGTCTCTGAAAGGAGATACAATGTGCAATGAATGAGGGTGTTGTGAACTTGAGATGGATGTGCCCTGGGCCGAGTGGGCAATGTCAGGTGGATAATCAGGTTTCTGTTGAGAAACCCAAGCCCCCACAGATTCAGTGAGTCAGTCTGTAGACATAGCACAATCCCTCAGGCAGCCTGGCTCTGTGTTCAGAGCCAAGGAAAGAAACACACTCTGAAAATGAAACCAGAGCCAGGGGAAGAGACATTTTGTCCCTGAAACTAGAGCCAGAGAAAAGTCCCTGGATCCTGAAACCAGGACCAAAAGAATGTATCAAGTCCCTAGATTCAGAGTATACCAAAGATATTTGCCCTGGTCCAAGAATTAGAGCCTAAAAGGTAAAAAGAACCAAAGAAAGAAACATAGTTTGACCCCAGAATTAGAGCCATCTCTGCCCCTCACAAAAAACCAACCAATCCTTGAGCAGGGATAAAGGACCAATTGTTGAGCCCCTAGATGCTTGGAATTCTCGTCATGCAGTTACTGGCAGTTGGGAATCCACCCCAGGCCTGGAAATCTCCTTGTATCATAGGGGACAGCGAATCACAAGCCCAGAGGCTTGGAATTCCCCACGTCTCTTCCCCTATATAACCCCAATCTTTTTGCTGCTCAGGGGTCTCTCCTGCATTGTTCCTGTTGCCTCTGTTGCTGCTGCTGCTGCCACTTCAGATGGGTGGAGGGAGCTGAGTTAACTCGGGATTAAAAACTCTTTGCTTTTGCATTGGATGGTTTTGTGGTGTTTTGGAAATTTGAACTTTAGGTGCAATGCTGTTAGGACTGCTGATGGTCAGGAAAGGATTTGGTAGTGATTGGCAATGATTGCTCTTGAAATCTGGCTGACAACATATAAGGTAAGTGAATGGGTTCCTGAGAAATACTTCAAATCCAATAGATTGCTCAGGTGCCCTTATAATAGGCAAGCACATTTTAAGATGCTTGGAAGGACACAGAACTCCCTTAGGTGAAGGATTATACACTTATATATTAAGAAAATATTTTTGTAAATACGGTCAGAGCCAAAGGAAAACCAAAAGAAACAAGCTTTGGATGGAGCCTGTCCTGGAACTAACTCTTGTAAACCAGGCTGGCCTCGAACTCACAGAGATCTTCTTGTCTCTGCCTCCCGAGTGCTGGGATTAAAGGTGTGTGCCACCACCACCCAGCTAAGGATGCTGGCATCTTAATATTATCAAGAGCAGGAAGTTGTTGTGACTGTTAAATCCTATGGAATTTTGAATAGTGTGACCGGGGACCAGTGAGAGCTGAGGGTCTCTAAATTCAATCACAATTACAGTCATTGCTCTGATCAAATAAAAGCTTTTTGTGTTCCCATACACAAAGCCATGTCTGAGTGAGCCTGCCTCTGCAGTCATTGACAAAGACACAGTGCCACAGCAAGGCAGGCAGGAACTGGAAAGAGAGCTCTACGTCTCCCTTTGCCGTCCTCTTATCTTCGTTAGTGAGTCTTGCTGAGCAAACCAAACAAAGCTTGAAGAAGAGGGTGAAGGAGAAAGGGGTCAGCCCATCCCTAGAAGTAAATCACTAATCCAGAGCAAGGATCAGGAAAGATAAAAGATAGAAAATATGGTGCAATAGTTTAATGAGAATCCAGTCCTCCTGGGAATTCAATGCTGAGCCCTGGGTATACAGTGGCTCAAATGGCAGAGCAGCCCTCCGTTCCGGCAGCACAAAATAACTGCAGATTACCTCCCACACTATGCTAGGCCCTGCGCTACTCACCGAGGATGCAAAAATAGTCTCAATCTCTTAATGTGGGCTTTGAAACTCGTCAGGGAAAGTGGAAGCAGTCATGTAAACAATCACGCAGAGAAAGCAGAAATGGAAGCCACTCGGCCATTCCTGAGTTCGGAAGCTATTTATTTATTTAAGCCATAAAGAAGGAGTCTTGAAAATTAAAATAAATGAAAGACCCTGAGAATTTCTAGAAAAGAGAACATCACAAGACAGGAACAGCCTTGTGTTTGTGGGCATCAAAGGTTTTATTAGATCAGAGCAATGGATGTAAAGGTGATTGAACTTAAGAGGCTGGATAGAGGCAAGCAAAACCCATTAGCCTCCTTGGATAAACCACGGTCCCTGGGCCAGACAGCTATCAGAGCACAGCAGGGCTGAGCTGTGTAATTACAGCTTGCTGCTAGCAATGTTGAGAGAGCATTGGAGGGATTCAGCAAGATTCTCACCACATGCTATGAGCCTGGGTTTTCATTTTTCAGGGTAGCCCTCAGAATTAAGAGTGGCCAAAGCAATAAACCAGCTGAAATAATACAAGCCAGAGAAACCTGTCCCCGGGAGATTATGGGGAGAGGCAATGGGGAAGAACCCCAGAGCTTCTGAAATGGGAAAAGGTCACTCCCTGAAGAAAATTAAACATGTTTGATGGGTATGGGAGCAACAAAGAAAGGCTGTCTCCCAGTCTCAACAGGAATCTTATTTGTTTAGTTCATAGCAAGCCATACTAATCCATTTGGAGACTACTTAGTAACACAAAAGGGAGGTTGCCATATACTGGTAAACTCCAACAAGATAAGAAGCTCTTCAGCATGGAGAGAGATTTCCCAGAAAGAGTAACGAATCTGGGAGACAAAGAGGAAGGAATTTTGACAGTATTTTTGAGATCTTAGATATTTATAAAATGTCCCTTAAGGGACTCTGACCAGCACGGGCCTGGCAAATATAGCACTGGCAAGCTTGCCCTTCTCCTCATCCCTCTGCCTTGCTGAAAACCATTAGATTCCATTCCTAAAGCTAGCCCCCAGGGTCTATTCTCTTATTTGTCCATACCCTCCTCCTGAGGCTGACTACCAAGGCCCAACTATCAAAGTGTTGAGGTCCAGCAATCAAATATGCCCTCTTAAACTTACCTAATTAATAGGCCCAAATAAAATTAACACCTAACTTGGGGTTTCCCTTTTAACCTTAATAAACTGCCATTTTCCTATGGGCCACATCTGTCTCCTCTCTATCCAGAGCCAGCCCTTTGTCCTCCAGGACAATTACCCCTGCCTCCTTTCCCCCTTTTGCTTATGTTCTGTCTCCTGTCTTTTGTCTTTTATTTCCTGCCCTTTGTCCTTTGGCGGGAGGGGGGGGGGGTAAATAAGTCTCTTTATGTTGAGAA
>NC_022028.1:5637980-5655618 GCF_000317375.1 Microtus ochrogaster | reverse complement strand
GGGGGGGGGGTAAATAAGTCTCCTTTATGTTGAGAACTTGGACTTGGAGGGGTCCTGAGCTAATACTGATTACTTTTTGTTCCCTTGCTGTAGTTTATGGCCATGACTAAGTCTTCTTATTAATAAGCAGTGTTTTACACACTGTGAGCAAAAGGAAGCCTTGTTGGGAGTTACATGTAACCCACTGTTTGGAAAGATTTTCAGAATACAAGTTCTGGATCCCATTTTTATCTCTTGTCAGCTTGGTTTGAGAAGTTACAATATTGACAACTTTGCCATCGTGTCTTCATCCTGTTCTATAGGACAGACATTGGAATACAGGGAGGCTAAAGATGAGGTCCTAGTCAAATCTCCTGGCACTCTCTCACACATTCTTCTTGGCAACCATGAGCTTTTATTGCCTGCAGACCTTTAAATGAAGTTCCTTCGTGTGTAAGAGAGAAATTTGAGGTCTGAAGTAAACATCACACCTGTAGAAACGCTTCAAAGAAGACAACAGGAAGTCTGTCATTCAGGCTAGGAGCACGTTTAGTTTGTGTCTACATTCCGTTTATATTATGAAGGAGGCAGCATAGACTGGGAAAGGAGCAATCATGTCCTGGTGTGTGTTCATAGTTCTCCTTTCTTGTCCCTCCTTTGCCTTTTTCTTTCCTAAACTCTCACATTTCCTTCTCCCTTCGTTTGTGATACCAGCGATCAGTTCCAAACAAAAGGAAACCTACAGTCAGTTTCCCTTAAACCAAGGTAGAAGTGTCACAGTGTGGACAATGTGAGGAACACGGTCAGAAGCAGGAGGGGACAACTGGAAATTCTGCTACCTTAGTGCTTCTCAGAGCCCCTAGAAGCCTCCAAGGCTCCGCCGAGAACAGCTGCCGACTGAGAAGGGCGGAGAGACACAGGCTCTGATCCTTGACCCACAACAGAACAGAGGAAGGGTCTGATGGCTTTTCTTCATCATTAAATAGAATTGCCAGTCCTTACATTCAGGCAAATAAGGAGCTGATTTGCATGATAAAACAGGCAGCGGAACACTCTTCTGTGCCAAGAGAGGCACCAAAGAAAAGATAAAGTCTTTAAACCCAACTTTCATATTTGGAATCCGGAATTGCCTTAACGCTTTCAAAGACTTTTCAAGTAAATGAAAAATTTTGAGTGAGTTTTCAGTTTCATTCTCAGGTTTTATCCCTGCCTAAAGAAGCCCCCACCTGGGAACCAGTGGAATGATATAAAACATCTATTCCAGGTGTAATTTTTCACAGAGGTAACAAGAGTCGCCTAACTGGATGTAAGGCCCCCTCATACCTGGTACTGGGAACCTCACCTCTCTCTGTTAGTGAAGTCATGGGCCTTAGAGGAGAACTGACCCCTTTCCAAATTCAGTGTCATTCCCAAGTGCATCCTAAACACCTAACCTCGTGTAGAGGATAAGTGTAGCTCTCAGCTGTGGTGGAATATTGCTTTAACTATGGAAAGATGTGTTGTATTTGTTTATGCTGCATTTGTTTAATTATGTAAAGACGTGTTGCTTTGCCTGCCTAAGGGAACTGAACAGCCAGTAGCAAGCTGAATAGCCAATAGCTAGGCAGGAAGGGGATAGGCAGGGCTGGTAGACAGAGAGAATAAGGAGGAGGAGAAATTTAGGCTGGGGAAAGAAGAGAGCAAGGGAATATGAGAGGGAGATGCCAGGGACCCAGCAGCCAGGAAGCCACCAGTGAGCCAGGCACAGCGTATTACATACAGAATGAAAAAAAAAAAGTAAACAAAACAAAACAAAACAAAGAACTCGAGGCGAAATATAGATGAAGAGAAACAGGTTATTTTAACTTATAAGAGGTAGTGGGAGAAATAAGATAAGGCCGAGCATTCATAATTATTAATAAGTCTCCTTGTCATGAAGCTGGTTGGTGTCCCAAGAGAAAGCGTGTCATGGTCAGCCCTCATCAAAAAGAAGCTAATTTTTGCAATGGACAAAGACCTCACTGAAATACTGGAAAAAAATCAGAGGAAATCTGATTATGGGGTGCCTAGTCCCGACTGATGCACCTGTAATATAAACCCTACACCTAAGGCTAAGGGGACAAACAGAAGAGTGAGAGGCAAGTATGTAAGGGAAAGAAGATCAGTACTTCAGCTGTGAGATAATGTCTTCTATACATGACAGGGTGTTAAACCCATAAAACCTTAACAAAATGGTTACTTAAGCAAGACCTACATAACGACAACTTGATATGCCAACTAGGATGGGGAAAACTAATAGCTGCTGAGAGAATCAGTCTGCCCCAGGGAGGAGGCTCCTGATTGGTTATCCAGTAGGAACCAGTCTTCTCTAAACACTAAGTGGACTCAGCAGGTTGTTTATATATACACATTCATGTGTTACAATGCTAAATACGGCAGAAATCATGTAGATGAGAGAGTAGGAGGAATGAAAAATGTTGGAGGTGAGAGAATGGGTGGAGATGATGTACTCAAAGTACTCAAGTATGAAATCTTCAAACATAATAAAATAAACAATAAAACAGAAGTTAATTGTTAAGGACACCAACTATAATTTAAGCTTTATAATAAATAGCATTAAAACAAACAAAGACATAATGTTCTTTGAGCCCAAAGAGGAAAAGAGGGGAGATGTGATAGAATTTTAGAGGGTGCATCCACTGGTCAGTCAAGGTGTTAAAATGGGTCCTCACCTCATTCACCATCACAGTTGTCAAATAACAGGGGCTGAGCCCTTCTGTGCTCTCTGGCTCCCTGTTTTGTAATCTTATTTACTTTTAGCGGATGAACTGGGTCATTTGTCTTGTTTCTTCCATACTGAGCCCCTTTTGTTACTAAAAATAGCTGAGTCTACTAACAGGCAGGTCATCCAGACAAAACCTAAACAGAGAAATAATGTAGCTAACAGAAGTTATAAACCAAATGATTCAAACAGATAACTATAGAACATTTCACCCAAAGCCAAAAGAATATACCTGCTTCTCAGTAGCTTGTGGAACTTTCTCCAAAATCAACCACATACTCAATCATAAAGCAAACTTCAACAGATACAAGAATCCTATGCATCCTATCAGACCACCACGGATTAAAGATGGATTTCAACAATAGCAGAAAAGATAGAAACCCTAGAAACTCATGGAAACTTAACAACTCTCTACCGGTCAAGTCAGAAATAAGAAAGGAATTAAAAGTTTTCTATATTTCAGTGAAAATAAATGTGCAACACACCCAAACTAAGAGTAAAGTTTATTACACTAAGTACCAACAAAAAAATTGAAGAGATCTCATACTAGCAGATCTTAACAACACACCAGAAAACTTGAGACCAAAAGGAAGCTATAACAGAAGTTTCTGTGTTTTTGTTTCCCAGCCACCTAGACCCAAATAATCACATGGAAACTATATTAATCACAGCACTGTTTAGCCAATAGCTTAGACATATTCCTAGCTAGCGCTTATATTTCAAAGTAGCCCAGTTCAATCTGTGTATCACCAGGAGGGTGTGGCTTACTGGTAATATTCTGGCATCTTTCTCCTTTGGTGGCTACATGGTATCTCTTTGACTCCATATACTCTTTATCTCTGTTGGGATTCAATGCTAAATAACTGGCTTTACTCTGCTAAGTCATTGACCAAAACAGCTTTATTCATCAACCAATAAGAAGCAACCCATATACAGAAGGACATTCCACATCAGGAAGCTAATGCACCCAAGAGGAGTAGATGGCATGAAATAATCCAACTGAGGACTGAAGTCAATAAAATAGAAACAGAAAAATACAAAGAATCTATGAAATGAAGAGTTGGTTCCTTGAGAAAATCAATAAGATAGACAAACCCTTACTCCAACCAAGTAAAAGACATTGAGAGAAAATATCCAAAATGACAAAAATTGGAAGCAAAAAGGGAAACTTAACAACAGATGTCGAGGAAATCCAATGAATTATTAGTTCACACTTTAAAAACCTATAATCTATAAAATTGGAAAAATCTAAAAGAAGTAGAGAATCATAGATAATCTTCTTGATAGCTACTACTTACCAAAGTTAAATCAAGATCAGATAAACAACACACACACACACACACACACACACACACACACACACGCACACACACAACGAAAACCTCTAAGGAAATAGAAGCAGTCATTAAAAGTTTCCCAACCAAAAATAAAAAAAAAATTCCAAGGCCAAAAACTTTTTATCACAGAATTCTACCAGACTTTCAAAGAAGAGTTAACATGAACACTTCTCAAATTATCCCGCAAAACAGAAACATAAGGAATGTTGTCAAATTCATTTTATGAGGCACAGTTACCCTGATATCATTATTGACCAATTTCCCTTATGAATATTGATGCAAAAGTATTCAACAAAATATTTGCAAACATAATCTAAGAACTCATCAAAAAGATCATCCACCATGATCAAATAGGCTTCATTCCAAAGATGCAGGGATGGTTTAATATACAAAAATCAGTTAAGTAGTCCACTCTATAAACAAACTGAAAGAAAAAAAACCACATGGTCATCTCTTTAGATGCCAAAAAAGCCTTTGATAAAATCCAACACCCCTTCATGATAAAGTCTTGGAGAGACAAGGGGCATACCTGAACACAATAAAGGCAATTTACAGCAAGCCACAGCCAATATCAAATTAAATGGACAGAAACTCAAATTAATTCTACTATAATCAAAAATAAGACAAGGCTGTGATTTCTCTCCATATCTATTCAATACAATAATTGAAATTCTAGCTAGACAAATACCAAAACTAAAGGAAGTCAAATGGATACAAATTAAAAAGGAAGAAGTCAAAAGCACAGTTATTCACAGATAGAATGATAGTATACATAAGCAACCCCAAAATGTCTACCATGGAATTCCTATAGCTAGAAAAGTGAAGTGACAAAATACAAAAGTAACTAAAAAATTTCAGTAACCCTCCTATATACGTAGGACAAATGGACTGAGAAAGAAAGACATTGGAGAAACAACACTCTTCACAAGAGTCAGAAACAATACAAACTATCTTGGTGTAACCATAATCAAGAAAATAAAAGACATATGACAAAACATGAGGTCTTTGAAGAAAGAAATTGAAGATGGTAGTAGGAGATAAAAAGATCCCCCATGCTCATGGACTGGTAGAATCAACATACTAAAAATAGCCATTCTATTAAAAGCAATCTACATATTAAACACAATCCCTATCAAAACTCTAACATAATTCTTTACTAACCTTGAAGGAATAATACTCAACTTCACATAGAAAAAAAAAAAACACGTCAGGATAGCTAAAACAATCCTGTACAATAAAGGAACTTCCAGAGGGATCACTATCCCTGATTTGAAGCTGTATTACACAACTATAGTAATAAAAACCACAAGATGTTTACATAAAAACAGATACATTGATCAATAGGATATAATCAAAGATCCAGATGAAAAAGAAGGGGAAGAAAGAAATAGAGGAATAGGAGGAGGTAGAAGAAAAAGAAGAGAAAGAAAAAGAGATGGAGAAAAAGAAGGATGAAGAGGAGGAGGAAGTAAAGGGAGAGAAAGAAGAGGAGAATGATGAAGAAAAAGTAAGAAAAAAGGAGAAGGAAGAGGGAGAGACTGCTGGAACTGGGAATCCTTTACTTTGATTATGCGAGAGGCTTTGGGGAGGCATTACTGCTATTGCCATACATGTCTAATGGAGTAAGAAATATTACATAAGAGACTCAATTCTCTTCTTGGGACTCATATTCCCATACAGTACTATATATTTTCCAATCTGACTATTTTTTCATTCCTCCCAATCTCTTAAAAGTACTCTAGAAGACATACTTGCATCTGCAACATTCCCTACCTTCCAAGTTCCCTTTTCCCGTATTGCTAGAGCAGTGGTTCTCAACCTGTGGGTCACCAGCCCTCTGTGGGGTGAACCACCTACTTACAGGAGTCACAGAGCAGATATCCCGAATATCAGATATTTACGTTATTGTTCATGACAGTGGCAAAATTACAGGGCTGAAATAGCCATGAAATAATTTCATGATTATGGATCAGCAAAACATAAAGAACTGTACTTGAGGATCACAGCATTGGAAAAGTTGAGAACCAGTGTTCTACAGTCTTGCTTTAGTGAACACTGGCTTCTCTTTGTGTATGTACAGTGATTATAAGAATCACTTTCTAGTTCTAGTCTTTCTCCTTGCGCCACTGGGACTAAAGGTCTTACAAATATCACTCTTCTTCCTCACAATTGGTCACAGATGTCATTTTTTAAATCCTGTATGAAAACCTCACACTTCTGAAGTACATATTACATATTGTACAAATTTGCCCTGGTATGTATTGGCCTTCTTTACAGACCCCAGGGACAGTTTCTCCTTTTGGTTAAAGGTTTGTTAGTAATTCAGTGTACCTATAGTCACCACAACTACTATCATAGCTTTTGGTGATCTCATTTGCCTTGGGATAAAATCCATTGTATACCAAGACCATTTGGTCCAATGAAACCCCAAAGCCCTGAGTCCTACACTTGTTTCCCATATCAGAAGGAAAAGAGTGTAGCTATTTTCATTAGAATAACATCTCCTGAAAAACATTTGCAGCAAACACCTCTAGACTCTACTTTATCCTTCTTGCTCACTTTTATTGTGATTCTAAAAGGACCACATCTTCCAAAGACTACCAGAACAATAACTCTTGTTCCATGCCCTCTCATGAAATATTATCCTGCCAAAAATCACCTCAAGATGTGTAATTCTATTGTCCCGTTCTTGAATCCTGTCTGGCCTTAGTGATTGTTATACATCCAGGAGAAAATGATGGGTTTGATGTGATGCAAGATCTCAATGCAGGCCAGACTTGCATCTTCTGCATAGATTTCTTGAAATACATTTTCTAGGAGCTCCTTGATACCATAGAAGTTGTCTAACTATTCAGAGAACACCATGGTGGTAAGGACACATTTACATACTCAGTTCAATAGTCCAAGATGAAATCATCCTTCAGAGATCTAAGACTCAGTACCAGTTATATGAACAAGATCATATTTGCTCTAGCTCAGCTCTGTCCAATGTGAGCACACGCTCTAACACAGCTAGCTATGAGTGTGGCCCAACACAAAACTGAAAATTGAAAGTGTTTTATGCATGCATGTTTTTTTTTTCTGATCAAATTCAATTTCTTCACCAACTACTTGTGGCTGGGGGCTTAAGAGTTCAACATTCTTGCTCATTTGCTAGTTTATTAAAACCATGAGTACTAGCATCCATTTTAGTGACAGAAGAAAACTTCTGCATGCAGGCTTCCATGCCTTCTTCAGCCCACCATATGCTCCTGTCCTTCTTTGTATTACTCCTTCCCTTTCCTGTGGACTGGCTAAGGCCCTTTGTAAACCCAGTGTCTTACCTATGCTCTTGAGGCAGAACCTTCTCTGCTCCTTTTATAATACCCTTTTTCTTTCTGTTCTAATCTGAAGTTTTCCCTCTTTTGACCATTTCCTACCATACATAAACTTCCTTATTTTCCATTTATAACAAATCATACAAAAGTGCTTTATAATGTTTGTACCCACTGTCTTTCTTTTCCCCATATTACTGAACATCTTTAAATGACTCTTTCTCCCTCACCATCCCCCAAAGCAGTTCCTGTCAAAGTAATCCCTGGTCTTCAGGTTGATGAATCAAAGACCACTTCTCAGTTCCCACTGGAAATAAGACATGAGAAGCTCATATATTATTGGTATCTGGCTCCTTATAAACATCGTCTTTATGCTTCAAGCACACTAATCTCTTAGGTTTTCAGATTTTTCCCATTGTCAAATCATTTTTACGTTCACTTTTCTGTATCATCTTATCTTCCCAGTCTTTCATATTGTAGTGTTCCAGGCTTGAGCCAAAGGCATTGGTTTTGTCTACAATCACCTTTCTAGGTGACTTTCATAGATTTTCAAACTATTTAATATTATTAATGCCATGAAAAGTCACTAATATCTCCAGCTATCACTGAACTTGGATTCCACACAGTTTTATACGTCTGATCCAACCCACACTTTTAAAGTTGGATGCCTAATGGATATCTCTGGCTTAACAGATACAAAAGTAAACTTTTGATTACTTTCCCCTTAACATGTAGCTCATTCTCCCTGACCTTCTTAGCAGGCAATGGCAACTACAATCTATCTATTCATTCCACAAACCTTGGGGTTACCCTTTACACCTCTCTCTCTTGCAGGGCATATGCAGTTCTTCAGTGTCTACTTGGCTTTTGGGCTCATATTCTGAATTGAATCCATATTTACCCTGTCACTGCTCTATTTCTCTGTCATGCCATCACTGCATCCCAGAAGAGTTTTGGGATCACTTTTTGCCTTATTCTTGTGCTTTTACAGACTGGTTTACACAGAATAATCAGAGTCTTTTAAAAATGTGTCAGAACACACCTTCTTGTGGCAAAATGCTTCTATGATAGTCTTCTTTCTCACCAGATTAAATCTGAAGGGTTACCTGCTCAGTGCCCCATGGAATCTCTCTGTACTCCTGGCACTTCTCTTCGGTCGGCTGCTCATTCCCCTCCCACCACCCACTCTTCCTTGTTCTCACTTCCTCTTCTCATTTCCCGCAGCACTTTTCGAGATTTCTAGGTGGCTCTTTCTTTTTCTTCACTTAGCTTTCTACTTTAATTTTAATTTTTAGACAAGCCTTTTTTTTTCTGGGTAAGCATGCTTTTTATCTCACAGGCCATTTAATGTTCATATTTTTGCAACATTTCTCAACAACATGGCAAAGTTTATATTTCTTTATTTTGTTGTCCCACCTTTCCCTTCTCTTGGACCTATGTGTAACATCCGTGAGAGTAAGGACTATTCAAAACCTTTGAGTCTATAACCCTAAACACTTTGAGTATAATAGTATTCATACGTAACAACTGATAAGTAAGTGAAGGTGGGCTTTGAGGCACATACAAGCTTATATCTATAAACCTTGAGCTGATCTGCAGAAACCAAGTTCCCTTTACGTGACCAGTGTGTGCAGAGGACAAATGAGAGAATGCACAAATTCAGAGTGAGCAGAGAAATAATAGTGAACCAAGATTACACATAGTCCAGTAACTCTCTAGGGAAAGGCAGAGCACGGCACTTTTCTGAGGTATTTAGTTCCAATTCCCCCTCCATAAAGAGGGGATGTATGCATGGAAAGCAAATGAAAACCTTTAAAGCAAAAAGGGAAACAGTGAATTTTAAATTTAACTGGTGGAATTCTCAGTGGTTTATTCTTGAATAAAGAAAGGATATTAAGCCTGAATCATTTTGGAGCTTAAAAATTCCAGTTCTGGGTTTGCTGAGTGTGAGAGATTTTCTACCCATAGCCATCTTTTATAAACCCAAATCTGAATAGGGTTAAAGTTAGGGTTAGGGTTAGAAAAAGAAGAAAAAAACAAAACAAAACAAAACAAAAAACCCCCAAATATGGAGCATGTAACTTGACAAATAAAACTTTGCCTAAGGAAGCATCAAGAAAACGTATGAAAATGGGAATTAGCTTTTAAAAGGAAGGATATTTAGATGCATTCTATGTACCTCTGAAATAACACTAGGGGCATCAAGTGGATCAAAAATACATAATGAATACAAAAGGAAAATACAAGAGTAATCCATCCTTCTGCTGCATACAAGAAACATACCTCAACCTCATAGACAGAAATCACGTAAGAGTAAAGGTTTAGGAAAAAATTTTCCAATCAAATGTACCTAAGAAACAAGCTGGTGTAGCTATCCTGATATCTAAAGAAATAGATTTCAAACTGAAATCAATCAAAAGAGACAAAGAAGGACATTTCATATTAGTCACAGGAAAAATCCACCAAGAGGAAATCTCAATACTGCACATCTATGTCCCGAATACAAGGGCACCCTCTTACGTAAAAGAAACACTGCTAAAGCTTAAATCACAAACTAAACCTCACACACTAATAGTGAGAGACTTCAACACTTCACTCTCACCACTGGACAGGTCTGTCAGACAAAAAATTAACAGAGAAATAAAGGAACTAACAGACATCTATAGAACATTCCATCTAAACATAAAAGAATATACTTTCTTCTCATCATCTCATGGAACCTTCTTAAAAATTGACCACATACTAGGTAACAAACTAAACCTCAACAGATACAAAAAATTTGGAATAACCCCATGTATCTTACCGGTTCACCATGGCTTAAAATTACAATTCAACAGTAACACTAATTCCAGAAAGCCCACAAACACATGGAAATTAAACAATGCTCACCTGAAACAACAATGGGTCAAGAAAAAAATAAAGGAAGAAAAGACTTCCTAAAGTTGGATGAAAATGACCACTCAACATACCCAAATTTATGAGACACAATGAAAGCAGTGTTAAGAGGAAACTTCATAGCACAAAAATGCCTTATAAAGAAGTGTGGGGGAAATCCCACACTACTGAATTAACAGACATTTAGAAACTCTAGAAAAAAAAGAAGCAAACTCATCCAGAAGAACTGCAAAATTGTAGGAATAAACAATTTGAGAGCTGAAATCAACAATATAGAAACAAAGAAAACAATACAAAGAATCAATAAGACAAAGCGTTGGTTCTTTGAGAAAATCAACGAAATAGACAAACCTTTATCCAAACTAACCAAAAGGCAGAGAGAATATATCCAAATTAACAAAATCAGAAATGAAAAGGAGGACATAACAACAGATGTGTAGGAAATTCAGAGAATCATTAGGTCATATTTCTTAAACCTGTACTCCACATAATTGGAAAACTTAAGAAAATGAACAACATTCTGGATAATTATCACCTACCAAAATTAAATCAAGATCAGATAAGCAAATTAAATAGATCGTCACTGGTAAAGAAATAGAAGCCACCATCACAAGTCTCCCAACCAAAAAAAGCCCAGGACCAGATGGTTTCAGTGCAAAATTCTACAAGATTTTCAAAGAACTAATGCTAATATTCCTCAAATTTTCCCACACAATAGAAACAGAAGGAACATTGCCAAACTCTTTTTATGACTCTACAACTACCCTGATACCCAAACCACACATAAACATTACTAAGGAAGAGAATTACAGACCAATCTTCCTCATGAACATTGATGCAAAAATACTCAATAAAATACTGGTAAACCAAATCCAATAACATATCAGAAAAATCAACCACCATGATCAAGTTGGCTACATCCTACAGGTTGCAGGGATGATTCAATATATGAAAATCTGTAAATGGAATCCACCATATAAAGAAACTGAAAAATAAAAACTTCATGATCATCTCATTAGGTGTTAAGAAAGCCTTCAACAAAATACAACATCCTTTCATGATAAAGGTCTTTGAGAGGGCAGGGATACAAGGAACATACCTAAACACAATAAAAGCAATATACAACAAGCCAATAGCCAACATCAAACTAAGTAGAGAGAAACTCACAGCATCCCACTGAAATCAGGAACAAGACAAGGTTGTCTACTCTCTCCATATCTAGTTAATACAGTTCTTGAGGTCCTAGCTAGAGCAGTAAGACAACAAAAAAAGATCAAGGGGATACAAATCAGAAAAGAAGAAGTCAAACTCTCATTATTTGCTGATGATATGATAGTTTACATAAGCAACCCCAAAAATTCTACCAAGGAACTTCTATGACTCATAAATACTTTCAGTAATGTAGCAGGATACAAGATTGACTAAAAAAAAATAGTAGCCCTCCTGTATACAGATGATAAATTGATAAATGTGCTGAGAAAGAAATCAGAGAAATATCACTCTTCGCAAAAGCCACAAATAGCATAAAATATCTCGGAATAACTCTAACCAAACAAGTGGAATATCTTTATGACAAGAACTTTAAACCTTTGAAGAAAGAAATTGAAAAAGGCAGTAGAAAATGGAAAGATCTCCCATGCTCTTGGGTAGGTAGAATTATCATAGTAAAAATGGCAATCTTACCAAAAGCAATCTACAGATTCAAAGCAATGACCATCAAAATCACAGCAAAATTCTTCATAGACCTCGGAAGAACAGTGCTCAGTTTCATATGTAAAAGCAAAAAATTCAGGATAGCCAAAACAATCCTGTACAATAAAGGATCTTCTGGAGGCATCAAACTCTTCTACAGAGCTACAGTACTGAAAACAGCCTGGTATTGGCATAAAAACAGACAGAAGAACCAATGGAACCAAATCAAAGACCCAGCTATAAATCCACTCACCTACAAACACCTGATTTTTGACAAATAAGCAAAAAAAAATTATCAAATTAAAAAAGAAAGAGTATTTAACAAATGGTGCTGGCATAACTGGATATCAACATGTAGAAGAATGACTATAGATCCATATCTATTGCCATGTACAAAACTCACGTCCAAATGGATCAAAATCTCCACATAAAGCCAACCACACTGAGCCTCATAGAAGAGAATGTGGGAAGTACACTTGAACCTTTTGACACAGGAGACCACTTCCTAAATATAACCCCAGTAGCACAGACACTGAGAGAATAAATTAATCAATGGGACCTTCTGAAACTGAAAAGCTTCTGTAAAGCAAAGTACATGCTCAATAAGACAAAATGGCACAGTCTACAGAACGGGAAAAGATCTTCACCAACCCTACATCAGACAAAGGACTGATCTCCAAAAGATACAAACACTCAAGAAATTGATCAAGAATTGAATCAGCGTTGTGCAAATGTTGTGCATGCCAGTGATAAATACGTATTTAACAAATAAAAGTTATTTATATTTCACGCCACATTCTCCTTTAGCACCTTCTCAGCTATGTGTTTTCTGTGAGTCGTAGTTTTCCTTATCTGATGCTCTGTATGCAAGACTGTGGTTTCCTATCGGTAAGTCAGTCTCTGTCTCTGTCCCATTCTCTGTCTCTTTGTTCCTCTCTAGGATTAGAGTTTGGGGGTTAATATAAACCCTACAATTTGAGAGTGACAAATATTCTACATTCAACAGATGAGAAAATAAATAATTTCATAGCATCTTCAAATTTATTACTAAGTAGCCCAAATTCTTCATTGTCAATGTGAAGAACCAGATCAAACTAACATTACTGAGTGTTCAGTATAGCACACAACACAAGCAGAATACTGGGATGGAAACACAGCCTTGGTGAAGTGGAACTTTTAAACATCTGTGTGTGGGTCTTTCTTTGTCATGTCTTGGGAGCACAGCAGACACGTTCCTCTCAGAACTGCAGCAGCACCCTGGGTATACACTGACCTGTCTGCTTACAGTCCATGCCCATGGTGTCCAGAGTTGATTTGTGGTTCTAAAGTTCAGTGGATAGGGACACAGTATGTGTTATACATTTGGATTTCTCTATCACTACTGTTGTTAGTGTTCTTGCTATTAGGAATAAAAACACCACTTTGTCCTTGTAGTGCTGACATTATAATCGAGCGTTACTATAGGTAGATTTTCACCCCGTTTGTATAGAGTGTGTAATTCTATCCTTTTCTGAAAAGTATCTTTCTATTCCATGATTAGGATGCCACTGGTTTTGACCAGGCTTGAGCAAGCCATGTCTTACTTGTGAGTCTTACTTTGTGATTCTTAGAAATCTTGTGTCAATTTTCAAGTCGAGAAGAACTGGAATATTTAGAAAAAGTAAAATACAGTCCTAGACTCATTTTTATCACTAGTGGCAAAATATTTTACATAGTTTTGGATAAAATATTTTTATTACCTAATTAATATGCATCTGTGATGATATGCAAAGTTTTAAAGACTTAATTGTGTGAAGCCACGGGCTGTTTCATTTTCATTGTGGAATTCACTATACTTTCATACAATGTTACACACTAACATTTGTAGCTATTTGTAGAGCATTTACTTTAAACTATAATCTTTCATTATAGTCTCTTAAATTAAAAAATAATAATTTGCAGAGCTTCCATTATTATATTATGAAAGAAGTAATGCTTAAGTTGGATTCCCAATGCTGACACATGACCTCAGTTTGTACAACTTGCCTGCCCCTTGTTCATTTACAAATTTGCTTGTGAAGGTAGAAAGAAATGGGCCACCTAGAGAGCTTTCTGCATGCATATTTAGCATTTAATAATAAAGCTTATTTACATCTATTTTTTTTGGGGGGGGGGTTTCGAGACAGAGTTTCTCTGTGTTGATTTGGAATCAGTCCTGGATCTAGGTCTTGTAGATCAGGCTGGCCTCAAACTCAGAACTCAGAGATATCTGCCTGGCTCTGCCTCCTGAGTGCTGGGATTAAAGGCATGTGCCACCACCACCCTGCTATGACTGATATTATGCTAGTACATCCAAAGCCATTCTTTGTAACTTAAGGATCTCTTGCTTGTGTCAGATCACTAGGTCACCACCTGGAGGTTCAGTTTCTGAATTATTACACACAGTTATACCACATAGAACAGAGCCTTTTGAATACCACAAATATCACCATCATCTCTGCTTTATTGATAAGTCATACCCATCCTGTCACCGAGTCCTCACTCATGTCTCTTCCCAGAAAATATACATACACAGACACCACATACATGCATTCACACATGTGTCATTTTTATATTTAGGTCATGATTTATGTTTGGCTGGGAGAATATTTATTATTTTAATTATGGATGATTACTAATTTTTTCCACTAGAGATAAATATATAAGCTAGATAATATATCTATGTGATATCAGACAGGGTTTTTTAATTTTAAAAGATTTTTTTTACACAGGTAAAAGAATACAGTAGGTTCCGTGCAACACTTCTAAATGAGTTTGAGTTTCCTTTAGAAGATCTCTGAAATTAAGCCACATCAGTTGCTCTTAAACCTTTCATTTTCCAGTATCATTAACTATCATGTCACTATCATTGAGGGTAGCTATGACGGGGGACACAAAATTCATCGACTCTCCTTATTTTTATTTTTATATCAGATAATTCCAATGTGTCAGCTATGAAGAAACTGAGTAGAGAATTCCCATATTATTTAATTTAAAGATTTATGACATCATTAGATGGAAGGGAACGATGATTTGATTTTTGGGTTCTGTACTTTGAAGGCCTCAAAAAAGGTAAGACAAACCCAAACTCTAAGGGGAAAAAATACACAATCACGCACCAAAGCAAAAACTAAAACAGATTTCCACCTGAGAAGTCAAGAAAGTACTACCTTGCCCCAAACCGGCAAGAATCCAATTACCACAAGGATGGATAGTTACCCATGGCGAAGAAAGGGATTCCCAGCAGGGTGGAGTTGTATTTCCCGTCTGTGATGAAGAAGATCCCAGCTGCAGTGGCGATGGAAATGCATACTGTGAGTACCCCCAGGAGGCCCAGGAAGGGCTTACTGCGCAAGCAGTCCTTCATGGAGCTGGACAGGGTGGCCGTGGTCAGGATCAGCACGAGGCTCACCAGGACCTTGCTTCTGGCCAGGATGCTGGTCTTATGAAAGTCTCTCCAGAGGCTAAAAGATGCCAGAGAGTACAGTTGAAGGTCTTGGTGCTCATCCTGGAGCTTCCTCATAAGCTTACAGAACTCATTCTCCCACTTCTCCCCTATGAGGTCTTGAGTGGCAGAACCATAGGTCTGGAGGTAGTAGGTGATTTGAATGGCTCTGGCTGACTTGACCCGCTGGTCTTTGCTGTTTGGTACTTCCACTACCCCGCCCAGCTGGTGTCCAATAAAACTGTTCCTCCCATCCTTGAAAACAGAAAGAGGGGAGACTTCAGTTACCAGAAGGATGTACATTCCAAGGAACAGTTTCTTATTCTAAGTGAAGAAGCACAGGAATGCAAAGAGAGGTGCTGGTGATGGTGGAATTGATGTGGGTGGAGAGGAGAGTCGGGATTTTAGTCTTTATCTTTTGGAGCTAAGTGGGAAACCCTGCAGGATGAACAGGAATAAAGATGGTGGAGAGAGTGTCAAAAAGCCTCATGCGAAAAGGCTCATACATTTGGATTTCCCAAATGCTCTCACTCGGTACCTTTTCTTCTATAGAAGTCTAGTCCAATTCCTTAAGAGCAGATCAAGTTTATGATTTATGTTTAGCTGTAAGTTGAGCTCACCCTAGGCCATGCTAAAAAGATGGAGTAAATTTTCCTTCAAAGAGATACTACATATATCCTTCCCAGAACTCCTGGCCCTCGTCCTGCCCTAATAAGCCATCACAAGTTCTACAGTGTCCTTGTTCCCTTTTCTGCCTTTTTCTTTCAGATGCTGACCAGAATGTAAATTAGTTTTATTTCCTTGATACTTTGGGCTTCCTTATTTTCTGTAGAGTCTCCTTTCCTGCCATATATCTGACCTTTGTTCTAGCTCAATGGCATGCTTTTTTTTTTCTTTTTTCTTTTTCTAGTCTCCTCCTTTACCAGTTTCTGATATTTAGTTTTCCCTGGGTGGTCTCCTTTTAAATTCTAAGAAAATTGTCTTTGAGCTTCAAAACGTAACATGTAATCATCCTATATATAAATATGCTAAGGTTTCCAGTATCAACATAGGCACCAACATGCAGACAAGAACAGCCTTACTTCCTTACATTTGTGTGGTCAGATGAATACTTCAGAAGAGGATAAATACGTTTCTCAAAGCTAGTGTGGTATTGAAACACTTCTTGCGTGTGGTACCAGCACTTCCTGGGTCTCCCCCTCCCCTGACAACACCTGAATCTGTCTTAGTCTTATTGTCTCCTATAGGTAGATTCTCAAAGGAAGCTGATAAAATTTTCAAATAGTATCACCAAATGGTGTCCAAGCTTCAGTGTTGAGCTTGAGGAAGTGTAGATAAGACCATCATACTAGGAATTGGGTAAACAAGGCAGTCATCCTTCTTTAAAGCACACTCAATTAGAATTGCCGCTTATTCTCATCCAATGAGGGTGCTCTCTGATCGCCATCACAAACTTTAATCTATTTGGAAATATTATTTTTATCAAAGACGTCTCCACACTTTGGTGGTAATGGCTGATAGAATGTTGAGCCCAAAAGTAAGTTTCAGGATGATTTATAGGGCTGAGAATACATTGTTAGTATCAGGTGAGATGTAGGCACAAAAGAAAGTTTATCCTACAAGTAGTTTGTATGTGAATGGAGTCAGGAAACATGTTCTCAATAGGGTATAAAAGAGTTGATTCTTAGAAAGGAGCATTTCTCTCTAGAGAGCAGTAGGCAACGGCAGCAGAACACTGACCAGTGTGTTGACCATAGGTATTTACATGGAACTACCAGGCATCTAGCTAGCATTTGAGATAATTTGTTTAATCCAGACACCTAGATATGAGGCAATTGTTTGTATTTTGTTTTAACATGCAGAAAAGTGTCCCCAATATTTCAGCATGTATTGTAAACGTGAGAAGTTGGAGATATTTAGAGAATGCAATCTCAACTTGGAGAATGATCAAACATTGAGAGAGAACAATATCACAGTCACTCTGTGTACCTTCCCCTTCATGCTAAATAGTTACAACCACCTTAAGAAACCAAACCACTGGGCAGTGGTGATGCACTCCTTTAATCCCAGCACCCAGGAGGCAAAAGTGGTGGATCTCTATAAATTTGAGGTCAGCTTGGTCTATAAAGTTAGTTCCAGGACAGCCAGGTCTACAAAAGAAACCCTGTCTGGAAATCCACAAAGAAAGAAAGAAAGA
>NC_022028.1:5628022-5637880 GCF_000317375.1 Microtus ochrogaster | reverse complement strand
GGAAGGAAGGAAGGAAGGAAGGAAGGAAGGAAGGAAGGAAGGAAGGAAGGAAAAAAGGAAGCCAAACTTGACCAAACCCAAATGAATAACTTATTTCCTAACAACAATTTGATTTGTGGGTTCTCCTTGGTGTATTGACTACTGTAATGAATCTTTGTAATCTTACTATTTCTTTTCTTTCTTAAAACTAAACTGGAGCTGGAAGATAGCTCAACAGTTAAGAACCCTGCTCTTCTAGAACTTCCAGGTTCAAGTCCCAGAACACAGAAGGTAGCATATGACTATCTATAATTCCAGTTCCAAGAAATCTGGCTCCTCTTCTGGTCTCTACAGGCACATGACACTCACTTTGTGCACAGAACTACATGCAGGCAAAACACCCATAGAAATAAAAATAAGTAAAAAGCATAATATCAAACTGAAAGTCGGATTGTAAGTTTCCTTGTTTAAACCCATTGGATCTTGCAAAGATTGTTGGCAAGATTTGAGGAAAGAGATGTGAATCATGCCTCAGAACTGAGTAATTGCGGGTATAGTTTGTGTTTGCTCACCAGATCCAAATTGCTCACTTATTTGATGTATTTTATCTAAATACTGACATAATATTTTGGTTCAATTTTTCTTTCTATAGCTTTGAAATTCTGTCTTTATTTAAACTTGTGTGTGTCTGATCATCTGAGAAAGCCATATCCCACAAGCTCTGTTTGTTTTTAAGAATGTATTGTTCTATCTTAGCTCCTTTCTGTCATTTAAAAAAAAAAAAGACCTCTAGGGATTTTTGGCAGCAGTGCAGAGAGTTAGGTGCTCTCAGGTCTCACTTGGAGATTATAGTGAATAAGAAAGGCGCTGATCACATGTCTGGACAAAAATCAAAATTTTAAAGATGTATAGATTTTTAAATAGTCAAAATTTATTCAGTTTGACCAGCTGCCAACCTTCCTTTTGAAGTTGCCTAATTTTCATTTTTTTTAAAAAAAATAAAAGTGCTTTATAAGAGATAGATCCTTACTGTATCTTCCCTCATTATATTTCAGAAAATACCAATGAATTACTGGTCAATGTTTAAATCTATGCACTTGTACAATATAAATGAGGTGTTTTGACGTCCATCCCACATGAAAACTTAATTGGATGGTTGCAATATGTACATACATTTGGCACAGCCAACCTATGCACTCCAGATAGTAGTAATGGGTTCTTTAGAAACCCAGACATACACATTATGGGCATGACAACATTCTGCTTTTAGATAAGAGTGATAAAGAGTTTCTTTTCTCAAACTAATCGATCATTAGATACTTCTAAGTAGGAAAAACTGAGAATGAATGCAGCAAATATTCTATTTCTTGAGAAACTTCCTTGAACTCATAATATACTCAGGTAGGTTAATGCAGTGAACTGCTCAAAAGATCATGTGACTTGAGTTGTACCATGTTAACTCCTTCTAGTTGGGAGAACTAACAGGGAGAACTTCTATATAGTTCATTATCTCTGTCATCTTCAGTTTTCTTAACTCAACAAGAGATACGAATATATGAAGTGATGGTTATAGGATACAGAAGTAAGTTTTCAGCTTTCTAACTCTATGAAAAAACTACTTACACAAAGAGTTTGGAGAGACCTGAATGTCAGCAATGCTGTTCCTACAACTATTTGTTCAATATATTGGTTATTTCAGCAGCAGGCTAAGATCTAACTATTCATGGATAGAACTCTTTTATTTGCTAGATGAGTGAGCCTGGATGCGTAGAAAAGGCATACCTGTTAGTTTTGTTAGTTTCTATTAAGATCTGACACCAACTCCAATCCTTCTAGACCTTCATTGAGGCAGAGAAACCACTTTGACTCGTATATGAACACTTATTTTAACTGTGGATCCCCTTTCCATCTTTCCTCCTCTTCATCTAAGGCAGCCTGTCAGGTAAAATCATGCCTGGAATTTGACTCAGCCTCCTCATTACTCATCGTAACTTCTCACACAAATTTTGAAATTTCTGTGAGTCTAGAAATCTCGTTGCTATGAAGGTATCAGTTAATTTTTTAAATGGTAGGATGGTAGCATGCTGCCTTCAGTATTGCTCCATTTCAGTGCTGTATTGAGCTCAGCTGTCATGTCACCAACACAAGATGGCATCAGGTCTCCAGTTAAATCATGGTCTGATTCTGCTGTTCCCCAATGTACTCTCTACATTGTAGTCATGGCCTACTCAGACAATTGCAAATGAGACCACATCATCTCTATACCTGAACCCTCCACTGGTTTGAACTTGCACTAGGCCTGCAACAGGGGCTCTTTATCAGAACTGCAGAGTGATGGATGGCCACAGCTAGAGATGTCTTCTGACCCTGCCTACTGTTCTATCTCTTTTTCCCATCTCCTCCTGCTCTCCCTGTTTCTCTTCCTCCTTGTTTAAAATTAAGCTCTTTCAGGTTTTACGTGGAGTTTGTTACCATGGTGTTATATGTATATGTATTTCTGATCTTGATTAAGGTATTGTGATTGTGTAGTTCATTTAAAAATGTACTGTATAATTAAAAAATATAGGTTGTTAATGGATAATCATCAATAATAGTCAAGCTTGTAGTCATGTTAGTTAGATTTTCTAGATATATAGAGATATATTTCAGTTAGATAGACATTCTTCATATCTCTCAAAGACTACAGAATATGGCATTTAAAATATTTTAATAACTTAGGGTTTTTCATGGCAATGAGACATGTCTGCTCCTGGCAATCCCAGCTACTTCAAGAGGAAGATAGGCATTAAAGAGGTTACGTATGGAGTTGGTTAGCCATTTGGGCAAGAAACTGCTCTTGCCTGGACTGATGCATAAACTGGACACAAAGAACCCACAAAGAGAGGACTGCTGAACTTGCCTGAAGGTGAGATGGTCTTTCGGGGTTCCTGACTCATAAAAGAGTCTCAAAAACATTCTGCAGGACACAGCAGAAAGTGACTTAACTGTCTTTGAATTTTCCTGCTTCATGAAAATGTCTCTGGATACTATGGGCCTGAAGGCCAAAGATGGATGCCCCAATGGTACAGAGGAACTTTGGATGACTGTCCAGGCAGCGAGATGTCTCTGTCATTTCTAGAGCTTTGGATTTGGATTTCTTTTTTGCTTAGGCAATATTATATCCTTCTGGAGTCTTTGATGGAGTTGAAGAATGGATAGATAGTTATAGTTTTCCATTGTTATGAAAAAAGATAAAATAGATATAAATATTGTAACTGTAATTCTTGCTTTATAACTGTTTTGCTATATGTAATTGTACTATGTTAAAATGAAAGCGTTCTTTTTTGTTTAAACAGCAAAAGGGGAAATGATGGAGGAGGGTCATTTTTCTATCTGTTGTTTCATTGGTTAAGTAATAAAGAAAACTGCTTGGCCCTAATAGGACAGAAAATTAGGTAGGCGGAGTAGACAGAACAGAATGCTGGGAGAAAGAAGCTGAGTCAGGGAGTCGCCATGATTCTCCCACTCCAGACAGACGCAGGTTAAGATCTTCTCTGGTAGGCCACCTCGTGGGCTACACACATTATTAAAAATGGGCTAGTTCAGGTACGAGAGTTAGCCGAGAAAAGGCTAGATATAATGGGCCAAGCGGTGTTTAAAAGAATACAGTTTCCATGTAATTATTTCGGATAAAGCTAGCCATGCTGGCGGCTGGGTGGCGGGACACAGCCCCGCCGCTCCTATTACAACACTCGTTAGTTGAGTGAACTCACCTTTATGTGTAAACCACTAATCACATTACATTGCAGAGATTGTTTTGCTAAAATTGGGTAATTTGAACTATCCTCCCCCCCCCAATCTCTTTAGTTTCTCTTATCATGTCCCCAGCATATATTACTTTTCATCATTCACTGTGCATCAAGCCCATGCAGGACAATAAGTCACTACTAGTGACAGCAGACAGGGGGCCCCAGTGAGTGCAAGACAGCCAGTTATTAGGCTTGAAGGCAAAGGAGGCAGGAGGCTCAAAGAACCGGAGGGAGCCGTGAGATGTGAGGTTAGAGAGGAAATAGTGCTCCAGCAGCACTGCCTCATTAAAGGGAAAGGTTGATAGTTCAATATGAAAATATGGGTGAGTGTATTCAGGAGAAAGACTTGATGTACTCTTTTGAATTCTTACACTAGAGCACTATGATTAAAGGTTTTTGGGGTCAGGATGATTCCGAAGCAAAACATCAGGAAATCCTACAGGATTTCAGATTCTGGATGCAGCATAAAAAATGCCAGCAGAGGCAGTCTCCAGTAGGTAAATTATTGCAAGGTGAATCAATAAAATCACAGGTCACAATGCTGTCTCCCAGCCATAAAGCAGCATATTACGGTCTCTGTCCAGTGACAGCAATGCAGGAGAAATATTCCTGGCTCCTTGAGCTTGTTTTAAAAGCTACTGTTCTATAGCCTTCAAATTACTTCCAGCCAGTCTACAACTCTACAGCAGAGGGAGAGTTAACCTCAAAGTAAAGATCCGAGATGTCCTCACAGAGATAAGAGAATGTGGAGATACTCTGTAGACAGCTGTGCACAGCAAGAACTACTCAATGATGCTTTGACAGGGTAAAGAAGCAAGCTGAGCATTCATTTCATTGGATGCTGGGTTAACATGCAGATAGTTTATGACTATGAAATAATTTTGTCAGCACAGCTCCTGGCTAAGGCAATTGTAAAACAGATTTCATTGATTTTCAATGAGGTAGATGCTGCAAGGATATTATAAACTTCTAGATGGTCAACTGCCTTTTATTAATGAAGAGGAAGTCTTCCTGCATACCAAGGAGCTAGTAAGAGTTTTAAAAGAATGATGGGATTTTGTTTCTTTCTGTGCATAATACTTCCATTGCAGTTGTTTCCTAACGTCTTTCTTTGTTTCATTTCCCCTTGTTAAATGTAAATACAAAATAGGATTAAGTGAAACCATCACTTATCTTGATTTTCCATCACAGGGGTTCGCATTTGGAAGGAATAAGCAAGTAATAAGAAAACAACTTCCTACAAGGTATTTGATTAAAGAATAATAAAAAAGTCATTTTCTAGATGAGGACTTTAAAGCATTAGAATGCCCCAAGGAGAGAATAAATGCAATTCCCTTTGTCATATTTTAAGCTCAGAAAGTGTAGTATTTCAGATTGTTTTCCACAGAGGAAGGCTAAAAAAAATAAACACAAGATTTCTGTGCTGCTGAAATAAAACAAAATATTAACCTACCAGAATATAAAATAATTTTAGCAGAGCATATTAGCATGTCAGTGGCCCAAGCTTGGTTGGAATGATTTAATCCAAGTAATAGACTCAAAGACAGAGGATCTTGATTTTGGTTGTCCTAGGCAAGTATTTCATTATTCTCGAGGAAGGGTTATACTGACATAGCTTCAAGGCACCAATGAGGTCAAAAGAAAGTAAACAAGCAAAAATAAGGTTACAGCTACCTACAGTGGCAGTGGTGGTGACTTCATTCCTGTTTCGGGCTCCAATGCTCACATATTTAGTGATAATTTGTAAATGTACTTGAAAGAGAGAATTTGCAAAACAGTGGTTATTTGAAAAGACTTGAGTGGCCACCTATGATGCTTATGGTTCCACCCACAAACATGACAAGGAGCATGAGTGTCTTAAACTCATTGGTCATAGTAAGATTTATTACTGATTAACACCACAATTGAAGGCTCTGCTTTCCAGGGTCATTTCTATAGTTCATAAAATAAAATCTTTATGGTCTTGCAAAGGTCATATATGTTAATATAAGGTATGATTAGTGCTCAGATAGGGTTGGGTATTGCTCTTATTAATATGCAACACCTGGGATATTTATATAATATTGTTTATTCATTTAGTCATTTAAAGTTGTTCTCCACTTCCCAGCAGGTGTCTAAAATGTGCACAGACACAAGTTTGTAGGCACAGGACAAAGTCATAGGAGTTTAATTTCAACTTCTGCTATAATAAGCAGGTGGGTCCTGGTTTGTCTCTTCTTCAAGTGAAGCAAAAAAAAATTAGTTTCTATTATCTCTGAAGTTCTGATCCACTCTTTGTGAAATGGTATCCTGTTTTCTGTTTGTTTTTCTTTGTTTGGTTGGGATTTTTTTTTGTTGTTTTCAACTTTACAGAGTTAATGTTATTTGGGAAGATGAACCTCAGTTGAGAAAAATGCTACCATCAGATAAGTCTGGATGCAAATCTATAGTACATATTCTTGATATTGATTTATGTGGGAAGATCCAGTTCACTGAGAGGTTATGCCATTTCTGGGCTGGAGGTTCAGGGATTTATAAGAAAGCAGGCTGAACAAGCCAGTGAACAGTACTCCTCCCTGGCCTCTGCATCAATTCTGGCCTCCAAATTCCTGCCTTAAGTTCAATCCTGCCCTCAAGATGGGCTACAACTAAAGCTGAAATAAACCTCTTCCCAATTTCTTTTGGTCGTGCAGTTTATCATAGCAATAGAAACCAAATGATTCCTCAGTGGTGAAGACATTACATGTTGGAAGACCAGCTAGATCAGACTGCCTTATTGTGATAAAATGGAAATAAGATGAATGGGAAAATAACATAACCTATGCTCATTTCCATAGCAGCAGGAAGTGTTATCACTTTCTAAATCGGGACAAAGTCACTTCTCTTCCCTTCTGTAATCTCCAGAAAGATGCCTTAAATAACAACAAAAAGAAATGTGTCCCCTTTTTCTAGGGTGTAAATAGTCAGCAACCCAAATGGAACTGATCAATTTGTTCTTCAGATCCCTATCAAATCAGCTCTCCCATATGTATTTTTTCCATGTATGCTAAATGTTCCCATAAATTTATAAACTGAATAGAAATAACATTATCCACCTGTATCAAATGAAAATCATATTGGTGAAAACAGGAGGCAGATATAGGGGAGATGAGGACCCCAAAATAGCAGTTCCATTTCTGCATTTCGTCCGGGGCCAAATGGTACAGATGTTCTCAGTTCTGTCTTGGATGGAGAGTTGAGGTCTCAGAAGAGAAGTCTGGTTCTCTCTCTCTCTCTCTCTCTCTCTCTCTCTCTCTCTCTCTTTCTGTGTGTGTGTGTGTGTATGAATAATTGAACTATGGTCTAAAATGTGCAAGGCAAGTTTCACAACCACTGAGATATATTCCCATCTTTGTCTCTGGTTATCATTCCTTTCCTAAGCAGCACTACCTATATTGGGCCATAAGTCAGTGTGTGGTTAAAGTTCTAGTCCAGAGGCTAATTCCTTTTCAGGAATAATAGTTTGAATTTTCATGATGGAAATGATGATGACCTATTTTCTAATTTCAACCCATCTCTTAAGTGATCTTAAAGATTCAACCCTTGGACAACAAATGCTACACAGCATTGAGGGCATCTGATGGTGGATATTAGGGTTCTGTTGAGCCCCACTGAGGAAAAGCTATTGTCTTCTGATAAAAAGAATAAAATATATATTATGTCCTGGATGAAGACATGCTCCAAATATTAAAGCATCACATATCAGTGTTTCCTCTCTTAACAGTTATTCCGATTAGCTGGCCTTGCAAGATATCACCTCTTAGAAGGGCCAGTTCACTTAAATCCATGCAAACAAGATGGGAAAAATTATCTCTTTAATACTATAATGTGCTTATATTTCCCAGATCACCCCTCTCTCACCTGGTACAGTCACTTTCAGAACTTCCATCATCAGCACCATGGTCTGTCAGATTTTTGTATTATTCAAAAAAACATAACCCCTGCTTTTCTCTATCTCGTAGTCGTTTAGATACAGTCAAGGCCTAAGCAAGCTCTTGAGACACTCTGGGCTTTGACAATCCTTTTTTATACTGGCTCCCTCTTCTTCTGCCATTCCATGTTGGCCTGTCTTGTTTGCTGTTCCATTACTAAATCTTCCTGCTTTCCCTCCCCCCTCTCCATATCCCTCCTTATTGCAGTTGCCAGAGTTGCATCTTCCCAGCCCTACTTTTTTCCACACACTAAAAATTTTCGTTCAAATCCATTTCTAAAATCTTTATTAATGAGACTAGGATATGATATGAAAATGAATATTTTGTTCCTCTGAAGCTCATATTAGTGATCTTATTCCCCCATCTCCATTAAAAGTGTTATAATTATTCTTTTAGCTAAATTGTTCACAAAGGAATCATAATGGCTACTCAAGGATGAGTATCTTATATCAAGCGGTACATAGCTATGGTGTTGACCTGCGTTAAGGAAGCTCACTGCCACATAAATGAGCCCTTGAGGAATATTGCAAGTCCCTGTGTCTGGTGATGCCCATAACGCTTTGTTAGAAGTACTGAAAGTCTTGCCATTCTAATCCTTTTTTGGAGTAAGAATCTTTTTCCTTAAAAGGTTCTGTTAATAACCATAGGCCCTATAATGAATATGGCACTTAGTTTATCAGCACCTGAGTTGAAAACAGGTCATACTGACAACCTACAGGGGAAACCTCAAAGTAGAGTTTAAAACATCCTTTGATCGGGGTAAAGATAAGCTCCTGTTTCTGAAAATACTATGCACCTTGCACATATGATCTGAACTTCATTTTCTCTAAAAGCCTGCCAAGGAGTAACTTTTGCTTTCCCAGAACTTTCCATACAAGCTGACAAAAGAGGGAAACTACCAATAGTCCTTACATAGCCTCTGAATCACAATAATGACCAGTATGGCAACATATCCCTTCAGGCTCAATTGTGGCACTAATATCTTGATGGTAACCGACCACCGTCCATTTGGACTTAAGGCCCCTTTAACAGAGAGGAAATCACTCCTGGTTCTAGAAACCTACTTGGGGCTAGTGAGTTAATGGATCGGAGAGGAGAATAGTCTCGTGTTACTAGATCAGCGTCATCCCTAACTGCATTCCAACGATGTATCCATAAACCCACAGGTAAGCTGAAGCTCCCACTTCTCATCAAAGTCATTTCTGGTAAGCAACAGAGACCATGACAGAAAACCACCAACTGCTCACAGGGTGCCCATCCCCAATAACTCCTGCACCCAAGGCTTAGGGAGCATCACAGAAGAGAGAAGCAGAAAGATGATGAGTCAAAGGACCAGAAAGCCAGATGTGAGATTATGTCATTAGAAATGCCAGGGAATATTCACCCATGACACCTCAACAATATGGCTCCCTGAACAAGACCTGAAAAAGAACAACACTAACAGACATAAAAGGGGGGGCAATCTTATGGCCCCATCTTTAAACAAAAACCTACAGGCAATTAAGGAATATTGAGGGTGGGAGAAGTAGTCTTCTCCACGGAGGAGTTCCCTGATAGGTTATCCAGAACTGAGTTGTCAACACTGACAATATCCATATACCAGCAACACACTAAATTGGCTCAGTAGTGATTACATTGTATGTATATATGTATCAATAAATTAATGTAAAAGAAGCCATAGTTTGAAAGGAAGTAAGGGGGCACATGGGAAGGGCTAGAGGAAAGAAAGGGAGGGGGATAGCGCTCTATTTATATTTTTTTTATAAAAAAAGTGTTTAAATAAAAATATCATCTAAGCAATGGGAAAGTTAAGAAAATGAGAAAAACCTCAAGCTTTATGCAGATATTTATATAAGACCTGAGTCTGGTGAACATGTCTAGGTATCTAGATGTTACACATGGGTGGAAGCAAATAAGAAGGCAGATTCATTTATTCTAGGTGGGCGCAGGATAAATTGCTGAACTGAATAGTAGTTATTTATTTCAGAGATTTTGTGGCTATGGATGGAATAGAAGACTGAGGTGGGAGTAATAAGTATGTAGGGGTATTATCTATCTATCTATCTATCTATCTATCTATCTATCTATCTATCTATCTATCTATCTATCCATCCATCCATCCATCCATCCATCCATCCATC